>NC_080757.1:0-303030 GCF_020826845.1 Diceros bicornis minor
AGACAGGTTAGCAGGAGAAAATAATACCAAGTTTAAGAACATGTATACATGGGAGAAACTCAGAAACGAGCAACTCGTCCCTCTGTCTAAGCTGCTTGCCTAAGTATTGCAGCTAAAGGCGAGGAGCGTGTTGGGGGTGGGTAGTGGCCTGGACTTCAGAGGGCAGGGAGGACCATTCTTTTCGGGGTCAGCTGTAGAGAATGTGGTCAGGGAGAGTTAGAGTTTTGGATAAAAGGGGCTTGGTGCCCCTCCCATTGTAACATCTATTTTACATGATCATTACACAGCCATCATGATAGAAGATCTGTTCCAGGAAGGAGCCACCATGTCGAATTCTTTAGGCAGTTTAGGTGGGGGAGGTCAAATGTCCCTCAGAGAAAACAATCAAGGTAAAGAGATATATTTCAGGGTGGCCAAATCTTGATCTCCCACAGTCCCGCCTCTGAAACTAAAAGTTTCACAGTCCTTTTGAAACTTACAGAAGTTTCATAGTCCAGAAGCTGAGTTGGTAGATTGTTTCATCTCGCTGAACACGTTTCTTAGTCCCTGATAATAGGTCGGTTCAATTAAGTTCATTTCAGAAGGTGGTGATGCAGGTGGGCTCTCGAGGTGACGCCTATATTGTGGAAGCAAGCAATCAAGTATTTAATAGAAGCATTTCTATGGAAACAAAAGAGAAACAAGGTTAATGGTTGGAGCCGATTGGAAACGTGTTTTTGAGTTCGGAGGACAGCCAGTGAAGAAGCATTTCAGGACGTCAGCGTCCAAGTATCTTTTGCAGTTTAAAATGTCTCTGATGGTGTCGTCAGGTCATCTCCTTAAGTTTATATCAAGTCCAGTCCATCGGCTTCAGTTTGTAAGTCTTCAGGAAAAAGGGCAGGTTTAGTTTTCAGCGATTTCCAATGAAAATGATGGAAAAAAATCAAAAACGTTAGTTTGGACATCTGTCGCCAGATGTTTCAGGAGACTAGAAGAAATCAGGATCCAGTCCAGTCAACAGATATAAGACAAAAACCTCAAAAGACAACAAAACTAGGATCTAATATCCGCAAATTTATACTGAAATAGTTTTTTACCGAAATATAATTTTTCTCTCTAAAATCACCCTCATTTTTATTAAGATAGCAAAATTAAAACTAGTTTGCAAATAAGTCTAGTTCCAATAGAGTTGGCCCAATTATTTACATAAGTACAGCAAGAATAGCAGTTGATCACATAGGCTCTTTTAAATCTGCTTTGCTGGAACTTTTGATAAGGAATCTCACATTGAACTTTAAAGGTCTCTCGAGGCCAGGAAAGCAAAGCCAAGGATTTTGTCATCAGACTTTGTCTGCAATACCCATAGATTTGGGTGAATTCCTCTCTTCTGAGGTTCCCCCCCAAATATTTCGAGGTTCCTTGTACCTGACAGATAAGTGACATTCTTGACTTATCCTGGTAAGTGCTGCTTGGAACATAAGGTACCAGGCCAATATTTCCGTGTGGCTTTATTCCATAAAGTCAAATCTTCATTCCTCAGAAGCTGCAGGGTGATATCGCAAATATGATGTTCCAGTTACAACCTTGGTAAACATAACCAGTGTTTCCAATTGTGTCCCTGTGATAAGGAGAACAGATTCTTATTGAACTTATGCAAGTAACTATATTGCCATGAAAACAACAATACTCACTCACTAAGAGTTTCCAAATTTGAGGGATCAGATAGAGAGAAAAAGATAAATATTTCAATTTTACTGACAAAAATATCATTTACCAAATTGCTATAAATCATAGCTAGCTCAGGAGAAAAGAGAAAAAGTTTTCCTTAAATCTGAAAAAACAAAACATTGAAAATTCAGCAACACTTCAAATGAAAAATCATAGAAATTATAATTATCCTTATCAGTTGAATTCAGTCCTGTGTAATCCATTCTTGATCCCAACCTTTTTGTTAGCAGCTTCATGAAGTCGGTTTCTCCATCAGATTTCTGTAATTTCTTACCACGTTCATTTTCGTGATCAGAAAGTTTGTCAGAAACCTGTATTCCAGTGTAAACATCAGAGTCCTTTCCATGAATTTTTCTGAAGTTGAAACATATTTTGCAAAAGCATTAGAGCAAAGAAATAAGTCTGTAAACAACAAGACCTCAAAATGGCAATTGACAAAGAAATTTGGTTAATTTTGTGACATACAACACTTTAAAATAATAATAAACCAGAATTATGACTGATAATCAGGACAGATCAGCATTTCAGTAACGTTATACAATTTTAAAACACCTATATGAATAACATTTACCCACATAATAGCACCTGAGCAGGCTTATCGTCACTTGTCTGACAATGCTTTCCATGTAATTTAACATACTGAATAAGCCTAATAAGTTTAGTATCTTCCTCTTATAGGAAGAGAGCAAATGTCTTTGAGAAGTTCCAGGGCCCTTTGAAAATTCTCAAGTAAAAAAAAAAAAAAGGTAAAGAGATATATTTCAGGGTGGCCAAATCTTGATCTCCCACACCCACATAGAGCAACTGGAGGGATGTGCAACTGTGACATACAGCCATCTACTGGGGCTCTGGGGAAAAAGAAGAGGAGGATTGGCAATATAGATGTTAGCTCAGAGCCGGTCTTCCTCAGCAAAGAGAGGAGGATTAGCGTGGATGTTAGCTCAGGGCTGATCTTCCTCACACGCACACACACACGCACACACGCACACACACACACACACACACACACACACACACACACAAATCCAGCCGGTCTCCTTCTACCTCATCCACTTGAGAAGAGTCGCTCTCCTCTAAAGACCTTATCCTCAATGACTTACTGCTGCCTCCCTTTCCCTGGCACAATTCTCTCCCTGGATGTGCCCCATCTTAGACTCGCACAGCACTTGCAGGTCCAGTTCCTTCCCCAGGTTTGGGAAGTTCTCAGCAATCATTTCTTTGAAGAAGCTCTCTGCTCCTTTCTCCCTGTCTTCTCCTCCCTCTGGGAGATTATAAGCCTTATGTTACTTTTCCTAATCGAGCTGGATATTTCTCAAAGAATTTCGTGGTTTTTTAAAAATCTTAGTTCTCTCTCCTCCTCTACCTGGAGCATTTCTAGGCTTCTATCGTAGACCTCACTAATTCTCTCCTCCATAGGGTCTGCTCTTTTTTTTTTTTTTTTTTAATGCCTTTAACCTTATTTTTTAATCTCACTATTTGTGTCCTTCATATCTAGAGTTTCTGTTTGGTTTTTCTATTAGAGCTCCAATCTCTTTGTTGAAGTATTCCTTCTGTTCGTTAATTTTATTCTTGAGCTCCTCGAACTGTCCTTCTGTCTGAGTTTTTATGTAACTCGTTGAGTTTCTCTATGACAGTTGTTTTCTGTGTGTGTGTGTGTGTGTGTGTGTGTGTGTGTGTGTGTGTGTGTGAGGAAGATCGGCACTGAGCTGACATTCATGCCAATCCTCCTCTTTTTTTTTGTTCTGAGGAAGACCGGCCCTGAGCTGACATCTGTTGCCAATCCTCCTCCTTTTTCCCCCCCCTTTTTCTCCCCAAATCCCCAGGACGCAGTTGTGTGTCATAGTTGCACACCCTTCTAGTTGCTGTATGTGGGACGCCGCCTCAGCATGGCTGGACAGGCGATGCGTCGGTACGCGCCCGGACCCGAACCCGGGCCGCCGGTAGCGGAGCGCATGCACTTCACCGCTAAGCCACGGGGCCGCCCCCTAGGGCAGCTGTCTTGAGTTCTCTGTCAGATTGTCATCGTCTGTGACTTCGGGTTTGGTTTCTGGAGAGTTGTCATTTTCCTTCTGTTCTGCTGTGTTACTGTACTGTCGATCTTCATGCTGTTTGATGAATGGATCCTCTGCTGGGGCACATTTGTGGTAGTCACGGCCTTCTCTTATTTGGGTCAGGCTTCAGTTACTTTGGTTCTGATTGCCCGGGTCTTGTGTTCCTCCACTGGCTCTCCGTGGGCTCACACACTGCTGTCCCGTGCACCACCTGCACTGCTGTTCCCAGGTTGTCTTGGGGTGCCGGTTGCACTGCTGCCAGGGGTGCTGGGTTCACAGGTGTGCCGTCACTGGTGGGAGCCCAGGGACCCAGGGACTCATATGCGGCCCCCCCGGCTGGTGAAGCGGGGTTGGGTCACCGCTTCTGCTGTGGCTTCTAATGCTTCTGGCCACAGACTCCACCTGCCACGGCGGGGGCGGGGGTGACAGGGGGCTGTTTTTTCTGTTCCTGCCCCATCTGCTCACAGTTGTGCCGGTCGGGCCACTCCAAGTTCATGCGGGCAGGACTGCCACCGCTCGGTGGGTGCTCTCACAGGCCAGGCATCTGCCACTCCGTGAGTGTTTGCACGCAGGCTGGGCTGCCCCTGCCTCCACTCACAGTCACGCTGGCTGCAGCTTGAGGACCCATGTCCTGCATCGTCGCCACCGTCAGGAGGAAGGGGCCGCTTCCCTAGTTCCAGGGCTTCCCGAGGGTCCGGTCCACCCACCTTCAGATGTATAGCTGTGTGGGGGATCAGACTGGGCCAACCCAAAATGTGTCTCTTTGGCTTGATTGTTTTTAAGAACAAAAGACTCTGAAAGGAACTCTGACCTCCCCCCAACTGCCTAAAAGAATTTAAAATAGAAGGGGCTATTCCAGGGATGGACTAATGCCATCACATAACTTTAATGTCATGTAAAACATGTGTCTCAGCTCACCTTGTCTGTAGTTGGCCCATTTACGTTTCCAACGCCGTGTAAATTGCCTTCCTCCTCTTTGAAATCCCAAACCACTACCCCCAAGGTCCTCCTCTGTCTAAAAAGCTAAAGCTGAAGATAATATTTAAACTGGCAGCTCGGCCGTGTTGGTGAGTTGTTCCCTTTTCCTGAGTCTCTCCCGTGTATACACGTTCTAAAGCTTTGTTTGATTTTCTCCTGTTACTCCATCTCGTGTCGATTTAATTTGTAGCCCAGCCAGAAGGACCTAAAGACGGTAGAGGGTTTGCCTTCCTCCCCTACAGCCGCATGGATCTCTCAGCATCTTGTTGTGCTGTGTAGGGAATCCCTGTGTCGGTCAGTAGACGTCTGTTTGGTTGTACCTTAGAGGGGAGAGGCGAAGGGAACAACTCATGCCACCATGATGCTGACGTCACTCTGATAAACTTTTAGCAGGAGTTACATTTTATGGCATGTGTACTTATTTTGTGTGTGTGTGTGTGTGTGTGAGGAAGATCAGCCCTGAGCTAACATCCATGCTTGTCTTCCTCTTTTTTTTTTTTTTTTTTTTTTTTTTACTGAGGAAGACCGGCTCTGAGCTAACATCTATTGCCAATCCTCCTCCTTTTTTTTTCACCCAAAGCCCCAGCAGATAGTTGTCTGTCACAGCTGCACATCCTTCTAGTTGCTGTATGTGGGACGTGGCCTCAGCGTGGCCGGAGAAGCGGTGCGTCGGTGCGCGCCCGGGATCCGAACCCGGGCCGCCAGCAGCGGAGCGCGCGCACTTAACCGCTAAGCCACGGGGCCGGCCCTGGCATGTGTACTTAAAACAACTTCCAAAATCTCTTTGGTAGCTTGAAACCTGGATGTTTGGCTACGTGAAATTAAGGGATAAAACATTAATTGAAGGGCCAGCCCCGCGGCTTAGCGGTTAAGTGCGCGCGCTCCGCTGCTGGCGGCCCGGGTTCGGATCCCGGGATCGCACCGACGCACCGCTTCTCCGGCCACGCTGAGGCCGGGGTCCCACATACAGCAACTAGGAGGATGTGCAGCTATGACAGACAGCTAGCTACTGGGGCGTTGGGGGAAAAATAAATAAATAAAATCTTTAAAAAAAAACATTAATTGAATAGCTAGATCGTTTCCAAATAGGATAAAATATTAGACCTTAACGACTAAATATAGGTTTATCCACTGTTGGCTTCTGAGGACAGAGAAACTAAAAGATGTTTGGGACTATTAATAAACATGTCTTGTGCTTTATGAAGAGTATGCTATGAAATGACATGTTTCTAAAAATTATAAAGTGTTCATAGGATTTGCCAAGCCACAAAATGCTAACGGACAAAACAGTTCACAGTTGCTTACCTCTTAGTTCTCACTAAAAATTAAGGTTTCTAGGCGTTATAAATTCTTTAATGAAGCCATCAATCAATCGATCAATCAATTAATTAAATTATCTGGGACATCGGCCCTGAGCTAACATCTATTGCCCATCTTCCTCCTTTTTTCCTTTTATTTTTTTCCTCCCCAGAGCCGCAGTAGATCGTTGTATGTCATAGTTGTACGTCCTTCCAGTTGCTCTATGTGAGATGCCGCCTCAGCATGGCTTGATGAGCTGTGCGTAGGCCCGAGCCCAAGATCTGAACCGGTGGACCCCCGGCAGCTGAGGCGGAGCACGCAAACTTAACCGCTACGCCACTGGGCCGGCCTCTAAAAGTTCTAACTAATATATGTGACTGAAGCTACTAACAATTAATAAGGGAAACGTCTTTGTCTTCATGGAAAGGAAGATGGATGTTTTCAGTGAAGACGGTATAAAAAATAGCCATTCTTGTTTCTTTAAAAAGCCTGTGAAAAGTGTGTGGGGAAAAAACAACTCTGAGGAAAAAGTTTTGTGTGTGGTCAAGTTGGTTAAGATGGAGATGGATTTGATTCGGTAACTGAGTTTTAGTATCAGAAGTAAGCTGGTGCAAAATTAGAATTTGGTTTCCTCTTTCTTAAAAGCATAGTCTTCTCTAACTTCCAGTCTGCTCTTGTTAAGGAAATTGTATCAGGTTTTGCTTTACCTTTGAGTGAATCTACACCAAGGACAGGAATTCTATGTTTAGTCAAAATACTTTCCTAGGCTCAAAAAGGAAGAGGCCTCTGTATGCAGAGGACTAAGGTTTTGGCTGTTTACCTGTTTTACTCTCTATGTTTGCCTTTTCAAATGTTTTTTTAATCTTTAATTTTCATTTTTTGGCGGGGGGGCGGGGTAGGCCCTGAGCTGACATCTGTTGCCAATCTTCCTCTTTTTATTTTTTTTCTCCCCAAAGCCCTGCCACATATATTCTAGTTGTAAGTCCTTCTAGTTCTTCTGTGTGAACCCACCACCGCAGCGTGACTACTGACTGAGAAGCGGCGTGGTTCCACGCCTGGGAACGGAACCTGAGCTGCCTGCCGAAGTGGAGCGCACCAAACTTTAACCCCTAGGCCATCAGAGCTGGCCCGATATTTTTTTGATTTCTCCATTGATCCAATAGCTGTTCAGTAGCCCGTTGTTTAGTTTCCACATGTTTGTGACGCGTACTGAGGCCCTGAGCTAACATCTATTACCAACCTTCCTCCTTTTTTCCTCTCTTTTTTTCTCCCCGGAGCCCCAGTAGATAGTTGTATGTATGTCATAGTTATACCTCCTTTTAGTTGCTCTATGTGGGACACTGCCTCAGCGTGGCTTGATGATCGCTGAGTAGGTCTGTCTGTGCCCAGGATCCAAACGGGTGAACCCTGGGCCGCTGAAGCAGAGTGTGTGAACATCACCGCTATGACACCTGGCCGGCCCCTCTGTTTGCCTTTCATAATCTTCTTTTCCTTTCTTTTTTGAGGGAAATAAGTGCACTGTTAAAAAAAAAAATTTAATGGCAGAAGATCTACAAATATCTTTTTGTACTTTCATGGAACGGTTCAACGTCAACATTTACCTCATTTCAAACACACACACACACACACACACACACACACACACACACACACACACGCACTCTCAGCGTGGCCTTGTACGGATGTACTGGAACTTGATTTCTTGAGTGGATGGCTGTGAAGTCTCTGCCTCCTACCCCCTACCATTTTTGTGGGTTTGCTTGTTTGTCGTGATGGTAAGGACTGCTGAAATCAGTATTCTTATCCCCACTCACTCATGCATTTGCACCCATGCTCCCCACCCCTGTGTGTTGTCTTTGGACCTTTTTTTGTGGCCCGTGCAGAGACACATTTTGTCTTTTAAACTTTGCTGTGGTCAAGTGTATCAGTCATTTCCTCAGTGGCCTCTGGGATTTGTCTGTCCGCCTTAGAAAGACCTTGTGGCCTGGAAGTGACAGGGTACAAACAATTCCTCCGTTCTTCCTCTGTCATTGTTGTCGTCCTCTGACGAGGCCTGCGTGGTTTCGGTTTGACAGTCCCCGCCCGCCACGTTTTCCGAAGCCCTCCCGGGAGCCAGGGAAGCACTCAGGCCACTCCGGGAAGCAGGTGCCGGCAGCCCCAGCCCCCCTGCTGGTGTCTCCGAGGGAATTTTCCACGTCTGCATCAGCCAGCCGGCCCGGCCCGGCCCAGGCCCGGCCCGGGAGTGGTGTGGGGAGTCTGTCTCCTTCCCAGCAACTGCCCCTCCCCCTCAGCTTTCCAAGTCCTCCTTCTGCGCCCGGGGTTGTGCCGTGCCGGCTGGGACCTCCGAGGTGGAGAAAGTGGACACTCAGGCATTTGGGATCCTGCAGAAGAGAAACAAAGACAGAGTGCAGTGAAATACACGTGTGTGTGTCCTGGTGTGCTCAGGCACAATCACATGAAAAGAGTTGTTCAGTGTAAAATGATAGAGTTACCATGGTGTGTGCAGGATCTACAGAGTTTATTCCGGGGAGGTCTTTGCATGTAGGATGGGGTCCTGAACCAGGACTAGAGTTCCCTATTGGATTTGTAGCAAAAAAAAAGATCAAAACCCTAAGCCCAAGAAAGAAAGAGGCGACATATGAAAAGGGAGATTGAGGTGTGCCCCATGTACTACTGGATCATATAAAAACCAATTGGTCAAATAAATATGGCACAGGCATGAAAAAAACACAAGTCTACCCCTTCATATTAAACATATCTGGGCTGGCCCGCTGGTGCAAGTGGTTAAGTGGTCGTGCTCCACTGTGGCTGTCTAGGGTTCGCAGGTTCGGATCCCGGGCGTGCACAGACGCACCGCTTGTGAAGCCATGCTGTGGTGGCGTCCCATGTAAAGTAGAGAAAGATGGGCACGGATGTTAGCCCAGGGCCAGTCTTCCTCAGCAAAAAGAGGAGGATTGGCATTGGAAGTTAGCTCAGGGCTCGTCTTCCTCACACACACACACAAAAAATCTGACTTTTGTTGTGCTTTCTATAATTCATTTTGTGAAGTATTGGTTTATTCCTTTTAGTCATTCTCCTCTTGGGATGTTCAATCTATAAGGTGTTTGACACCGTAAAGATATCACTGCTTTGGATTTTGGTTAAATTTATTTTTGTTCTTTCATTATTTTGCTGGTATCAGGGCATGTGATCAGGGTTGAAATGCCCCCACAAACATGTTTCTTCCTCACGCTCCATCAGGGGCCACCTGAGCTTACTTTTCCCTCCTCCTCCACTTTGTTCCTCAGTCTCTATCTCCCTGGTCATTGAACAGATTCATGTTTCTTTAAATATAGTGCATAAAATGGCCATGTGAAGCTCCAAGTTTATTTTTCCATTGGAGGGTTACAGTTCTGAATTTCTGGGTGCCATTTCTACATTCTTTACGAGAAAGCTAATTGATCTGGCCAGCTTGCATTGTTTCCACTCATAGCCTAACGAGTGTGGCTGGGGGTGAGGAGGGCATGGTAGTACCACAGCCCAGGAGGTCATGGTTTGTATGTGTTCCTTGTGGAGGGACAGCAGTCCTCAGAGCACAGCTTCCTGCGCTATATATTCCACAGTGACTCATAATACAGAGGCCAGAATGTAATAAACAGAAGTTACTAAAGAGTGGCTTCATTACAATTCATGGGATGGGGCCAGCCCCGTGGCTTAGCAGTTAAGTGCCCGGGCTCCACTACTGGTGGCCTGGGTTCGGATCCCAGGCGCGCACCGACGCACCGCTTCTCTGGCCATGCTGAGGCCGCGTCCCACATACAGCAACTAGAAGGATGTGCAACTATGACATACAACCATCTACTGGGGCTTTGGGGGAAACAAAAGGAGGAGAATTGGCAATAGATGTTAGCTCAGAGCCGGTCTTCCTCAGCAAACAGAGGAGGGTTAGCATGGATGTTAGCTCAGCGCTGATCTTCCTCACAAAAAAAAAAAAACAAACAATTCATGGGATGCCTTTGCAACAAAATTAATAAAGTGCAGTAGATACATAGTGTGGATGAGGGACTGTCTGTGTCTTGAAGTTTCAGCAACAGCAGAGAGGCCACTTCATTTCTTGACATTCTCTGACACCATGCCTCATCACTCTCCCTCTTGCTCATTCATTTTGCAGCATCTGCTTTCTTTTTCAGACTTGAACATCTGAAGCTAGCACCTTCCTCAGGACCTTTGCACTGGTCACTCCAGACGACCGAACAGAGAGAATCATCACTGGGGATAAGCATTCTTTTACTAACAGGAAGGAACTATGCTAAATTTTTACATATATTAACTAAACCTACTGACCATCTTAGGAGGATGGATACCTCTATTCCCACCGTATGTGTGACAATACAAACATTGAGAATGGGGTCGTGTGCGCACTATGAGGCCGTGCTGACAAGCAGAGGCTGAGGGGGGTGGATGCCTGCCTGTCCAGGGTGGCGCAGCTCAGGGGGTCCTCGGCCAGAGCGCCCCACCGCCATGCTCCTTGGACTCCAGCTGAGCCGGCCGTGGCATTGGGGATGCTGCCAAACCAGCGGGAGGAGAAGAACAAGGAGCCCATGACCAAGCTCTTCGTCAAGGCCAGCGGTGGTGATGAGAGCATGGGACATTGCCCCATGTTCCAGAGGCTCTTTAGGATTCTTTGGCTCAAAGGAGTTGTATTTAGTGTTACAACCATTGTCCTGAAAAGGAAGCCTGCAGACCTGCTGAATATGCTGCCAGGACACACCTACCATTTATAACTTTCAATAACAAAGTCAAAGTGGATGTAAATAAGACTGAAGAATTTCTTAAAGAAGTTTTTTTGCCTGCCCAAGTACTTAAAGCTTTCACCAAACACCCAGGATGAAATACTGCTGGAATGGACATCTTTGCCAAATTCTCTGCATCTGTCAAGAATTCTAGGCCAGAGGCTGGTGAAGCACTGGAGAGAGGTCTCTTGAAAACACTGCAGAAACTGGGTGACTCTCTGAACTCTCCCCTCTCTGATGAACCTGAGGAAAGTAGCTGGAGGACTTTATGTTCCCCTCACGTCAATTTCGGGGTGGCCATGCAATGACAACCTGCCGCCCACACTGCACATCGTCGAGGTGGCGGCCAAAGAATATTGTGACTTTGATATTCCAAGAGGGAGGACCAGCGTCTGGAGACACCCAGCTAATGCTTACAGCAGGGATGGGTGCACCAGTACCTGTCCCCGTGATGAGGAGATTGAGAGACCACACAGTGATGTAGCCGAGGACCTGCTGAGTGAAACAGCACTTACGAGAGGGCTGTCTTCTCATCTTCCCCTCACGAGGAAAAGGCTTTTCCTAACAGACTGCTCCTCTTCCTATCAAGTAGAAATTTTATTTTGTATGAACATGCAGTTATTCAAGAATAGAATAAAGGATAGAAAAGTTATACACAATCCTAAGCAGTATTATTTTAAAATTCTTTTACCCTGCCTACCTCCCCTACATCATATCCTCCTTTCCTCTAGCTTGGAGACACTCCATCACAGACTTTTCTTTTCAGAGGCAGTTTGCCACCGTTCTGGAACCCTCACTATTCTGTCCATTCACTCTGAATAGATGGCAGAACTTTTGGGGTGCAATGTTAAACTGTTAAAATAATAACCATGACCTTATTAGTCATCCTCAAACTGGTGCATAACGCATGGTGCAAGAATATCTATGTATTTTTGGAATTTTATAACATTTACTGAGAGTATAAGAAAGGATTCCTACTGTACCAAAATATTGTTTCAATTTATTCTATCGCGGATATGTACTAAAGACTGGATATGTATCTACAGAAAGTCACTACAAATTTTGCTATTTTGCTTTGTACATGGATTTTTACTTTTGCCGAAAAGCATTTATCCTTCATATCAATTATAACATCTGATACCATGTAGAAGCTAAAAGTTTACAGAGAGGGATAATAGTCTCAAGATTTTCCTCAAGTATTTTATCCATATGAGAAACCAACGGGCAACTGATAGTCTCTGTCTAAATGTGTTATTTTTTATATGTATTCACCCAGTGCCATTCATTTGGAACATTATCACTTTCTTCCTTTATTTTATTTTTTTAATTTTTTAATTTTTATTTCTTTATTTTTTATTTTTTACCCCCAAAGCCCCAGTAGATAGTTGTATGTCATAGTTGCACATCCTTCTAGTTGCTGTATGTGGGACGCGGCCTCAGCATGGCCGGACAAGCGGTGCATCAGTGCGCGCCTGGGATCCAAACCCGGGCCGCCAGCAGCGGAGCGCGCGCGCGCTTAACAGCTAAGCCACAGGGCCGGCCCTCTTCCTTTATTTTAAAAAGCTCCTTTTTAGGTAAGTATAGACCTTGCTGTTTGTAGATCTTGTGAGCAGCACTATATAGTTTAGTTGATATTTAGTCGATTTAGCTATAGCACTATGATGATTTGTAATGTAAAAATCAACACTTACAGAAATAAATCTGAGGAATGTAGGGTGGGTTTGTCAAAATGTCAAGTAGAATTTTGTTTCTAAAGCATATTTAATATGGATTATCTAAAGAATGCCTTATCCATCTGATATTAAAAACAAGATAAAGCATCCAGATTACCAGCTTTCCCATTCCACCCACATTAACTCGTAGACGTTGAGTAGAGGATGGCTCACTCCTTTTGGACTAAATTATAGTTGTTATATGTTGACTATGTTTCAATATAAGAAATTTTCACATATTGAGGTGTATGGGGACGCTAATCTAAACCTGATTCTGCCTGAACTGAATGTGAACTAAAGAAGCCTGACTTGTGGCGTGTCAACATACATTGCCCATCTGCTTTAACCATTAAAGTAAAGGATGCATAAAATGTTATCCCGAACTGAAGAAGGCACTCATTGCAGGTAGGGGTGCACACCTCCTCTCCCACAATGCCAGTCTCAGCATTCCTTTGAAGATAAGTTTCCTTTCCCAGACATCAGGGTCATGTTGACCTGCTAATCTGTAACAAAATTCTCTCTTTGAAACTTTGAGGAATATGTATCCTTGACATGATCAATGTATGTTTTTGGTTCTAAAAAGGTATAAAACTATGCTTATTCAAGGAGAGCTTTCCTTGGGTGGAGAATGTGCTCCTGGGCTAGTCCCCATCTTGGCTCAAATAAAACTAACCTTATCTTTCTTATCTATAAAACAGTTATTGGTTATCGCCATCAACAGTATTTACCATTGTCTTGCTTAATCTCAATCATTACACATTCTTGAATTAAATTTTTCTACAGCCACATTGAGGAATAGCACTCTGAAAGTTTGTTTTTTAAATTGAAGTTCTAAACCAGGAATTATTTATGCTGTAACAGGGAGGATAAACTTGGTGTTAAAAAACGTATCTCTGTGTTTTCTTAACAGACTTTATTTTTTTTTAAAGATTTTATTTATTTTTATTTTTTCCCCCCAAAGCCCCAGTAGATAGTTGTATGTCATAGCTGCACATCCTTCCAGTTGCTGTATGTGGGACGCGGCCCCAGCATGGCCGGAGAAGCTGTGTGCGCCCGGGATCCGAACCCGGGCTGCCAGCAGCAGAGCACGTGCACTTAACCGCTAAGCCACGGGGCCGGCCCTTAACAGACTTTCTAAGTACTACTCCAAAGACTGTGAATGTGGCTATAGTACATTTTGGATAATTTTTTATACCTAATTTGTTTAAGAAGTATTGTTTCTCATAGGCCGTTTTTGGAAATTTTAAGTGTATTGCTTTAAAATGTCTATGTTTTCCCCCCTTTGATATGCTAACCCTGCTTTGAACCCTGCTCCCTACAAAACGCCCTTTTCACAAGGGGAAGTTAACCGCTAAAGGCTTAAATATGATGACACATGCCTCAGAAGGACAGCAACTCCAGGTTGGTCTTCAACTTTTTATTCCAGAAGTTAGCCCACCAAATAGTGGACACTCAATAAATATTTCTTAACTGAATGAAAGGATGTGGTCACAGAAACAATTGTTTCAATTTATATTATTACACAATAAAATGTCATTCTTGAGATTAAGGGATTAAAAATAACATTAAAACTCAGAGGTAACATTTACTTGGTGTACTAAATGTCCTTGGTGAGAAATCCTTTCATATTTGTTTATTGATAGTAGCTAGATATAACTATCCTGTATTTACAAAAATAAATGAAGACTAAGGCTAGCAGGTTCTAATTGCTCATGTTTTCACTAACAACATTCACTCCACTTCCTTTATACTTTCATTCTTTCTTCATTTCTCCTGATCTTGTTTTTAGTGTCTCCTCTATAAATTTGTTCTAAATTTTCATTGCTTCTTTGGGTCACACCTTTTCTCCTATTTTTTTAACTTAATGACTGTTCAAGTTCCTGGGAAGAGCCAGGCACAGTGCTGGGTGCTGGGGATATAAGAATCAAAAATGCTGCCTGTGAGGAGACGGCCATAAAAATCAACAGTTTTAGTAAGATTTGATAATTACCGCAGTCAAGGTACGTTCACGGCAAAGCACCAACCTTGGGAGCATCTAAATATGGTAAAGGGAATCAGAGGCTTCTTCTTGGCGGGGGGCGAGGGGGTGAGCATTTGAGTAAAGATTTGAAGGAGGATAAAGTTTCCAGAAGGAATATTATAGAACCCAAACATAGGAAGAAACACATACAGAGAGAAGAAAGTGCATGACTGGTACATTCCCTAGGGTTTTGAGGAAAATACAATTACTTCATGTAACTTTTGTGACATTCAGGGTGTCTACGCTTCTGTGAAAGATGACGTGAGTGGAGCTGTATTAAAATAGAGCCAGAGCAGCCATTTCAGAAGAATTGCCTTGCACATCATCTTGTTTTCTTTATCTTCCAAACTGGACCAAACTGCCAACATTCCAAGTCAGTGAGAAGAATATCCTGTTTGTAAGGACTGATGTAATTAGACTTTGCTAATGACCGAGTCACTAACCAATCAATAAGCTACAAGTCTAGCCTTTTCGCTTGATGACCAAATCTCAAGGCAATCTATGAAGTACCAATCGACCCTTACCTCATCCAGCACCAGTGAACTCTTCTTTAATATAACTTGCCTCATCTTCCTCCCTTTTACCCATAAAAACCCTAAGCCCCTCTCCTGAAGGACAAGATGGAAAGACATATTCTAATGGAAAGACAAGGATGAGAACCACTGAGATAGGGGGCAAGAGCATAAGAAAAGTGTAGCCAATCTCAACTTTAAAAACTCTGTCATCTCTGCTCTTCCCCTTCCTGACTCCAGAACATAAACACACATGTACACACTTCCCTGACGCCCACCAAGGATACTGCCTCCAGATTTTGATATATTTTAATGGCTGCATTCCAATCAACAACGCTGGATTCTCACGGGTTTTCTCTTGTAATTCTATCTCCCACTCATTCCCTGCTAGACTTCTCCCACTGTACGCCCGTCCCCAGTTTCTACCAGAGCCCAGGGGTGTGGTCACTGTTCTTGGGATCTCATGCAGTGTCTAACACAAGGGCCAGCCCAGACAAAATTTTAAATATTTGTTGAATTGAGTTACTGAATCCCTATTTGCTGTGTCTTACCGGTTGCTTTTTCTCTCCGATGGATGGCAGAGTTATGGTTCTCATTTTCTGGTTCACTTTTTCCCATACCCCCAGGCTTCAGGCTCAAGCTGTGTATTCTCCCTTGTATATGCACAGATTTATCTTCCTTATTCTCTTCCCTAATTATGTTTCTCTCTCTTTCAGCAATAGAAAATAAACATTCAGATCAACACATGAGAAGAGTATCATGGGATAAGAGAAGGCATTATCCACAAATCCTTTATCAGACCCTGCTGAATCGGCTCTTGCCTCTCTCTGCATCTTCCCTGGTGACCCTCTCTCCATCACACACTGTGCTCTAATCAAGCTGATCTTCCTTCAGTTCTCTGAACACACCAAGCTCTTCTCTATCTCTGCTGTGTCCTCTCTACCTGGAATACTCTCTTTCCTGCTCATCATCTGTACAACGTGCAGGTCTCAGACTGATATCGTTGCCTCAAAGGTAACTTCCAGATGTCCCATCATGGGGAAGGGAGGTTCATTTCAGTGAGGACGGCCTATCTGACCTTTGAGCTGATAGCCGTGCAGACCCTCCCGCCACCCCAGTGCATGAGTGTAGATTCTCATTGATGTCAGTTGAATGGATGAAAGACAAGACATGCGGGCCTTCTGTTGGAAAATTAGTCCCTACAGACATAGAGGCAAACCCAAACTCAGTGAAAAATGTAAGTATTGATTTTTTTTCTTATCTTTAGTGTTCTAAAAATCTCAACCATAAGGGGTCCTGCTCCCCCCAATCTAATCTTCAGATGTATCAGTAAGTGAAGAGAAATAACCAAAGTCAAAGTTATCAATATTTTGGATTGAAGGAAAATCAATATTTCGGATGAAAAACAGTGATCTATGTTCTGTTATTTCTTCTAGTAATTGAAAATGCCTGGTTGGGAATACTGACTGACAAAATGAGAAACTGAAATTTTTTTTTTTTTTTTTGAGAAACTGAAATTTTATAAACCTATTATAAAGACTTAGGTTTAGGCATCATTTGCAAATAAAGACATTTAGAAGAGAATTAGAGTTTTATAATATTAAAACATTAAATATTTAATGGTGGCTTTGTGAATTAGCTAACAAATAACTAAGTCAGTTTGTCTATCTGCTTTATATGTTCACTGAACTTTAATAAGCATAATTTTTAATTTATAGTTTCCTGCAAAATCTCATAAATGAGTTTATATGCTTTTAGTAAAGTTCTATCATGGAGTAGAAAAGCGAATGATGGAAAAAGAGATTAGAAAAATAAAAAATGTAATTCGACTGAAGTTTGTTGATAGAGCATCCAGACCAAAAGAATATATATATATATATCAGTAAGTGTATAGAAGATCTGAATGACAGTATTAATCTTGACATAACTGACACCTACCTAACTACTGCAACAAATAAATCACTTTTTTCTAGTAAACATGGGAAATTCACCATAATATTCTGAGCCATAAAACAAGGCTCAATAAATATCAAAATATTACAAATTTTGTTTAGAAATCAATAACGATAAGATATCTAGAAAAGCTATAAATATTTGGAAATTAAACAATATATTTCTTAAAAGTCCATGGTTTATAGACAAAACAACTAACATATTTCAAACAGAATCATAAAAAAAAATACAACAAATCAAATTTAGTGAGACGTAGCTAAAGCAGTGCTTAGAGGAAAATGTATAGCTTTAAATTCTTATATTATAAAAGAAGAAAAGTTTAAAATCAATCATCTAACTTTCCTTTTAAGAAGCTGGGAAAAAATGAGCAAATCTAACCTAAGTAAGAGAAGAGAAGTGTATAAAAAGAGCAGAAATAAATTACATAGAAAATAGGTAAACCACAAAGAAAATTAACTTGGTGTTTTGAAAAGATTAATAAAATCAATAAACTCCTAGCATGACTAATCAGAAAAGACAACAGTAGGTGTAGTGGACACCCTCTGGAGTGCCCATGTATCTACCCCTGTTCTCCTAGAAAGTTCTAGTCCTGACAGACCTTCCTGCTTCCACAGCCCCTCTTGAGTAGGTTGAGCCAGCTGAGCTAGTGATTTTGAGGAAGCTATTTGTTTACCTTTGTGTTTTCATGTTCACTTCCAAGAGAGAACAGTATGGAAGCAACCTCAATTCCCCACAACCGTTTGCTTCTCCCTACAGAATGAGGCATTGGCAGTACTGAGGAGAGGCTGACATCAACTGGCCTCTTGTGCGGAATTGAAGAGGGCCACAGCTCGTAAGGGACCCATGCTCTCCGCTCTCTGCTTCAGTCTGGCCTGCCTGCCATGTGCTCTCCTTGCCCTCCCACTCTGTTACCTTATCTGGAGGAATTCATCAGCCCACACGTCTCTGGTTAGCTCTGTGAGTGTGCGAGTCACTCCACTTCAGTGGGGGCGTAACGTCCCCACTCCAGCAGTGGCACCAGTCCTCATCCTACAATTTAGCTCTACATCCATAAGTAAAATGGATATCTTCATCACTCTCTGACTTTTGTCCGTAGTTGAGTTGGACTCCAAATAGAAGGGGTGAGTGATGACCACACTGAACCAGACAGATGCCATCTCCAGGGACTCTGTGCTGGGACACAAGGACTCTAATTAGACTCTTTTGAGCACCTGGATTTCAAATTTAAACAAGCCAGATTGAACAATCTCAGACAAAATGGATTCACTTTTAAATAGAAGTTAATAAATGGATTGGCATAGAAGTACAAATGCACACAAAAAATAGCAATTTACTACATAAATGTACTCATAAAGATTCACTATAATAAATCTTAATGAGAGAGAGGCACAAAAGTGTCTGTATCTGTACAGAGAGAGAAGATTGAAGACTGAAGCAGAGACCAGTTCAGAAAGGGCCCAAATACACAAAGCAGACAAAACAAAGAGAGTTGAAAGAGAAATGACAGGGAAAGAGGTCGAAAATCTCATGAGGCAGAAATGGTAAGGATAGGAAGTTCAGTGAATGAAATATTCCTTAATGAGAATAATATAAAATAAAGGATAGGCCTGCTGTTTCCGGTAAGAACAAAAGCAACGATTAGAAACAACGGCCTTTTATAGGCTACCCCATAAAGACACTCACAGCCATCACACAGCAAGTCAGGCTTTCAAAGTTAGCTAGCAACAAATGGTCTTGTGAGAAACGTACTTTTCCAGAACAACAGCATAAACTCATGCAAGGAGAAAGGAAGGAAAGGAGGGAGGAAGATGCAGTCACTGCACATAAACGACACCTTCATGGTTCGTACACTCTTGTAAGTAAGTGCTTTTGCTTTACACCTCCGTTGATGTATTTTTTCTCTCCCTCATCAGATTATAAACACACTGAGATCTGGGCCTCACTCAGAAAACTCAAAAACTTTACTAACCGACTTGTTGTTCCTAATTTTCTCCCTATGTTTTATTTTATATAATAAAACACAAAGGTGATTTTGTAATAAAAAGCTTCACAATAAATTAATTAAAATAAGAACAAAGAATGTTTATCTTTCTTATTTTAAGCACAGGAATCTGCAGTAGCTTTAGATCTAATAAAAAATATCTGGAAAATTATATTTTTCAAATGCAAAATATCTAAGATTAAAAGCATCTCTTCCTGGGCCCACCCCACAGTGTAGTGGTTAAGTTTTCATGCTCCACTTCAGCGGCTCAGGGTTCAAGGGTTCAGATCCAGGGCATGGACCTACACGCCGCTCATCAAGCCATGCTGTGGCAGAATCCCACATACAAAATAGAGGAAGACTGGCACAGATGTTAGCTCAGGGACAATCTTCCTCAAAAAAAAAAAAAAGGCATCTCTTCCTAGCAAGTCTGATGACAACTCATTAAGGTTAGCAGTGGGAAAAGAATATTGTTTATGAATTCATTACAAGGTTTCCCACGCTTTTTGTAAATCCTAATAAACCCCAGTGCATGCACATCAGCTCGTGGGGGGCCAGGTCATGACCTATTGTCTTATGTTGTTGGAATAGTCCTGGACAGGTCACTGACAAGTGACAAGTGTGCACGCTGAGGATCAGAATTGAATAACTAACCTGCAGACAAGGAGTGCCTCCCTGAAGCTGTGTGGAACAAAGGTGCTACTCAGCAGAAAGAGATGCACACACTTGGCTGCTTTGTTTCTGCAGCCTCTCATCTGTGACACAGTCTTCCTTCAGAGTGACAGGAAAAGCCATCTGCAGGCAAACACTTTCAAATATGCCCCAGTGAGACTTTTGCCCACCCGTGTATGCCATCTTACATTCGAGGATATGGAAATTTAAAACCTGGCATGCTGCTTTAGAGGGTCAATTCCAGCAGACCCTCCCTAGCTCACATTGGGACGCAAGCATAAGAAAAATAAATTAGGGCACGTGCTTTCTGAGACAAAAAAAAGAAACCAACTTTATTCCCAAGCTTTAGTAGTAAGGACAGTGTGAGACTGTGTAGGGACCAACAAATAGAGACCAATGGAGCGGAACAGCGAGGCCAGGGAGAGACCCAGCCTTCCGTGGAAACGGGCTGTGTGAGGACAAGGGCTGTGAGCCGGCAGGGAGATGGCCGACTTTTCATCAGAGTTATTTTTTTAAAACAATTAGCTTTCCATATTAAAAAAATAATGCGTTACCTTACTGCACATAATGCACAAGTATCTCCCAGGCAAGCTGACTGGATCAACCAGGCATGAAGCAGAAGCCTGGTACTTTTCTGGAACTATTTGGGGAAAGGAGAGCCCCTTCCTAGTCACTGCTAAACAGAGGAGGGTGAAGATGAAATTGAAGATGAAAGGTGAAGGACAAGAGACATGGAATCTTTAGAAGCAGGCAGAAGAAAATGTGCTTATGACGTCAGAGGAACGGAGACCTTCTTTAAAAAGTCACACCAAGTGGAAATAATAAAGAAAAAGACTGATTAGCCATATGACGATTAAGAACTCCCACTCATCAAAAGACATCCTGAAAAGAAGGAAGACAAAAGCCATGAAGTGAGCTGCGACGTGTGCAGCCAGGACAGAGGACTCGCGCAGGCGGTTTAGAAACAGACGACGGCAAAACGACGGGGACAGGTGTCTCCGGGACAATAAATTGTGGACGTTCAGTGAACATTGAAAAAGAGGCTCAACCTCGTTTGTGGGCAATTGAATGCAAATTAAAATCACAATGAAACACACTTTCACACCCCCCAGTTGGGCAAACATTTAAGAAGGGAGTGAAAAGGTCGGCTCAGATGTGGGATAACGGGAATCGTCATCCCTGGTAACGGGAATATCAACTCCTGGTCATCACACAGAAGAGCTGCAGAAGCACATACGCTTGTTCCATTGACTCTCACCCCAGGCACAGAGCAGCTACACGCGAACCACTTCCATGAAAGCGATGAGCCAGAAACTCTCAAATTAACAATTTGATTGGATAGATTAACAAGACATTGGATGGATTTTGGTATATTTTAAGTATGGACTGCCAAATATTAACAATAAGTCAACTGCATGTATCAACATGGATGAATCTCACAAATCAAGACTGAACACAAACTAAAACTCACAAAAGGATAATCATCATGTGATTCTATTTATATAAAGAGCCAAAGAGGAGAAGCTCATGTATTGTCTAGGATACATACGCATGTGCAAATCTGTAATGAAAACAAGGGAATGTCAGAAGGTTGAGATTCACAGAGAATTAGAATGTTCTATTTCTGAAGCTGGGTGATAAGAATATGAGTATTTGTTTTACTATTATGCTTTAAACTATACATTTATATTATCTATGCACCTTTCTTTGTACAATATATTTCTCAATAAAAACATTACATTATAAAACATTTATATATATATAAATATAACATTATAAAATGTTATAAACTTCAAGAAGAAAATATAAATATTTATATGATCTTGAGAAAGACCTTCATGAGCTGTTATGGACTGAATTGTGTCCCCCAAACTTACATGTTGAAGCCTGACCCCCAGTCCCTCAGAATGTGACTGTGTTTAGAGATAGGGCCTTTAAAGAGGTAACTTGAAATGCCATCATTAAGGGATGCCCTAATCCAATAAGACGGTTGTCCCTATAAGAAAAGGAAATTCGGACACACAACGATACACCAGGGATGCCCAGGCAGAGTTAAGGCTATGCGAGGACATAGTGAGGAGGTGGCCATCTATAGGCCAAGGAGAGAGGCCTCAGGAGAAACCAAATCACTCAACACAAAAACGAAAAGCAGCAGTGCCTTGGGGACCCCAGGGGGAAGATGGGATCCCTAGAGCTAAGGAGAAAGACAAGGAAAGACAAAAGTCTTGAATTATGAACGGTAAAGCCTACTTTCCATTTCCGCGAGGCAGGCCGGACTAGGGAAGCGAGCGGGGACTCGCTCCCGGCCGCCGCCAACAGCCCTGGCAGTTCTGCGCTCGCCAGCGGCCGCTCCTCCGCCCCGAGCCCGGCGGACTCGCCAGCGCCCGCCCTGCGCAGCCACCGGGCTGGGGGTGGCAGCTGGGCCTCCAGGCTTTCAGAAGCGCCTAGAGGCCAGTGTGCTGGGTCGCGTCAGTTTCCGAGCGGGACTGGAGCCCCGGGCGCCCAGAGGTTTGGGGAAGGCAGGCAGAGACGTCAAGGGAGGCGCTCCCTGCTCTCGGCCGGCGGTCGGCGCCTCCAGCTTCCCGGGCGGGGAGGCCGAGCCGGGGCCGGCGAGGGCCGCGCCCTCGACGCCGGAGTGGGGCAGTGTCCTGAGGAGCTCCAGCCCGGGCGGTGCGATCCGGACTAGCTCCGGGCGGGACGGCGTCCTGTGGCCTTGGGGGCGCAGCTGCTAAATATGGAGGCGCCCCCGGGCCTGAGCCCTTCCGAGACCCTCTCCCCCGACACCCCGCCGTCGGAGCTGCCCGCCCGGGGGCGTCTGAAGGAGGCTGGCGAGCACGGCGCCGGCGCGTCAGTTCTGAGACGGGACCCTGGCCCTGGAGGAAGAGGCCGCCTCGGGGTGGATCTGCCGGAATAGCGCTCCTTGTCGCTGCCCGCCGACCCGTCCTGCAGGCGGCGGCGGAGCCCCGGTACACGGCGCGGGGCGGGGCGGCGGCGGCCGCGCCACGTGCTAGGAGTGCGTGCACTTCGCGGACTTGGCGCGGCCGAGCCTGCCGGCGGAAAGCCGGTCCGCGACGCCGAGGAGCCGCAGGCAGCTCGGGGGCCCGCCATCCAAGGCGGGGCTACGCCCTTCTCCTCGCCGCCTCCACGGCTCCCGCCGCTGCCCCGGGCCTGGGGCCGAGTGCCGGCGGTGGCCGCGCGAGTGCCCGGAGCGCGTGCGCTGCTCGGCGGCCTGGAGCGCGGAGGTAACGGGCTCTGGCCCTGGGCGGAGCGTCTGGACCTGCACTCCACCTTCATGGAGGGGCAGCCCTTTCTGGACGTGACCGCTGAGCTGCAGCCAGAGCCACAGTCGCCAAACGTGTCATCGGGGGTCTCCTGGCCAGGGTCCCTGGATGCTGAGAAGCCCTACCACTTCTTGCTTTGCCCGCTTCCCGGCCTGCAGCCCAAGGAGGGGGAGGGGACCGGGAACCGTCAGACCACTTCGTTGTCTGCTAAGTCCGCGCGCAGGGCCACTACTGGGACCGCTCCGCGGCCAACTCCACACTGAGTCCCACTGGCCCCTTTTTTGATCCTTTGTTTCTGGTGTGAAAGGGCCCAGATTTCCCATCCTGGGCAAAAATGTTCTTTAAAAATGTTTTGTAGAAGGCGTTCTGTTCCTGCCAAAATAGGATGTTTGGTGAATTGAAATGACAGCGTAATCCGTAGGCCTTGGCTGTGAACCACAAGAGCCTGCCACAGCCCCACCTCCCTTTGTGTAGACAGAGCATAGATCGCCTGCTAGACTCCTCTGGACCATTAGCAGTGAGAAGAAGCTGGGCTCAGTCGCTGGACTACAAGCCAGGGCCTGGGGGGTGGAAAGGCGGCTTTCTGCCTGTCTCAGAGCCACAGTGAGTAGCGGTGACTTGACGGATGATGAAACATGCCCAGCAAGTAAATGCTGCTCAGAACTAGATCACCCTGCACCTGGCAGGCCCATGGGCATGGAGTCTGGACGGCCTTCACTCACTGCTGGTGGCTGGGGAGGCCAAGATGAGGTGGCCACGCATGAGGGCAGGTGGATGGGCATCCTGGGGGAGGCCTTGATTCCTTCACACCATGGTCAGCCCTTGGTAATTTGTTTTTGTTTTGGTTTTACTGTTCATATTTTCTGGCACATGGCCAGTACAGTCAGTTTGTTTTGGAATGGTCGTCTCTGAGGAGGGGTGGTTTCACTGTTGCTCTATGGAATCAGGCACTGCAGGCTACAACCCATGGGCCAGATTCTCCCCACAGCCTGTGCTGGTAGGACCTGCAAGCTAAGAATGGTTTTTACATTTTTATTTATTTATTTATTTTTTATTTTTATTTTTTGTGAGGAAGATCAGCCCTGAGCTAACATCCATGCCAATCCTCCTCTTTTTGCTGAGGAAGACCGGCTCTGGGCTAACATCTATTGCCAATCCTCCTCGTTTTTTTCCCCCCCAAAGCCCCAGTAGATAGTTGCATGTCATAGTTGCACATCCTTCTAGTTGCTGCATGTGGGACGCGGCCTCAGCATGGCTGGAGAAGCGGTGCGTCGGTGCGCGCCCGGATCCGGGCCTGGGCCACCAGTAGCGGAGCATGCGCACTCAACTGGCAAGCCACGCGCCCGGCCCAGCCCTTGATTGAACTTTTCTGGTTAGCTTTCATCTTCAGCCTGTGATTGGCCTTGTGAGGCTGAATCTTGATGTCTGGACCTTGACTTGCCGGGAAAGACAGCTCACTCACATGCTAACGAGGGACAGAAAGACCTGGTTAGTTTTGAACGACAGTTGATTATGCTGAGTATGCACAGCTGCAGGTAGCAAAGCTTATCTCAGAGCTTTCATTCTCTTCTTCTAGCCCAGGGAAGAGTTTTTAACTTCTTCGTGCCAGGTTTCATCATGAAGACCAACAATTTTCATATCCCTCTGACCTTTATCACATCTGCTGATCAAGGCTCCACTCCTGGGTGATTCAAAAAAAAAAAAAATCTACTGTTCCCACAGCTGAATCTAATTGGGATCTTGACTCTGGTCAGAGTCACAAATCTCCCAACGGCTTTCAAAGATGTCTGGCCATTGTGCTGTATCTGGGTAATTATAGCATTATTCTATGCCTCATAAATATTTTAGACCTAATCCATATCTTTCTGTTTTTAAACATTCTGTTTTTCTCTCACTTTCCACAAAGGGAATCATCTTCTACTACACAGATGAATTAGATAATTTGAGGAAATTTTTCAGCACACAGTCATGAAATCTACAAATTTTCCTGGATTCATGCCCATTGTTTACTCCTAATCCCCCGGTAAAATTGAAGAAGCATCTCCACCCTCGCCGAGCTCAATTTCTCCAATTGTACCATTTTCTCTCCTGCATTCTTGGGAACTTCATGTGATTGATTATAAGCTAAGTATTCTTTATCTTTGTATTAAAATATGACCACTTTAGGACATTCCAAATATCTTCCTTGAATACTTGACATCAGCATAAACACCACTCCTTATGTCGAGCAGCACCGAAGCCCACAACTTGAAAGGCTATTCGTAGATTACACCCATTTAAAATTAAAGGCTTATCCTCTTGCTGCAAATTTTCTGCAGCATTTCCCAGAACTGACAAAATCCACAAGGCAGTGAGGCCTCTGGCCAAAGGCATCAAGGTTGCTGTCAGAAGCTTTTAGAACATTAGCAGGATTAAAGGCATCACCCTTGCTTTCCTTAAATTGTCTAAACGGTTGACCTAGTGAGAAGGAAAAGCTTGTGCTAAGGCAGGCGTTTCTTGACCAGCTTTAACCTGCTTGGCATCCAAGTTAAACAGGGTCTGTCCTTAGGATGATGAAACTGATGAGGTTATC
This sequence comes from Diceros bicornis minor, assembly GCF_020826845.1. NCBI lineage: Eukaryota > Metazoa > Chordata > Mammalia > Perissodactyla > Rhinocerotidae > Diceros > Diceros bicornis. Next base: position 25,511 of record NC_080757.1, read on the forward strand.
GACTCCATAAAAACAGAGTCCACACACAATTCTCTGCCTGTCTCTAGAGAGAGGATGGGGCTCTGGGCCCGGGAGCACGGTGACTGCACACTCAGTAAGGCACGAACGGTTTTCCCATCTGTTTTGGTTCTGATGATTACTGGAGAAAATTTTCTCCAGGAGGATGCAAACTCCTTTATTGTGTCAAGGAATTTTTACTCTGAAGCTGATTATTTGGTATGATTGTAAGCGTTTGGTAGCAGGTCATCTGAGAGCAGGCTAGGTTATTGTGTATATGGAATTTCTCTGCAGTTATAAGTCATAAGTAACAGTCAAGGGAAACTTGCCTTCTGAGTCTGCAGTTGACTTTTCTGCAGTTAGTCCAGTGGGGGATTCAGGAAATAAAGAAAGAAACAAAAAAAACAAATAAAGAGTGAGTGAGAAGTTAGAGGAGCGGCCTGTAGGTTCTGTTCAGGACAACAGTGAGGGGAGACTGACTTAGTGGTTTAAAGAGGGGATCTCTGAGGAATTGGTGTTTGAACTGAAACTGAAGCGTTGTGAGTGCTGGTGGGAGTCTGTGTGTGGATATCGGGGAGGAAATGAACAAAGATGACAGTGTTCAGTGTAGAGACAGAAGCAAGGCCTGATGGTGTTTGTGTGGTTCTGAGGGGCTGTGTCCAAGGTTAATCCCTGAATAGCTAGTGGAGCCACCGCCTAAGACTGGAGACTAGAGGAGAAGTAATCTTTATTTTGAAGAGGAATTTACTGACTTCAGGTTGAGGTATATTTCATTTTAGGTGCCCGTAACACATGCGACTAGAGATTATACCTCAGAAATGAAATCTAGACATGAGTTTTTAGACATTGTCATCATAGACATGACAGTGAAAGAAATTGGCGATTTGCATGAGTTTTCCAAGACAATGTTATAGTAAAGCAGAGAAGAGGGGCTGGGATTGAATCTTCAGATGTTTGAATACTATTATTTGATGAGGATCTTGCAAACGACACCTGCAGGGATGGCCTAGATTAGTTTCAAGGCAGTCAGGAGTTTTTGAGAAGGCTCGGAAGAAGCAAATTCCCAAAAGGAGGTCATGGTCCAATTCTGCTTTGGTTCTGAGCAAAAGACTGAGAAACATTCATTTGATTTAATTATAGGGAGATAACTGTGATGTTATCAAGATGTGTAAATATGGAGACACTTATAAAAGTAGAGATCCTCCTTAGTAAGTCAAAGGGTGGGTGGGGGCCGGGTTCCGAGATTGTAACTAACGGTGCAATGTTCTTTCAGTTTGTTTTGAAGGGGAGGAAATATGTTGGGCAGGAACTAGAGATAAATTGGTTCAGAGAAGGTTTTCTGTTTCCAGAATGAAGAGACTGAGGGAGTTTCAGGGGGGATAGATTGGAATAAGATAGAGAGTTTGCTGGTAAAGGTGATTCAGTTAATAGTCAATATAATCAAACATCTTGAGAGATAAGAGAGAAAAGAATACATTTGGAGAAATTGGATTTTTCCAGGAATAGCAATGACGTTTCAGTTGAAACAAGAAAGGAGTCACCAATGGGTAGGAATGTAGGAATATTTCTAGATTTCATGGCAGTGAACTGCAGCATTTCTTCAGATTATCTAATTCATTTGCATAGGAGGAGGTGAGCCCATTTTTGAAAGTGAAAGGAAAGGTGAGAATTTCTGAGATTCTAAAGGCATGAGGACCTTCTGAAATGCTTACAAAAGATGGAAGAATGCTTTAACGATCAAGGTCTGGCAGGGCGCCAGGGACTTATAAAGCCCCCTGGGAGATATGACAGATGCGCCGTGGGGACACATTGCTCTCATCCGGGATTGGAGCTTGAGCATCAGGCGTGCTGACAGGTCAGAGGGGCCTGAGAATTGCCAGTGTGGTGAAACTGATCCATAAAACTGAGGAGAGTTGGGGCTGATTTGGGGAAGTTGGGTCAGTGCCTGGAGGATCCCGTGTGGTGGGGGAACCTGGGCTTGGGGTCACTGTGTGAACAGGCTGGACGGGGAGCGTTGTGATAAGAAGGGGGTCGCTGATCACTGATCTGAAAGGTGACATATGCAGGTAAAACTTGAGTCTGGGAGCCCCTCAAGACCAGCATGTTTGGGAATTTGAGATTCAAGACAGGCAGAGCCAAGTTTAAGTTCTAGCTCTGTCATTTTCTAGCCATGCGATTTTGTCATTTTAATCAAGCTTTCTGAACCTAGCTCATGTCACTTGTAAAATGGGTAAATTATCCATAACTAGCAGAGTTATATTAAAGATTAAATAAGGAAATACATGTAAATCCCCATCACAGGGTTTCATTTAAAGCTATGAGAAGTGTTTTCTCTTTTCAGGACCTGCAGAGTCAAAGGGTTTGAAGCCATCCTTATTCCTGACACATTGGCAGTATTTGTCCATGCAGTGGTTAATGACTAATATTGATTTAGGTAGTACTTTACAGCTTACGAATGCTGTCATATACGTAAACTGAAATGAAGAGTGTTTCTGCCAATGATAACTACTAGGACAGAAGTCCAGAGACCATTTCACTAAGGTATCCAAAGAAGTCAACTCCATTACCCCCAAATTACCTCCTGCAGTGTTTGCTGAGCCTGTCTGCCCTGTGGGGTGTGGGACATGACCAGACTTACGACGTGTGCACTCCTGCTTCTCCCTGTGCAAGGCGCTTAGTGCCTGATTTGTGTCATGAGAGTCACTAAACCTCCAACCAGACATGGGTCCTTAGACTGTTCCACCCGCCGGTAAAGACATTCCAAAGTAGCCTGGCCACATGTCCAAGGCCATGGAGGGCAGAGCTGGGCCTGAGGCTCTGATGTTGCCTGAGCTGCACATGTTGCCTGAGCTGCCTGAGCTGTGGAGGAGCCAAGGGGACCCAAGGCAGGTGCATCCGGAGGGTGGGGGCGGGGCACAGCAGGGAGGGTGGGGGCTCTAAAGGGCTGTGGGAATGTTGGAGAAGCAGTCATGTGCACGTAACCAAGAATTATTAACCCAGAAATCCCAGAGTGCCGTCCTTGCTGTGAAGACAAGAATCCCCATGTGACAATTGTGAGGGTTTCCTAGGATATGGTGTTAATCCTAGGAATTAAAAATTAACTCTGAACAGGAGGTCTAACTAAAGACCTATTATAATAAAACCCTATTATTAGTCAGCTAGGGCTGCCTTAACCAAATACTACAAACTGGGCTTAAATAACAGAAATGTATTTTCTCGAAGTTCTGGAGGGTGAAGTTGATCAAGGTGTCGGCGGGTTTGGTTTCTCCGGAGACCTCTCTCCTTGGCTTGCAGATGGCTGCCTTCTCCCCATGTCCTTGCATGGTCTTTCCTCTGTGGCCTCCTCTTCTTACAAGGACACCAGTCCTGTGGTTAGGGCCCCACCCAGGGGACCTGACTTAACTTTCATTACCTCCTTAAAGACCCTGTCTCTAAATACAGACACACTGTAGCTTGGGACTTCAACATACCAGTTTGGGGCAACACAGTCCAGTCCATAACACCCTACAATGTTCATTTTGTTATCCGTAAAATGGGGATATTACTATCTTCTTCCTTCTGACCCTGGGAGGGGTGCTCGCTCCCCTGCGGGTCCCAGGTCACTGGGCATGCATGTGGGTTGGGCTGGGATGGGGTCACTCCCAGGTGAGTGAGTGGGGTTCACGCATGGTGCATCCAGCAATAGTATCCATCCATCTGGTCTCTTCTGGGTTTTTTTTCTGTGTGTGTGTGAGGAAGATCAGCCCTGAGCTAACATCCATGCTAATCCTCCTCTTTTTTTTTTTTTGCTGAGGAAGACCAGCTCTGAGCTAACATCTGTTGCCAATCTTCCTCCTTTTTTCCCCCCCAAAGCCCCAGTAGATAGTTGTATGTCATAGTTACACATCCTTCTAGTTGCTGTATGTGTGACGCCACCTCAGCATGGCTGGAGAAGTGGTGCGTGGGTGCGCACCCAGGATCTGAACCTGGGCTGCCAGTAGCAGAGTGCGCACACTTAACCACTAAGCCACGGGGCCAGCCCCTGGTCTCTTCTGTTTTAAAGACTGGATTCTCATGGCTTCTTTTTCTTTCCTGGGCTTTATCCACTTAGTTTCCAGACTGTTCCTAGATAACATACAGAGGAGGACAGGTGGTGGCCAAGGCCTGACAATGACAGAACAGGCGAGAAGGGACTTGCTCTCACTCCTGGACTGATCCTTCTTTTGCCAAATGGTCGGGTTTCTCCTTTGGGCATGGATCTTCTCAACACACTGGGAAATGTTAGTGCCCGTATGTTCGCCACCCTATCAGGCGTATGGCAGGTCAGGGACTGATGTGGAAATAGTCTCCTTCCCAGTGTTCACTCTCACTGTTCCAGTCTCCACTAAGGCTGTGAGTCCACAGCAGAGATGCGAGGGGTTTTCTTTTCATCCCATCCTTGGGCTCAACGGAGAAACAATCCCCTCATTTACCATGTTAGTGGCTCCAATGGCCTTAGACCTGTGTGAACACAGGCAATAGAGATGAGTGAGCAGGAGTTTCTAGACCAGTGAGGAGGTAGACGTCTCATCAGGGGAGTCCAGTGTCGCAGGAGCTGGGGTGGAGGCTGTGCAGCCTGGAGGTGGGGGCAGGGGGTTGGTCCAGAGGGAGCAATGAGGAACCGCTTATTGATGTTCCTCAATTTTGAGCATATTAAAGTTTTCATAGACTATACTCGAACATTTTGATAGTATCAAAAAAAGATAAACAAAATTCCCTTGACAAAGACACCTCAGTTTCTCTCTGTGTTGTTAACCTTGGTTCAAGTTTGAAAACCACATGCAATATATGCAGAATACTGTTTTCTTAAGTATGACTGTGTGTTGTGGAGAAGGAGAAGAGTAGACAGAATAAAATGCAGGCTACTGGGCAGCAAATGGCAGACCAGGAAGCTCCAAGCCCTCACTGTGCAGTAACACAAACAAACAAACATCCAACCAGAGCCTGAGTCAGCTGAGGCTGTCAGCTTGGCGGACCAAGAAGTGGCAGCAATGGTCACCTGAAACGTTTCCTGCTACTACCACTGCTGGGCCCCAGCAGGAGGATGATGGGCCCCGGGGAGTGTGTGTGTGTGTGTGTGATGCACGTGCGTAGGTTGTGTGTGTCTTTCCCCTGCCTGCTGGGCGACCCCAGACCTGCTGAGAGCTCATGCTGTTCTGTGAGAGCAGTGGATGTGAGCGGGCCAGCAGGGCCTGAGGTCTCGGTCATCTTGTCTCTACAGAGTGGAGGGCGCTTGAAGTTTGTAAGATGGGGTCCAGGTGCAAAGGAATGCTGCCCCCTTGGCTCATCCCTGCCATGCGGAGGGCACGTCCTTCCCTCGGGAAAGCAGCCCGAGTCTCCCAGAGAGAAGGACTGCGGGACATAGGTTGGGGCCATCAGCCCCAGGGCTTGGAGGGTTGGGGCACCGACTGAATGCTGGGGACTCTGCTATGCAGAAGAGGCCAAGGACCTGGAGAGTTGGGGCCCCGCCCACCCTGTTGGCCGGGTCAGGGTGGAGCAGAGAGACTGAGGGGCTCGGAGGCCACCACCTGCCAGGTTCTGTGGTGACAAGCAGAGAAGCAGGAGGTGTGGCTTCTTTTTGTTTCTGAGGACTCTGGATTCTGCTCCTCACACCAGGGTCTTCTTTTATTCCTCCCTCTCTGGAAGCTCCTCCGCAGGGCTGTTGCCAGCACAGGCTCCTCTGCCTGGGTTTGAAAACTTGAAGTGCATCATAGCTCAACTCTGGGCCCTATTCTTTTATCTCTATGCTTTCATTGTTTTAAAGAATCTCTGGGTGATCCAATCCATTCCTCAGGCGTCATTATTACCTCAGTGCTTAGAAACCCCCGATTCATCTCCACCCAGAATCCTACGTACACCAGCCTGGTTGATCTTCAGACTTGGATGCTGCCTGGACATTACATTCCAAGAAGGATCTGACACTAAAAGTTTGGCTGGTCCCCGCCCCAGCCATGCCCCAGACTTCTCCCTTGAATGGACGGTACCACTGTTTACCTAGAGACCCCACTCATCCCAAACTTCGGAAGCTTGTCCTCATCCTGGATCTCCGAACGTCACAATCCGTTGCCCAGTCCTGCCCATTCTTCCTCCAATATGTAGCTCCAAACACCTTTCTCCATTTTCACCCACCCTTCCAATACCCCCCAACCGTTTGTTCAGCCATTCGCTCCCCGAAGGACATCGTGTGGTTTCCAGTCTGAGACTGTGATGAACAGAGCTGCTAAGAACATTCATGTCCAGGATTTTGCGTGAATGAACATGAAAGTTCTCGTCCCACCCGGGCGTGGCGTCCTCCAGACCACCCTCGGGTTTGATGCCTCCCTTCCTAGAAGGACTCACAGGACTCCACAAAGCTGACTTCCTGGAGCTCCACCTGAGACCGCATGGCCCAAGGCCGCCCCCTAGAAATCACACTGGGAGCCTCAACTACCCAGGGCCCCTGCTAAACAAAGACTCTTATCAGGCAGGACGTCCCAAGGGCTCAGCGGTTTCCTCCCTGGAGCCAGGCCAGGTCAGACCTTTCCTTGGAACGTGCAGGTCCTGACCCTTCCAGACCTGCTGAGTCAACCCTTCACTGATGACCCCTCTCGTCTGCCTGGGGGACAGGGCTGAGCTGCTGGCTCACGCAGTACTCGCAAGGTTTTTGTTGGTTGGTTGATGTTTTTCTGGTTGTTTTTTAAACTGCCACACTGTTTTCCAGAGGGGCTGTACCATGTTACCTCCCCCGTAGCAATGTGTGAGCAGCCCAGGCTCTCTGCACCTTCACCCACATTTGGTCCTCTCCCGATTGTTTGTCTAAGGCATTCTGAGAGATGTGTCACGATATGGCACCACGGTTTTAATTCACATTCCCGTGAATATGCTTGTTTCCACCTCTATGTCCTCTTCAGGGAAATGCCTATTGATTATTTCTGTGAGTGTTGAAATCGGATTGTTTGTTTGTTACTGTTGCATTTTGAGGGTTCTTGATACATTCTGGATACTAACGCTTGGTCAGATATGTGGTTTGCAGATATTTTCTGTCTTTACTTTGTTTCATCCTTTTAGAGGGTCTTTCACAGAGCCTAGGTTTTTAATTTTGATGAATCCCAACTTATCCATTTCTTTTTAAGGGTCACGCTTTTAGCATCAAGTCTAAAATCTCTTTGTTTAGCCCTAGAGCCCAAATATTTCTCTTAGAATTTTTTTCTTTAAATCTTTACAGTTTTACTTATCCGTTTAAGTGTGTGGTCCATTTGGAGTTAATGTGTGTAATAGGTGTGAGGTTTGGTAAGTTTAGGTCACAATTTCCTTTACGCGGAGAGGACTCTCTGGATGTATGATTGCACTGTGCCCATTTGAGGGAGATACTGTCTTTCCTCTTGTGAATTGCTTTTGCACATTTGTCAAAAATCAGTTGGGCATATTTGTTTGGGTCTCTAATCTGTTCCATTGATCAGTGTGTCTACCTCTCTGCCAATACCACGTGGAATTTATTAGCTATATAAAAAGTGTCAAAACAGGAAAGACTTTATTCTTGTTTTTCACAATTGCTTTAGATATTCTAACTCCTTTGCCTTTCCATATCAGTTTTTTTTTAAGTAGATCTATGCATACATTCTTTTTTTTTCACCAATGGAAGTTCTACAACTTCCTGTTCATTTACCAGTTCATCATCAACATCTTTCAATGTCGGTACCTATAGATCTACCTTTTTTGTTTTTGTTTTTGATGAGGAAGATTCGCGCTGAGCTAACATCTGTGCCCATCTTTCTCCATTTGTATGTGAGTCGCAGCCACACTATGGCTGATGAGTGGTGTAGGTCTACGCTGGGGATAGGAACCTGGAACCAGGGCCGCCCCAGCGGTGCCTGCGGAATTTACCCACTACGTCACCGGCTGGCCCTCGGATCTACCTCTTTTAAAAAATAAAAATAAACGCAATGGTCTGAATGTTTGCATCTCCCTAAAATCCATATGCTGAAAAATCCTAATGTCTCACACGATGGTATTAGGAGGTGGGACCTTTGGGAGGTGCTTACCTCAGAAGGGTGGAGCCCTCAGGAATGGGATTAGTGCTCCCGTAAAAGAGACGCCACAGAGCTCCCTAGCCCCTTCCACCATGTGAGGTGACCAAGAAAGTCTGTGACCCTGAAGAGGGCCCTCATCCGACCATGCTGGCACCCTCACCTTGAACTTCCAGGCTCCAGAACTGCGAGAAATTAATTTCTGTGGTTTATAAGCCACCCAGTATATCGTAATTTGTTATTGCAGCCTGAGAGGACTCATACATAAGCCAAAACACAAATCGATAGTATTGCGTTGAACGGATGCATCAGAATTTATCTAACTTGGCCACTTTTAATGGCTATTATTTTTTCCCAACTTTTTGTTACTGTAACAAGTAATGCTGAAATCAACACTTTTATTACACATGCATTTGCCCAAATGTTCCCCATTCGTTGTATTCTGACTTGCCTTGTGTATATGCAGACACAAATTTTGCTCAAGTATGTGGTCAAGCTAATCAATCGTTTCCTTTGTGGCTTCCGGGCTGTTTCATGCTTTGGGAGCATGTCCACTCCAACATCATACAGTGAAAATAATTCATCCACGCTTTCTGCCAGTGCTCTCCCGGTTTCGGTTTCCCATTCCACACCCACTGGGAGGCCAGGAACCTCTCGTGCCGCTATGGGAAGCCGGGGCAGGGCGCCCTGGCCTGCTGGGGTCTCGAGGAAATTTTCCAGGTCTCCTCCGGAGCTCGGACCCGCTTTCGTCAGCTGGGGAGTCGAGTGGGCAGTCTGTCCCTTTCCTGGTGGCCATCCCTGGCGGGGAACGGTGTCAGGGACCTCCTGAAAAAAATTTCCAAGTCCTCCTGCTCCTGCTGCGGTCACGCCGTGCCCAAAAAGGCGATCCGAGATGGACCGGGAGGAGGCAGGGTGTCCGGCGGCCGGCGGTGCGCCCTCGCCGGCCTGCGATCCGGATCCTTCCCGCCGACGTTCGTGCCGGTCGTCGGGCGCCATCTGGCGGCCGCTCTTACACAGGCTCTTCCCTCGGAGCCCGGGCGACACCCGCCAGGGAGGGGACCCGGCCGCGGCGCGGGGCGGAGCTCCGGGAGGGCGGGGACCTGCAGGGTCCCGGCGCCGCCCTCCCGGGCGGGGTGTGGGGCCGCAGGGCTCGCGGGGGAACGGACAGCGCGTCCTGCCGGACGCCTGCCCGCGTGTGGCCCGTCGTCGGGCCTTCTGCGCCCCCCGTGTCTCCGAGCCCCGCCCGCCAGAGGGGAGCGGCCCTGGTCCTGGACGCGCTCCCGCGTGGCCCGGGTGTCGGGCTCTGCGCGTCTCCGCGTCCCGCCGTGGAGGTGGGGCCGGCCCGGGGGTCCTGGAGGCTCGAGGAGGGCGCCCTGGGCGCGGCCTGGCCGCGCGTGGCTCCGGTCCTCGACCCCCCCTTCCGTTTTCTCCGGGCCCTTCCTTCGTCCTCCTGCCGCACCGGCCCGTCTGCGGTCCCATGAGGCCCGCTCCCCGAACTTTCCCAATGTCTCCGAGTCCTCCTCCGGAGCCGGGGCGGCCCTGTATGGCCGAGCCGAGGAGTCCCGGGTGGCGTCTCTGGGCCTCACCGCCGTCCCCCCGAGCCCATCGGTGTCCCCGAGCCGCCGCGGCCGTGCGCGCTCTCCGGGAGGCTCGGGTCTGCCGGGCGGGGCGCAGTCCCGGGGGCCGTCAGCGCGGGGCCCGGGGACGGACCGCGGCCACGTGGAGCGCGCCCTCCCACCGTGTAGGCCACGCAGGCCCCGCCCCCCGGGCGACGGACCCCGCCGTCGGGTGCAAACGAGTGGGTCGCCACCCGCACGGGCCTTCCTGTGAAGGACGTACCGGTCCCCCGAGCTCGGCGCCGCCCATGAGCTCCAGTTGTCGAGGCTCCTCCTGGGACGTTTTCCCAGTCTCACCCGGAGAAAGGACGGCCTCTGCACGCGCGTTTGGTCCGGGGGACGCCCCAGGCCAAGAAACGCGGAGGACGGTGGACCGGACGACGCCTGGTGTCCCCGCGATCGGAATCCTTCCCCGGGACGATCGCAGAGGTTCTCGGGAGCCACCTGGTGTCCGCTTTTATGTCGCCCGGGAAGGTCGACCAGGTAGCCCGACTGGGGGCGAAAGGAAGCTGGGGTTGGTACGGGATGTAAGATGCAGAAACGGAAATTCGGGAATTTACATTAATCGTTGTTATCATTGTCGTGGTTATTATTATTACCGTCGTTTTTAGTTGTTATTTAAAAAAACACTGAATAAAGTTTCTCTATCGACGAAGTGTTGGATTGATTGCAGAGGAAAGGAGAGGTTTTGGCCCACCGAATCTTCTAAATCCACCGCTCCGTCCAACCGGCGAGGCTCTGACCCGCAACCTGCAGCAGCCTGCCGGGAGAGCCAGACCACAGCCTCGGCAGCAGCTCGCCCCGACGTCAGGACGTGGTCAATGCCTGACAGCTTCCCTCCTTTTCAAAACCACTTCCAAGTTAGAACCAGACGGAGGAAACCCAGCATGCTCCCCTAAGCCGTCAAGGAGGATGCCCCTCTTCTTCTCAGCCCTCCTCCAGCTTCCCCACATCTCAGCCTCCGAGCAGGACGTGCCGCCTTTCTTACCCTCAGAAAGCTTTCCCACCCCTTTGCTTTGAGTCTCTGCCCAAAAAAATGATGGTGGCTGACTCCCTTGCTAGAGCAAGCTCTGAATAAATAGCGCTATTCTCAAAAATGAGGGGGAGATCTGGCAACTCCGTCAGAGGTTTCAGCACTAATTCTCTGGTAGGTGGGGCTAAGGGAAGGCGTGAGTCATTAACGAATATCTGATTACTTTATCAACGTGTCAGATTGTTACCCTGGATATCTTTGCCCCAAAATATTCATAAAATTATGAGAGTAACAAATCTTATCTTCACATCATATTGCATCTACATAAAAACCACAAGCTTAAGGTAATGTGTATGTAATTGTGGCAGTTCAAATTTAATCAAGAGAATTAGCTGTTTTGTGAGTATAGAGCTACTTCCCACATCTTAAAGTTATATATGACTTTGATGTGGCCAAACAGGAATGTTGTTTACCTGAATAAGTATAGAAAAACAACATAGATAGATAGATAGATAGATAGATAGATAGATAGGGTTATTCTTATTTGGGTGGGCTTCGTTTATCTCCACGGAGATTATTAGTTCAGGGAGCAAATAAAGCACATAGAGTAATACCCATGCCCAGAATTAACACTGGAAATTAATAGCAGAAACCTTAACTAAACTGGATGAGGAAGGCCTATGGGGGAGCTCTCACTCCATCACACATCGTCAATTACACCAAAGAGGAAGGACAGACGCCTGCAGCTTCCCTGGGAAGTACAACTACTTTACTACTGAAGAAAGACTTCTCTTTCCCCAGGCAACAGCCCAGCTAATGAGAAATACGGCAGCTAATGAGAAACGATGCAGCTCAGCCAATGAGAAGCCATTGCCGCCCTGAACTGTCACTCCCCCCCAATGGACTTTCCTTCAGAACAGCCCCTCCCTCTCCCTCTTCTCTGTAAAAGCAGCTCTCCTCCTTTGTTGGATTTGCCTATGGTTTGCCATAGCTTGCACACTGCAAATTGCAATTCTGTTAGTTATTCCCAAATAAACTCATTTTGAGATAAAATAATAGGCAAATTTGCTTTTTAAGTTGACATATTTGGTGTCAGAAATGCAATCCAAAGGAGATGACCCCTGAGAGATGGTGACCGCCAGAATCAAGTGAGGTACCCACACCACACCATGCCCTTGTGATCACTGCTCCTGCGAGTTGCCCCCTGCTTTCAGTTTGGCGAGTCTCCTCCTGGATTCTGAGCTCTGTTCCCTTTGTGTTCTGAGCTCTCAGACTTGATTCAGGACCTGGAGAGACTCGTCCTCTTGGGGGAGGAACTTTGTCCTCCAGGTTCAAGGTGCTCTCTTTGGGTTCAAGGCATCATCCATGGTGAGTACTCAATTGTTTTCTGAAGGTAGTACAGTTCCTTTTGGGGCTCCGGATTGCCGAAAATCTAGGAGTTTTCTTTGGTTTTCAGGTTCCTTTTGGAATCAGGGCTAGGAATCCAGCAACTTTCTTTTGTTTTTAGATTCCTTCAGGGATCAGGGCTAGGACTGTTGTGACTTTCTTGTGTTTTCAGAGGAAATTTCAGAAATAGGATCCCAGTCATCTAAATGTTCCGAGGGAAACCCTCTTCAGTGACCCCGGCTGGGTTTATGTTTAAGAACTATGGACCCTACATGCACATTTTTAACTAAGTGGGCAAAACTGACCAAAAGCAGTTCAGAATTGCAATGGCCATTATGGGGAACTTTCAATCTCCCCAAACTAGCTTTTTTAAAACCAAATTGGAAGATCATGGCTCTAAAATTAAGCAAAACAAATGGTATGTCTATTTTCATTGGTACTTGGAGGCTCCGGATAGCTCTAAAATCACCTCACTACAAGATACCTTGTCTGAATTAGCCAACACAACTAAAAAACTGAGGGAGAACAAAATGTCTTCTAAAGTCTTGTGTGTCTCTCCCCCTTCTTCTTTGTCTCAGCTGCCATCTTGTTCGTTTCCCCAGACCCCTTTGTCTCAAGCTCTGCCCCTGATGCCATCTTCCTCTCTTCCTCTCTGGGAAAACCTGCCCCTTTAAAATCAGACCCTCTGAGCGTGCAAGTGCTTAAGCCCTTATTACTATTTCTAAGTTAACTGGAGTAAATAAACAACTAGAAGGAAAAGTTTAAGTAGCAACTACCCTAGATTTTTGTTAATAGACAAAATAACTCCAAAAACAGCTCTAAAAGGATGCAAATGAAAATCTTCAGTAAAAGACTGTGGCCCTCTGGATAAGTAACTTTACCTTAGTCCATCTGCCAGAAATACAACTTGGGTCCAACTATTCTTTTGAGACATGTCTAAAATTTTTTAAATGAAAGCTATGAGATGTCTCTTTATGTCTGTGTATGTGTCTATGTTTGTATGTTATAGAGATGTAATATTTTTCTATCTCCAAACGGTATAGCTAGAATTGACTTGTAAAAAGCTCTATTTAATTGGCTTGAAATTAATGGCTTGTAAATTAAGTATTCCTAAATCTCAGAAATATAATAGAAACTAATTCAAATGCTTTTCAAGTTTATGTTACCTAGGATTAATTTAATCTTTAGTAAATAAAAGCTAGCTGAAGGTTGTTGGCATAAATAAAAAACAGACATGTCTGCAGAGTTGTTAGTATTGGGTGTAATGCAAATGTGCAACTTTTCTCTGCCTGGGTTCACTGGTCAAGTGGGCTCCTGCTGTCTCTGTTACAAAATTTGCCAGCAAGAAAGTAACTTTGGATGATCGTTGGCTATTTAATGCCTAATCCAAGCATGATTGTTAAAAGCAAGTAATTAAAATAAATGTAAATAAGATCAAAATTTATACAAAGTTAACTTAAATAATGGATAGTAATAGAATACTTAAATCATTTTCCAAACAAGATAAAATACTAAAACATTAGTTACTGAACCCAGGTTTATCTATTCTTGGCTTCCTATTGCAGAGAAGCTAAAGATGTTTGAGTCTATTAGTGAACATGTTTCATGCCATACTGAGAAATTTTCTATGAAAAAAAGGCAATGTTTCTAGAAATTTATAAAAGGTGTTTTCGGTTTGCCAAGTCACAAAATGCTAATATAGCTCACAATTGCTTACTTCTTAATTTTTACCAGGAATTGGGGGTTCTAAGGGTTAAGAATTCTAATATATGTAATTAAAGCTACTAGAAATAAAAAGGGAAACATCCCTGTATGCAAGTTTGATGTTTTTGGTAAAAGAAGGTATAAGGATTGGAAACGCACTTTATTGAGGGAAAAGAAAGTAATTTTGTCCTAAAGAGATGCTGGTTATTTTGGGATGGGAAAGAGGAAAACAAAGGACAAAATCTAAACGTAAAGAGAAAGCTGTAGAAGATTTGTGGGAAGGAATCTTGAGAAAAGAACTTTAATGTGTAGTCAAGCTGGCTAAGACTAAAATGAATTAATTAAAATGGGTTTTAATACTAAAATAAGATGATGTGAAATTAAAACTTGGCTTTCTTTTCTATGGAAAGGACAAGACTTTCTTGGGCTATTGGTCTGCTCTTGATAACAGATTGTGAAAGCTTCTTTACCTTTAAGTAATACGCCTAGAAAACAGACATTTTATGTTTTACCAAAATAATTACATGTGCTTTTTTTTTTTTTATTAGGTCTCTAATTACTTAGGAAAACTGAATCTTCTCAATATTGAAGGAGCTAAGTTTTGCTTACAACCATATAACCTTTTGTATTTGCCTTTGAAACCTGTTATTGTTACTTTGGTCAAATAGATACTTAAGTTACTGATCTGTGATCCTATTTGGTCAAGTGTCCAAATCTTTTGATATTTTGGCAAGCTTCCCAAAATATTCAAATTCTACATCAAGTCTTTTCAACCTGGATGTAACTTTGGGATTTTCCAAGGGGCACCTGTGACATCTCAAAAGATTTATTCCCTCTCCTTATAAAAAGAGCTATGTTACACTAATTAGGCTTCTTTGGTATGTCAAGTTACATGAGAAACATGGTCAAATAAGCAATAATAAAGCTTTTGAGGTTATATCATATAGAGGAATGTTACTAAAGTGTTCTAGAAATTGCATAAAATTCCTAAAAATCTATGTCCTAATATAATGTTATTAACTGTAATTTTAGTTACTGTCTAAAATGTATGTCACAAAAATACCCACATTTCCTTGTCAATTGCCTTTTACCCGTTGCCTTTTTTTAAAAGTCTTTTGTCAGTTACAGTCAGTTATTCTTTTACTCTAATGCTTTTACAAATATATTTCATTTTCAAAGAGATTCATGGAAAGACTTTAACAAGTACTCTGGAATACAGATTTTGATAACTTTAAGATCATAACACTGAACTGGGGGGGAGTCTCTGGAACTTGAGTGGAGGACTGATTTCTTTGATGGTTTGTTTTCCAGATGTAAAGGATCCCTTTTTCTCCTCTCCTTTAAGCTATCTATAACTTACAGCAATTTGGTAAAGTGTATCTTTGCAACAGGGTTGAAACATTTATCTTTTTCTCTCTACCTGATCCCTCCAGAGTTCAGGAACTCTTAATTATTCTTTTTATGACAATATATGTATTTGCATGGATTCCGTGAAGATTGGAAATATTGGCTACATTACCAAGGCATTGACTAGAATGTTGTATTCAAGAAAGATGTACATAGACTCAGATATGACCAGACAGCTTTAAGAAACTGCTTGAAAAACTGGCCTAGTACCTTGTGTACAAGGTTCCAGCAAGCAATCTTAAAAAAGAGCTTATATGGTCAATCACTATCCTTGCTGAATTTATATAAATAATCAGGCCAAGTTTAATACAAACATAGAAGTTTTACTATGATTTATTTATTTATTTTTTTTGTGAGGAAGATCAGCCCTGAGCTAACATCCATGCTAATCCTCTTCTTTTTGCTGAGGAAGACTGGCTCTGAGCTAACATCTATTGCCAATCCTCCTCCTTTTTTTCCCCAAAGCCCCAGTGGATAGTTGTATGTCATAGTTGTACATCCTTCTAGTTGCTGTATGTGGGACGCAGCCTCAGCATGGCCAGAGAAGCGGTGCGTCGGTGTGCGCCCGGGATCCGAACCCGGGCCGCCAGTAGCAGAGCGCGCGCACTTAACCGCTAAGCCATGGGGCCGGCCCTACTATGATTATCTTTAATAAAAATGAGGTTTATTGTGGAGAGAGAAATTATGTTGGCACCTTTGTAGATATTAAATTCTAGTCCTATTAATTATCTTCAAGGTTTTGTTACACCTGTAAGCTAAACTGGATCTTAAATTCTTCTAGTTTCCTTAAATGTCTGGATACAATACTCCAAAACTATGTTTCCAATTTTACTGCCCTTGAAATTCTTGGAGGGGACCATACTAGGCCCTCCTCACAACCCAGATGGGAGTCAAACTTCAGGGACTCTGGGTGCACACCTCACAGCTGAAGAAGGCTCCACAAGACATCGGGTCCTGTATGACCACTAGAGACTCCAGATCACACTGACCGGGAAGAGACGCAGCTGACATTGCGGCAGACAGCTTCCCGAGATGACCGGACCAGGCCTGTATTCCCTCTTCCCACTGTTGTTCCTTACTTTATTTTCTTGCTCCCTTTCCTGGAAGGACAATGTCCCTGTTCACATTTCCCAATCCCTCTCAAAAGGGGGAAACTGCTCTGCTGGATTTGCCATCAGAAACTTCGGTCTGTCCAAGACAGTGATGACCCTCGGTTCACCCTGTAAGTAACGTCCCTGCAGTTCCAGATGCTGCTGTTTGTCTAAATTGCTCTGTGGGCCCACTTTGCAGAGTCAGGGTGCTAAGCCCACCTAAACTCATTCCTTGCTTTAATTTAATCCACCCCTGGGAGGAGAAAACAAGATCTTTTGAATATTTGTATGAAAAAGTTTGTGGGACCATCAGTGTAACTTGAATCTTTTGTATTTCTTAACATGCCCATATATTTAGGCAACCTCTCAGTATGTAACAACATAGTATCTGAGCCTTGGTTATACAATGCTAACACCTCTATGTCGATGAACAAGTCTATAGATGTCACTTATGCCAGGGCCTGATGTACACCCCCTGGTTATGTCATCTGTGGAGGTTTCAGTAGTGGCCTTTATGCTTGGACAACTCATTGCTCTGACAGCTGGAGAATACAAGGACAGTGTGCCCTTGCTGTATTCCCTGTCCTGTTCTCACTGCATAACCAAACAGAGGCCTCTCATTGGTCTCTTCCATTCCATCTCTTTCGTTGCTCTAAATGAGAACATGACTCTGTGTTTGCCTCCGTGGGAAGAGCTCTCTTCCCATGGATCAGAGTGAATGCCGAAGTAAAAATGACCAGGAATCTCTCCCTGATACTAGCAGAACTGGCCAACTCCACAGCCAAAGCAATTTTAGCTCAGCAAAGGTTGCTTAACTCATTGGCCAAGGTAGTTTTGGATAATCATATAGCCTTTGACTATCTACTTGCTGAGCAAGGAGGTGTCTGTGCAGTGGCGAACACGTCCTGTCGCACGTGGATAAATGCCTCTGGGGGAAGTAGAAACCCAATGACATAAGATTAGAGAGCAAGCACATTGGCTACAATGAATTTCCCCTAACAATCCACTGTCTTTTGACCTGTTCAGCTGGTTACCTTCAGGTCTGGGCTCCTGGTTTAGAACCATCCTGAAAACTGGGCTTATAGTATTGCTGTTAATCTTACTCTGTATACTTGCTGTGAAGTTCTGTACCTATTGCCTGTTGAACCTCTGTAAAGATGACTTGCTCAATAAGGTGATGTTAGCTCAGCACTTCGAGATGACCTCCAGTGCCTATGACCTTGGAGAAATATAGACTTTAGATGGAAAATGCCTGAGAGTTCTCCCTCCTAACTTTGCTTGTTACTCAAATATGGCTTAAATGGTTTCCAACCACTATGCACTTTCCCTCCAACACGGGACACGACAACCAGGAAAGGTTCTTCCAGGCACCAAGGGACAAGACCGCTGCATGCAGAGAACCTGACTGTTGATCAATGATGCTTTTAGGGAAAGATCTTGATCAAAAGAGAAATGTGGAAATTAATAGCAGAAACCTTAACTAAACTGGATAGCGAAGGCCTGTAGGGGGAGCTCTCACCCCATCACACATCATCAATTACACCAAACAGGAAGGACAGATGCCTGCATCTTCCACAGGAAGTACAACTACTTTGCCACTGGAGGAAGACTTCTCTTCCCACCTGGCAACAGCCCGGCCAATGAGAAACACCGCAGCTCAGCCAATGAGAAATGCCACAGCTCAGCCAATGAGAAGCGTTGTGGACCAGAACTGTCACTTTCCCCCAATGGACTTTTGTTCAAAACAGCCCCTCCCTACTCCCCCTTTTTCTCTATAAAAGCAAGTTCCCTTCCTTTGTTTTCCAGATTTGCCTATGGTTTGCCATAGCACGCACATCCCAAATTGCAATTCTTTTGGCTATTTCGGAATAAACTCATTTTAAGGGTAAAATAACAAGGAGGAAGATTGGCTCTGGGATAACATATGTGCCCATCTTCCTCTACTTTATGTGTGGGTTGCCTGCCACAGCATGGCTTGATAAGCAGTGCATAGGTCCATGCCCTGGATCCGATCCTGCGAACCCTGGGCTGCCAAAGCAGAGTGCATGAACTTAATCACTATGCCACTGGGCTGGCCTTGTGAATTTGCTTTTTAAGTTGACAGATAATCATAAGAGAAATGGCAAAATTATTGTAGACCTGGAAATGACATGTTTCTGATTAAAGAAGAAATTCACACATAAATGGTAAAGTATCTAGAATTGAGAGCACAACATATGAACACATTTACAATACAACAGAAGGTGATATGAGAGGAAAATGTATAGTGTCAGATGCATTTTTTAGAATAATAAGAAATTTGAGATTTTAATAAACTAATTTCAACTCAAGAAACTGGGTAAACAAAAACAGGAGCACAAACCAAACCTATTTAAGAAGGTAGAATGAATAAATTTATAATGATAAAAAGAGAAGTTGACTAAAATAGAAAACAAAAATTCAATCAATGAAAAGGAATCTGGTTAGCTGTAATGAAATATTTAATTGACAATAGTTGGGAAATTATGAATAAGAGAAGGAAAATAACAGAACACCACCATGCAATCTCACTTACAAACACATGCACGTGCTCTAAAATGTCAATAAATTGAATTGATAATTCCATCAAGTAGATGTTATTCCAACACGAGAAGGTGTCAGCATTAATAAATCTGTCAACATAAAGAACCACATGGATAGATTAGTTAAAAAGTGCATATCAATTGTTCATACAAAGTATAAAGTTAGCAAACTGGGAATAGGAGGAAATATCTAGAAATTGATAAAAGATATCTTACCAGGATTCAAGGAGACATATCATCCTTTATAGCAAAATGTTAAAAGAATTCTCTTTCTCGACATTAGACTCGCCCTTCTCGAGTAGGTCATGCTCCCCTCACTTCACTCCTGTCTCACTGGTCTCTCTCTCTGTCTCAAGGACACCTCAACTCGAGCTGTTACAGCGCCTCTGTTGCTCTGTCTATCCCCCCTTGGTGCTTTCACCCAGGCAGAAGGTTTTCTGCATCATCTATTCTCTATGTCTAGTCCTCCCGTCCATTCTAAATGCCAGACCCTGAAATCTTTGTCTGTTGCGTTCTGCCACCTCTACATGGATGGGCATCAGGCGACCCCAACTTCACGTGCCCCAAACTGTCAGCACCCAACGTTCCCGCTGCACAGGCATCTCTAGTCACGCGGCTGCCCGGTTGAAAACTGGGAATCATCGTTGATGCCTCACCCAACATCTGGTCACCAGCAAACCGCATCAGCTTTTCATTTGAAATACATCACAAGTTGTACCACTTCCTGCTGCCTCCATTGCTACCCTCCCAGGCCAAACCTCTGCAATGTCTCAGCCAGACCTGCCACAGCCTGCGAATTAGCACCCCAGCTGTCATTCTTCTTCCCTTTCAGCATTTTCTCCACAAAACAGTCAAAGGAACTGTTATAAAATACTCATCATTCATGAAACTCCCCTTGTCAAAACCATCCAATATTTTCCACATGCTTGTGGAATAAATCCAGTCACGGTGGGGCTTCCACGGCCCTCTGGATCTAGCTCCTAGATATTTCTACAGCCTCCTATCCATCCCTCTCTCCCTTGAATGTTCCCCATATTTCAAACTCCTATGACATCATCAGGCACATGGTAGGTCCTCAATACATATTTTTTTAATGATGTAATGTATTAGCTTTACATCCAGGAATGTGAAGAGTAATAAACATCACTATTTTTATTCAATATAGTCCCAACAAAAACAGCCAGGGCAATAAATTAGAAAAATATGTGACAGATAAATATTGTAAAGAGACAATACTGCCTTTTTAAAGATAATTTGATTATCTACATAAAAATATGAGAAAATCCACTTGACAAAGTATTGGTACTAAAAAGAATGTTAAAAATGAGGCCTAATATAACACGATATGTAAGTCAATAGCTTTCCTCTGTTCCAGTAGTGATTACTTAGATTATAAACATGAAAAGGGGACTTGCGTCCAAAATATACAAAGAACTCTTAAAACTCAACAGTAAGAAAACAAACAACGCGATTAAAAAACAGGCCAAAAATCTGAACATATGTCTCACCGAAGAAGATATACAGATGGCAGATGAGCAGATGAAAAGATGCTCGACATCATACACCATTAGGGAACTGAAAATTATAACAGTGAGATACCAGTGTACATCTATTAGAATAGCAAAAATCCAGGACACTGACAACACCAACGGCTGGTGAGGCTGTGGAGCAGCAGGAACTCTCGTGCACTGCTGCGGGGGATGCAGAATGGTGCAGCCACTTTGGATGATAGTTCACAGTTCTTACAAAACTAAACATACTCTTATCAAATGATCCAGCAATCGTGCTCCTTGGCATTTACCCAAAGGAGTTGAAAACTTATGTCCACACAAAACATGCACACAAGTGTTTATAGCAGCTTTATTCAGAATTGCCAAAACTTAGAGAAAAACCAAGATGTCTTTCAGTATGTAAATGGATAAATAAATTGTGGTACAGCCCTACCACATAACGGAATATTATTCAGTGCTAAAAAGAAATGAACCATCAAACCACAAAAAGACATGGAGGAACCTTAAATGCATGTTTCTAAGTGAAAGAAGCCAATCTGAAAAAGCTACATACCATAGGATTCCAATTATATGACATTCTGGAAAAGGCACAACTATGGAGACAGTAAAAAGATCAGTTAGGTTAGCAGGGAGAGAGGGATGAACAGGTGGAGCACAGGGGACTTTTAGGGCAGTGAAGCTATTCTGTATGATACTGTGATGGAGGATACGTGTCATTATACATTTGTTAAAACCCATGGAATGTACAACACACAGAGTGGCCCCTAATGCAAATTATGGACTTTAGTTAAAAATAATGTATTAATACTGGCTTATCAACTGTGACAAACGTACCACACTAAGACAAGACATTAATAATAGGGGAAATGGGAGGAGGACAATGGGGTGTATTGAAACTCTTTGTGCTTTCTGCTCAATTTTCCTATAGACCTAAACCTGCTCCCCCAAAATTCTGTTACTCTTTTAAACAGCTATCATCCGCAATAGCAACCAACCATATAAAAGATCCGAGAAGAAGCCGAATGAGAAATATGTCAGATTTATAAGAGAAAAAACTATGAAACAACAAAAAAGTGCATAAAATAATACAAAATAAAATGAGTAATATTCCTAGGTAACTAGGAAGAGAATGTTATTGTGAGTGTGAGCTGTTTCTAAATTAATGTTAGTTCAATGCGATTCCAAAAAAAAAAGCATTGTTCATGAGTCTTCACCAGCTAATACTAAACTGCATATGGAAGAGTAAAAGAGCAAGGAGAACAAAGACTTCTTGGATTGAACAAAAGTAAGAGGGTCCTGCAATACAAGTTATGAAAAAATATTCTAAGATTATTACTGTATTGATACAAGAATAGGTGTGTTAGGATCTACAAGACACAGCATTGACTGGACAAACGAGCTGCGGAGTGAGATCCGCACGCAAGTGTCGTCACACCATGCAAGTCAAAAACATGTGTAAGGATGTGCGTGTGCTTATAAAGCTGATCTGAAGGGTCGGCGTTTGTGTTTGGGTGGAGTCTGGGAAAGAAACTTGGCGGCATTTTCTGGCTCCTCTAAGCTTCGCAGTTACTCAGGGCTCTGACCTGGGCCCCTTCTTCCTCTGCCTTGGTCTGGCTCCCCCATCCAGTCAGGTGGCCAGCTGTGCGCGTTAGCTATGTGCTAGTGATGTCCAAACCCACAGCTCCAGCTTCGGAGCTGCAGACCCATCCCGCTGGCCACTCCTTCTTGTCTCCAAGGAGGTCAAATAGGCGTTCCCAGTGTAATACCAGAAAACAACTCCAGGTTCCCCCCATGCCCAACTCACTTCTCTCTGGTAAATTTCACCTCGCCAGATGGGACCACCATCCATGAAAACACAGATGGTAACCGTGATTCTTCTATCGCCCTCATCCACCACATCTACTCAATATAGCTCACCTATTAAATCTGAAAAACGACCGTTTCCCTCCAATGCCAACACTGCCAGGCCAGTCCCAGGGACCATTACATCTCCCTGAGAAACTGCAAAGGCACCTTCTGACCTCTCTGCTTCCACTCTTCTGCACCTACTGTCCTCAGCAAGTGGCACAATTGTTTAAAAATATCAATATAACTATTTCACCTTCCCTTTTAAACTCATGCAAAAGGACTTTTGTTTCTGGCAATAAAGGAGACTAGATTTCCTCTGAGATCCTTCCAATATAGATTTTCCTAAATGATGGATACGAGAAAAAAAATTAATTTACTACTCTGATGGGACAAGCAAAGAAAATCCAGAGAAGCTAGAAATGATGAGAAAGTGTTAATCCAGAAATATATTTCAGAACTGACTCTGGGCCTTGGGGGCAACTCTGGTCTACGGAAGCTGAGAAGTAGGCATTTTGTGTGTGTGGTAAAATATACATAACATAAAACTTACTATTTTTAAGTGTACAGTGCAGTGGCATTAAATACATCCACATTGTTGTCCAACCATCACCACCTACATCATTCCTAACTGAAACTCTGTATCAATTAAACACTAACTCCCCATTTCCTCCTTCTGCCAGCCTCTGGTAACTACTATTCTACTTTTTGTCTCTATGAATTTGAGCATTCTAGGTACCTCTTATTAGTGGAATCATACAGTATTTGTTCTTTTGTGACTGGCTTCTTTCACTTAGCATAATGTCTTCAAGGCTCATCCATGTTTTAGCATGTATCAGAATTTCCTTCCTTTTTAAGACTGGACAGTATTCCATTTTATGTACTGTTGACCTAAGCAAATAAAACAGTCCATTATTTTACCAGCAAAATGGATTTATTTGGGAATAGCAGAGGAATTACAACTCAGGACAAGCAAGCTATAGCAAAAGCCATAGGCAAGTCCAGCACACAAACGTGAGGAACGTTATTTTACAGAGAAAAAGGAGTAAGTTAGGAGGAGTTGTTTTGAACAAAAGTCTATTGGTGGAAAGTGAGAGTTCATGGTGGTGACTGTTTCTCTTTGGCTGAGTTGCTGGGGTGGTCAATTTCTTGTTGGGGGTGCAATGTACATCTCTTCCTGTTGGGGTCTGTAATTGATGATTCTTCCTGTAATTGACATCTGGTGGTAGTGCCTGAGGGCTCCTCCTTCTGGCCACCCCAGCTCATTTAAAATGAGGTTTCCTTTATCCTGTTTCAGTGTATACAGCATTTTATTTACCCATTCATTCATCAGTGGACACGTGGGTTGTTTCCATCTTTGGGCTATTGTGAATAGTGCTGCTATGAACATGGGTGTACAAACATCTATTTGAGTCCCTGCTTTCAATTCTTTACACACACACACCCACACACACACACACACCCGGAAGTGGGATTGCTAGATCATATGACAGTTCTATGTTAACTTTTTGAGGAACCATCACACTGGTTTCCACAGCAGCTGCACCCTTTTACACATGTACCAGCAGTGCACAAGGGCTCCAATTTCTCCACATCTGTGCCAACACTTGTTTTCTGTTTTTTTCATAGTCGCCATCCTAATGGGTATGAAGTAGTATTTCACCGTGGTTTTGATTTGCATTTCCCTAATGATCAGCGACTGTGGAGCATCTGTTCATGGCTTATTGGCCATTCGTATGTCTTCTTTGGAGGAATGGCTATTTGATTTCTTTGTTGTTGGGTTTTACTAGCTCTCTGTATATTCTGGATATTAATTCCTTACCATATACGTGATTGACAAATATTTTCTCCCATTCTGTGGGTGAGAGGCAGGCATTTTACAGGCTGTGTCCGCAAGGCAGGAGATAGAGCAATGTGGAGAAAGGATCAGACCTCTCTTGCATGAAGTCACAAGCCCAGCAGATAAGCCAGAAAAATCTTGATCCAGAGAGGGAGGCTTAGGAATTCTTCCTTTACCACATTTATTCACCAAGGGGAATAAAAAAAAAAAAACAGATGTCTCTGAAGTTTCCTATATAGCAAACTCCACTCTTGAGTTTTAGGCTAGAATTCACACTACCTGTGTGGACTAAAAAATGTCAGTTTACGTGTACCCAGTTTGGAGATACCTAGCAGAATACATATAAAATTTATTCTACAGGAATGTACTCTAAACCAGTTTTTTCTATTGAAAAATCATCTAAGGAAACAATCAAAAGCCACACAAGATGTGAAGAAAAGATGAGAACCAAAGAAAGAAAGGAAGAGGGGGAAAAAGTAGATCTCCAAGACTGAAAACTGCAAATGACAAATCCTATATATTTACTGTCTTATTTTCAAAAGAATGTATTGACATCAAGAGGAAAGATTACCAAAAAGGTACTTATACATTTGAAAAGAACCAAACGAAACTTCTAGAGTTGGCAAATAACTGATATTATAAACTCAGCTAGCAGGCTAAGCAGATAGAGAATTAGCGAACTGAAAGCCAGATTTGAAGATATTATCAACTATGCCACAGGGATAAGAAGATGGAAAATGTGAGTGTAAAACTCTCCACGGAATTTCAAAGCACTTATAAACTTGTGCTTGCTTCCGAGGCCTATTGGATGGGAATGTTTCTTTTCTTCCTCTCTGATCTCATTTGGTACCATTTCCCCCACACCCTGTAAGCTTCATTCACTCTTGTGGAACAAGCTGCGATAGTTAATTTTATGTGTCAACTTGACTGGGCCACAGGGTGCCCGATTTGGTTACACATTATTCTGGGTGTGTCTATGATGATGTTTCTGGATGAGATCAACATCTGAATTCATACTGAGTAAAGCAGATGGCCCTCCCTAAGGTGAGTGGGCCTCGTCCAATCAGTTGAAGATCAGAATAGAACAACACAGCTGAGCAAGAGAGAATTCCTTTTCTCTGCCTGACTGTCTTCTCCTGCCTGGGTCATAACCACGTGAGCTAATTTCTTATGGTCTCTTTCTCTCACTCTCTATTGGTTCTGTTTCTCTGGAGAACCCTGACTAATACACATGCAAGGCCCTATCCTGACTTAGTGCCATTGTTCTAGCTCTTTCCTGCCTTGGCACATTTTTCCTGATCTTGGCCTGGTTGGTTATTCTTGCTCTGCAGATTTCAGCTAGGGTACCTCCTCAGAGAGGTCTAAAGTTGCCATGTTACCAATTGCTATCCCTTGACTGCTCTGCACAGCAGCTATCTGGTCCATCCTTATTTACATATTGAGTCCTTGCTTTATCATCGTCTCCCTCCCTCAACTAGAATGTAAGCTCATGTAGCAGGCCCTGTCTCTCTTATTCACTTCCTTCAGCATGGGACTGAGTAGGTGCTCAGAAATGTTTGTGGAATGAATGAATGAATGGGGTTGATGGTGGTAGTCAGGAGGAATTTTGAACTTTAAAATCTACTGGGTGTTTTTTTTTTGTGAGGAAGATCAGCCCTGTGCTAACATCCGCCAATTCTCCTCTTTTTGCTGAGGAAGACTGGCCCTGGGCTAACATCTGTGCCCATCTTCCTCCACTTTATATGGGACACAGACACAGCATGGCTTGCCAAGAGGTGCGTCCGTGCACAACTGGGATCCGAACCAGCAAACCCCGGGCCTCCGCAGCGGAGCGCGCGCACTTAACTGCTTGCACCACCGGGCCGGCCCCTAAAATCTATTCTTAATGTTCCAAAGAAAGATATACACATACACAACACATATATAAATGAATTTGCTTTCTTCCCAAACCTTTTGTTCCACATTGGAGAGAATGACATTCGTCCTTTCAGTTATGTGTGCCCAAAATAAAGGGCGGTCCTTGACAACACCGCTCTCTCACCCACGCCTCCACCCAACTATCTATCACATCTCCTTGTGCTCTCCTCTGGAGAGCTGTGTTGTCTCTCCATGTCTTCAGAGAAGATTTTCCTGGACCTCCAGAATAATTCTAATAGCCTTTAATTTGTGCTTTCAGGAGAGTTCCTGTGCTGTATAAGAGAAGATGGGTGAAGCAAGTTTTAAAATGAGAGAATTCAATACTACATTAGAGCTACAAGTCACAAAGGGGTATTAGGCATCACATAGCAAGGATGAAAAGAGCAAATTAACAAAGGGTGAGCAGCAGGGAGCAGTAAGGACTGAACAATAACATGAGTGCAAACCACACGGGACCAGCGGGCAGCAGCTACATATGACCTCATGATCCCAGAGAGAATAGCACAAGGGGATGCAGAAGGCGCATCTCAGGGTTGCCCTCCAGGGTGTGTTCAGTGGGACGTTCAAAAGAGCAGCTCCTCGAAGGTAGCTCCTCTACCTTGTCCAGGTAGAGACAAAATTTAAACTGCTGGGGGAGAATAAGTACATGGAAGATGTTTTTCTGAATAATGAAAGCAATACAATTTAGAGAGCTATTTATTAAGTAATTTGTATTACATGAATATGAAAATATTCATAGGTCAAAAATTGATGAAAGTAAAATAAATGATGTTGTATTTTTTCCTAACAAATGTAATCTACAGAAATAGAAGTACAATGATGTACACCTGAAATTTTTACAATGTTATAAACCAATGTTACTGCAATAAACAAAAAATTAAAAAAAAAAAATGTTCCAACAGGCATGTTTAGCACTTCTTTTGGGATTGGTAAACTTCCAAAAGTCTGTAAATTAAAGTTCTGCAGAGTGCTGTCAAATATGCATAATGAAGCCCTAGATGTACATTAAGAAGATTTACAGGGCTGCCTTCTGCTCACGTTATTCAATAGCAATGGCTCACAGGTTTTTATGAAGAAAATAAAGTGTTCTTTTTCTTGAATTCCAAAAAAAAAAAAAAATGTAATCTACAAATCAGTATTTTTCTTGACGAAACGGGGATGAAGTTGATGGAGGGAGAAAGGAGAAGGAAAATCAAAACTTTCATTTGTCATGTAAGTTTGGTCAATATAGAGAGTAATTCTTGCCATTGTTAGAGAAGCAGAGGTAGCACGTTTATATAAAAAGTACCTGTGCACAGAACTGTACTGATATGCATGGCAAATTCTAGAAATACAGCCAATAATGTGGAACATTTGTAAAAGAAAATACAAAAATTATGAAAGAAGATTATAGTGCTAAAACCAAGTAAATAAGCTATTTTAATAAATCTGAATCACTAAATTTCAATATTTTTAGTTTATAGAACAAACATTAAGAAAATTAAAGAAAAGGAACCTGTGTAAAAATAACAAAGAGTTAAGCAATAATGAGCGAGACAAAAGAAAACAAGAAGACATGCTTCTAGCAGAAAAACACTATCATTGATGGCAAAGAAAATCGATTCTGATTCAGGATACCTGAAGTCTATAATGAAGACATTATATTTACAGAAGTTAATATGCCAAGCAGTTTGTATGTGAAACGAAACAATTATATAACCACAAACACACACGGAGAAAGGGAGAAAGCACACCATCGTGATGGAAGTATTTAATACACTATTTTAAGTGTGGATATTAAGAAGAAGAAAAAGGAATTAACAAATATTGGAAGTTAGTATGATCATACATGATGAGAATTTTGTATAAAATATTTACATATGACATATCATACAGAATTATATTCCCTAAGTGGCAGTGTATACAGATTTCCAAAAGTCCATAGTTCAGGCTGGGCCCATATTACTAAAGGAGGACCCCAATTAGGTGCCCCTAATGACCTAAAGAGATCCAGACCACACAGACCCCCAGTGCTCTTCCCAGGTGAACAGAAACACTGGTCTGGGTCATGGATCTGTGTTGTTGAAGCTCCGTCCTAGGGAGCTGTTGGGTAGCTGGGTTGGAGTGGCCCCTGGGCCACAGGAGCCCTCCT
The DNA here is from genome assembly GCF_020826845.1 of Diceros bicornis minor. Classification (NCBI taxonomy): domain Eukaryota; kingdom Metazoa; phylum Chordata; class Mammalia; order Perissodactyla; family Rhinocerotidae; genus Diceros; species Diceros bicornis. The sequence goes on from NC_080757.1 coordinate 53,514, forward strand.
TATTCCCCAAGTGGAATTATAAGAAGCCACATCCTATACCAGCTACAGGAGAGACAGAGCAGAACAAGAAATGGATAAACTACAAAAGCAGACCACTTCAAATTTATAAATGCTCTTTCAACCAACTCTTGATTCAATGTGGAAATCCAACCTACAGTGCAGACAAACCAGGTAAAATCAACAATTTAATATGGCAGATGTGTGTTTTTGAAAACGCTTATGAAGACAAAAACCTGTACAGGGGAGATTTTAAATCTCTTTTAATCAATGATTAAACAAATAATTCAAATGACTCAAAAAACAGAGGAAGTAAATCTAGAAATAAGAATTGATAAAATGAGAACAGAGAAGATTTAGACATTTACTAAAAGTGAATAAAGAATGACAAGAGATTTTCACATATCGAGGTGTATGGGGTAACTATTCGGGTTCAAAACTGATTCAGCCTGAACTAAAGAAGCCTGACTTACGGCCCATCAAACACACACTGTACATCTGCTTAACCATTAATGTAAAGAATGCAGTCTCTTCAAGATAAGATACCTATGCCCTACTGGTAACGCCTGAGTTAGTCCCTTTCCCAACATCAGGGTCGTGTTGACCTGCTAATTTGCAACTAAATACCTCTTTGAACTTTGATGAAAATGTATCCTGGGTGTGTTTAATGTACGTTCTTTGTTCTAAAGAGATAAAAGACTTTAAGGAAAACCATGTTTCTTTGGAATGGTTTCTTCCTTTCTGGAAGCAGCTTTCCTGGGTTATAATCTTTGCTCTGGCTCAAGTAAAACTCACCTATCTCTCTTATCTACAGAATGGTTATTGGTTATTTTGTGTCAACAAGAAAATATAAGAATGATGGATAGATGTAGAAATATTATTGACATCAAGAGATCTGCCAAACAACTTACGTCTGAACAGCCCAGGCAAGCGTTTCTATTTCGTCTCCAGCTGCCGGTCACGCCTGCGCTGTGCTGTAGGTCCCAGGGCCTGGCGGGAGAAGGACCTCCCAGTTTCCTTAAACGAAGCTGTGTAAGCTGGATTCCACAGCCCAGGACACCGCACAATAAAGAAAGGCACACTCCGTCTCATTTGTAATGCAGGCTCATACAAAACAGGAGCAAATAACAGTTCTCAATAAATTAGACTAAAACAGCGTATGAAGACGGCTCACTTGAGGAATGCAAGATGCTTTCATAGCACGTGGATTGATGCAGGGTAGGTAGACAGTTCTACAGGCAGAAGTAAAATGACAAGAAATGTTGAAAATATCTTAGGATTAACCTGAGCATCCCCCCGCACCACACTGCTGGAGACACTTGGAGACCCCTAAGGAGGGGGCCGGACGCTGCGAGGGTTCACCATCTGTCAGTGTTCAGTGTGGATCCAGGCCGCTGGGGTTCAAAGCTTGGCTCCCCAACTTCCTGTGTGACTGCAGATAAACTACCTAATCTTTACGTGCCTCACTTTCTACAACTGAAAATGCTGATAGTAATAGTACCGACCCCCTGGGGTGGTCATAAGGAGGCGGTGAGTTAACATATGTGAAGTGCTTGACGGTGATTGGACAGTAGGCCGAGTATTTCCTCTCATTGGTATTTTCATGATTGCGGCCGCTGTCGGCATCTTACTGAAGGGGGCTCCCTGTCCCAGCAGTGAAGTAAATTCATGGTCAACCAGGACGGCGGGGCCTCCTTCCGCTCGGGCCCTTTTCTCCCCTCCTCCGGCCTACAACCAAGGCGGGAGGAAGGGGGAAGTTTCCGCTGCGGCCGGGGCAGCCTCCCGCCAGGGACCGCATGTCCAGTCCCCTCCCCAGCAGGTGTGGCCCTGAGAGGAGACAGACGGGCGCAAACCACCCAGCGCGGCTCGCTTGTGCCTCCTCAGCCCGCTTCCAGGCCGGGAAGGACATGGGAGCCCAAGACTGAAGAGCCTCCCTCGCTGGACCCTCGCGGGCATTGCTGCCCCGACCGCGAGCACACGCGCTCGACTCGTACACGAGCCAGGGACGAACATCTGTGTTGCTCAACCCAGGGAATTTTGGTATCTATCTTTAATATCACAGTTAACGTAACAAAGATGCAGCCTTAATTATTTGTCTAAGAAAACAAGAGAAGTCACAGTAGCTGTTTCAAGTTCAGTCTTCAATTCTACTCCCCAGTGTTGATAGCATGTGGTTGTCTACACACTCCTGACTATCAGAGGTCCTTATTTTAAAAAAGAAACCTGCGTGAAGGTTCTTCAGCTAAATATTTGGGGAGAGAAAACTAGAACCAATAAATAGGTAGAATATATTAAAAATTTACATAAGCAGGCTTAGTGTCCCTATTTGGAAGGATTTTTTTTTAACACAATTGAAGTTTATCTAGGAAGTTTTAGTTGGCCAGTTTCCAATTTTTTAAAGGACTCATTAATTGTTATTGTTATTTGTGGCTTAGGCTTCTAATGAATTAATATTCATTTAGAAATGTATACTTTCTCATTAGTACCCCACATTTAATTACAAACTGAGGTAGAAAATGAAAAATTACACAAGTAACGAGATAAACGAAATCAAGGACTTGTTGGCCTGACATTTGAAAGAACAATATCAGGAAGACCACTCTGATAATACCTTGTGGTAACGGAGAATAACGAGTGCCCATTCTAGAGAAATTTCTATGAAAACGCACAGCACTTAAAGAAACCAAGAGACTGCGTGACCAGACACACTAGGGAGCGTTCAAAGAAGGCAGACCCATGGCAGCGAGGACTCCAAGAAATGCGGGCCACCACGGTGGCAGGTCTCAAGGCGAAGCCACAGATACACGGGTTTTGCCGTAGGAACCTATATTTCACTGAGTTCAAACATTCACTGATATATATTTTTGTGACTATCAATTTTTAAATATTCCATCCTCTCCATCCATGAGCCAAGTTAGCAGAGGTACACGTGCTGCTTCCTCTCCACCCTCTTCTCCTAACCACCAGACCTGATCCACTCTCTGCCCTGCTGCATGTGTGAGACGCCTGTTCATCCTTCAAGAACCACAAAGGCCCTCCTCTCAGCGGAGATGACGTGCCGAAGCCGCCCCTACTGAAGTTTCCAAATAAGGACAAACCAACTTCTCCATGAAAAATACACAGAACTTGTAAAATGCCCTCTAGCAATGAATATATCCTAAACTTTCTACCATGAATGGAGAAATAAAATATTTTGACATTTGAAGGTGAAAATAAAAATATACATTTCTAATGATTTTAACTGGGTGAAATATATATGTTACTTCATGTAAATTACAACCTGAGGGAGAAGATAGGGCAAAAATGACAAAACGACAAGAAACACAAAACCGAGAACACAAATGACCTAGCAAATGGATGAAAGAAACTACCCAGGAGTAGACGTGGGCAGAAACAGGAATAAAGATTCTGCATCCTGGGAAAATCTGAATGAAGGTGGCCTGAAGTCAAGCACGTGAGGAATGCAGTGGACAGGAAAAGGGAGAGAGGATGCAGAAAAATTGTTAAAGATAAAAAAAAGTAAGATAGAAACTATCCTTAAAGATACTCTCCAGATAAACGCCCACAAGCCTTTTTGTGTTCACACGTGGTGCACATTTTCACCTGATCTACTCTCCCCTCCTGCTTTGCCCACGGAAAGCCCACTCCCTGTTCAGGACCCCTAAAAGCTGCACTTTCATTGGTGATGGTATCTGTAAAGTAATCAGTATAGTGGGTGAGGCTGGAGGGTTTACACTTCTCTGTGGCGAGTCTGTGAAGGCTCCGAGTCCTGGCACAAGGTGCAAGTTGTGAGGTCTTCTTGGAGAACATGGGAGGATGTCGGTGCAGACTGTCACTTCCCTCTCGGATTGGCCCCTTGGGCAGTGGTGAGGTAGATGGGGGTGTCCCAGCTGGGCATGGAGCCATTTTACCAAAGGTACTTGAGTCCAGTCTTGTTTCACGCCGGAGCCCTTGGGGCCCCACTGGCTTCTCGGACAGACCGGGGCAGGGGATGGGCACCTCCAGGGCCTCGTTTCCTGTGTCAATCTCCCTGGAGCCCTGCTCTAGATGGCACTGAACACCAGGAACACGTGAGGGCCAGAAAGCCTCTCGCTAGCCAGCATATGTGAGCTATAACCAGATGCTCTTCCTGCTTAGAGCAGTGCGTGGTACACAGATACAACAGACACAGAGTGAGACTCAGCAGATGGAAAGCCTGGGGCTGAGACCCTGGCCCACCGAGTTGTGAGACTGCTCTAAGGCCCCCAGATGGAATCTTCAGCAACACGTGGAGTTCAGCTTGAAAACACCTGATTTTAGTTGGTCACATTTCTCCTCTCTCTAGTTTCTTGAGGTGATTAATTATGTCACTATATTTATTTTATTTAAACTTTGCATTGGATCATTCATTGGTTGAATCCAATACCCAATTAGGGTCTAATGCTATGTTTCCAATTTCTCACTATTGTAGAGAACCACGAAGAACCTCTCTATGTAGAAATCTTTGCAAACTTGTACAATAATTCTTATACAATGAGTATAAATTAAAAGTGATAAACTGTTTCAAATGCTATGAACTTGTCTGGGTGTCCTTGGCTTTTAGATATATTTACTCTCATTTTAAGAATCTATGTGTGGTGATGGATTACAATTAGTCTTTGAGTGGTGAACATGATGTAATCTATGCAGAAATCAAAATATAACGATGTACACTTGAAATTTATATAATGTTATAAACCAATACTACTGCAATAAAAAATTACCATAAAAAAGAATCTGATATTTCTCTGCATAATTATCAGAATACTTTACATTCCATATATGTGTTCAGTGTAAAAAAATACAACCAAAAAAGTACAAAGTCAAATTAAAATTATCTCCACTCACTCTCACCTCTCATTCCAGGTTCCAAGAGATTATCATTGGCAACCAGTAACTCCGACAAACTTCCTGAATTTTTTTGGTACATATGTATATATATGCTTGATCCTCAGACCTCTTCCATAATTTTTAAAGAGATTTATATTTAATACTAATGTTTTCATGGAACCAAAGTATAACCGACACAAATATTCAGCCATTATAATAAAGTGCACGCCTTTCTTTAGATCTGTATTACGTGTAACATAGGCTGCATTCAACAATCCATCATACCAGGAATATTTATAGGAACACAAAGCCCCAACTACATGATTCTTCTGCTCAACGTTTTTAAAGGCTGTCTGGAACCCCTCTCCCCTCCGCTGTGGCATTTCCAAGGTTCCCACCCACCCTGTAGTCTCTCGCCCACCGCCTCCTGCCCTAACCCCACCCCGCCCCCGTCCCCCACTTTCACCGAGGTGCCGTCTGGGGCAGGGAGGGGGCATGCACGTTGGCACCGACCCCTTAGCCCGCGGTCCTGCCACACAGACCCTCCGACTGAGAGGCTTGTGTGGGGGAGGAGCTGTCAACACCCCCACTTTTACCTTGAGCCCGGGGAGGAAATTCGACAACCACGGAGACCCCCGCTGCACAGCCCCAGACGCCCGGACTCCCCCACCCAGGCCTCCCTGAGGCCCCAGCCCTAACCCGCCGCCGCCGGGGCCATTTCACAGACGCGTTCCTGGCTCCAGCCCTCAGCCCACTTACGAGGTCCCCCATGAGTGGACCCTCCGCCGCGGGCACCCATTTTTCCCAAGATCACACTGAGGACAGGTCTTCCCGTAGCTCCAGCTGACCCTGCAGTGCCGGACCTCTCCCCAGGACTAGGATGAACACGCTCCGGCCCCATCCCGCAGACCCCCGGCCAGAATGCGGCCCAGGCGGCTGCTGCGGGAAGGACGTGATGGTCCACCTTGGGAGCTGAGCTCGGACTGCCCGGCCAATCTCTAAAGCGAGCTCGGGGCACCACAGCCAATGGCAAGAGAGAGCCGCCGGTTACTAGGCAGCATCCTGTCTCCCAGCAACGAAGCGCCCAGGCATGCGCAGCCAAAGGCGGCCAGCAATCAGCTGGTGGGGGCTCGCGCTGGTGGGCTGTGGGCAAACCGCAGGGGGCAGAACTCGCTGTCCATTACGGTAGCCGCTGCAGCACTTGAAAGGGGCTAATCTGAATTGAAATATGCTGTAAGTGTCAAATCAGGATTCTGAAGACAGTATGATAAAAGAATATACTATATATCATTAATAATTTTATATCAATAACATGATGAAATAATATTTTGATGTAGTGAATTAAATAAAATATATTATTAAAGTTACTTTCACCTCTTTAATTTTTTGCCGTAGCTTCTGAAAAATGTGATATTACGTAGGTAGCTGACGTTATATTTCTATTGGATAGAGATTGCTGCCCTAGCAGAAGCGTTACGTGAAGGATACGGGTGCGTTTAGAAAACCCCGCCCTCCCTAACTTTGTATATGCAGACAGCAAGCAAGGAGGAGAGCAGGCAGATTTGAAATAAATAGTGAACAATGGAGAAAAAAGAAATGTGTTTGACATGCTCATATTTCAGTATAGTGTCATCATCCCCCATCCCTTCTCTCGGTGATTCTGTTTTCACCATAGGATAGAAGATGCTTGTGGGACGGACAACACCCAAGAGGCTGAATACCGGGTTTCGATGGAGTATTGGATTTAAAATAGCAAATAGTATTCTCTCCCAAACGGCTCATTCCGAGAAGAGATTCGGAGGGTGCTTACCCCTGGAGTGAGATAGTGGTCGATGTGACCACCGCAGACGTGGGGCTCTGAGGGCCCCTCCCGGCGCGAAGCACTGACCAGGCAGCGGTGGCCTGCCTGGAGAAACTATTCAGTGACTGAAGATGTCCCAGCTTTTCTTATACTCACCAGCTTGGAGGTCTATGCAACTGTACAAAGACTCTTTTATAAGAGTCATGGAAAGGGGCTTTAGAAGCTTTCTTTTATTCAGGGACTTTTAATCCATAACTGTCATTATTTATTTTTGATGCTCAAATTGTCCCAGATTTAGCAATGGAACCCCTTCAAGCTGCCCCCTGTCATTTTGACAAGTCCCCATCATCCTCTGAGCACTTCCTAACTTTCTAGCGATGTGTTCCAGGCTCATCCGGGACTTGGCTTGCCCCAGATCTGCGATTTCTCTCAGGTGCCCTGGTATCTTTCATCTGGGAAGGGTGTGTTCGTTGCTCCTGCCATGCCATTGCTTTAAGGCCCTTTCAATGGACGCGGTAGGAAATTAGGTGTGTGTGTGTGTGTGTAATTTTTTAAATTATAGGTTTATACTAATCCTCCAATTTAAATCAAACACCAGCAGGTTCTTCCACGCTTTCCCCCATTCCAGGTTTGCATTCTCCTTCTCCCCTGGGGACAGCCCTGGTTACCAGCAACATCAGGAAATTTACGCATTTGCTCAGTCCTATAACACAAAAAATAGTTTCAGAATTCCTATGCCCATTGTATTATCAACAACAAACCTGTCACATCAAGTTTAAGATTCCTCTGTAGATCTTTTTGTCCTTAGAGTATATCCTACTATGTAAGAATCTATATTCAAAGTGTTGTTTTTGGAAGTTACTTGAATTATTCATTTTTAACGTGATTAGTTGTGTTATCAATTTGATACACAGGTTCATGTACTTCTGTTTGTATTCAATTTTTAGAATTTGCTTTTTACGTAATGTTATATTTAGTTTTATTTTTTGAATTGGTAAAAGGTTAGTATAGTTAAAAAGTCAAAAGTATATTTTTAAAAGTGTACCCGAAGAAATTGCCTTTCAGTCCCTATCCTGTCCATACTGTCCCCAACCCTGAGAGCAAAATGTTTGCATCAATTTCTTCTTTATCCTTCTTGGGTTTCTTTTTGAAAAAATAATACATATTCATGATACACACATATCTAGATCTATACATATATTCTTATTTCTTCAAAATCTATGATACAATTTGTACCTTGCTTTTTTCGCTTAACAGTATATCCTTAAAAATCACTCCATATCAGTTTAGCAGATGGCGCGTTTTCACACACGCGCGTTTTTCAGGTTTTTAGATGTACCGTATTTTATTTAACAAACTCTGGGTGTGGCCATTTAGGTTGTTTCAATATTTTGCTGTTGCAAACAGTGCTGCCATAAATAATCTTATTATTTATTATGGCAGTACATGGGGGGAGGGGGTAGGAGGTATTGTTTGAGGTGTAGTTTCAGGCTAAATTCCTAGAAGTGCAGTTGCTGGGTCAAAAGGTAAACGCATATGTCGGTTTGTTAGATATTGTCAAATATCCCCCCCGCTGCTGCGCTGATTTGCATTCCCACCAGTAATGCTTAAGAGCGATTGTCACCCCCCACCCTCACCAACAGAGGGCGCTGTGAAGCTCTGCGATTTTTGCCAATCTGAGAGGTGAGAAACGAGATTTTAGTATAGTTTTATTTTCCATTTATCGTATTTTGATTAGATTAAACATCTTTAGTGTATCATAAGGGCCATTTTTATTCATTTATCTTTTTTCTGTCAATTGTAAAAGCTCTTTTACATTAGGTAGATTAATCTTCTGTTTGAGGTATATGTTGCAAATAATCTCTCAATTTTATTTGTACATTAATTTAGCTTATGGCGCTTTTTGCCCAGGCAAGAGTTTTCTTCCTTAGCACTTACGCATTAATTTATCAATTTGTTCACTCACTGCATCAGAATTTTTGAAGCATTGTTATAAAAGCCCTCTCCACCCACAAATTACAATGAAAATACCCAGGTTTTCTTCCAGTTCTTTTTTTTTTTTTCCGGAAGAAGATTCGCCCTGAGCTAGCATCCATCCCAATCTTCCTCTATTTTGTACACGGGTCACTGCCACAGCATGGCTGACGGGTGGTGCCGGTCCGCACCTGGGATCTGAACCTGCGAACCCAGGCCTCAGAAGCAGAGCGTGCGAACTTAACCACTACGCCACAGGGCAGCCCCGACTTCTAGTTCTTATATGGTTTCAGTGTCTACATTTATACTTCTGATCAATATGTAGTTCATTCTTGTGTAATGTGTGAGACACGGACCCAATTTCATTGGGGTTGAGGCAGGGGCCGCTCATCACTCATCATAAGAGTGGGAAGAAATCAACAGTTTCCCACAGAATCACTACAAACACACGCTTCATTGTGTCCCACCCTTCCTCCCACATCTCCAGTGGCTCCCTACTGCCTGCGGGGGCATGTTATTTGGGGCCTCACTGTGAGCTGACGTAGAACCCCTAGGGTCCTGCTGAGCCAGGCCACACACTGACACACATGTAAACACCTTGCCTTCCACCCGCTGTCCCTGTCTTCTGTCCACAACTCCACTTGTCCAGAACCTCTCTCCGTGGTCCTCGGAGATCAGTTTACTCCTTCTCTGCTCCTCCTCTTCAGCAGCCCAGATTTAACTCATTTCCTCCCCTAATTCCTCCAAGAATAAGTTTCTATAAACCAAGTTTAATTTGGTCCTTACATCCTGTATTCGTCCCCCTCGTATGAGTTTTCTCAGGTCACAGGCTGGGCTACATTCCTCTGGATCCCCTCCTGCTGATGTCCCAGGAGAAGTCTCAGCTTCCTGAATCAATTTCAGGTCTGGTCGCTGCAGGTGTGAGGGTTGTCTGGGTGGGAAGAAGCTTTCAGGAGACGGACATGGCCAGGGAAGGGAGGGGCTATCTGGAGAGGCAGGTAGACCCAGCCGTTGGGTTCTCCAGGAGAGGTGAAATGCTAGGAGTCCAGGGATTCTGCCCCCATGACTGCGGTGAGTGAGAAGGAGGAGGAAGAAAGCAAGGACAAGAAGGAAGAGGGAGGCATGCCTTGGCCCGGCACTTCCCTTACCCTGGGACGCCTGCCCTCCTCCTCCACTCCTGAAATTCCACTTCTCCTCAGCCTCAGCTCACACACCATCTTCCCCAGGAGGCCAGCCCTCGTTGCCTGGTTGACACTCTGTCCCCCACTCTGACCCCCACGGAACACATCTCTCCTGTCCTGCCGCATTCTCTCTGCTGGCGGGCAGTTGCTTGTAATGTGTCTCATGCAATGAATGGCTACACCATTAGGTCAGTTGCCTAACTCCATTAGGACAGTGTCTTTTTAAATTTTGGATTCTCCTACCTCTCATGCATACAGAGATCATTCTGTGGACCTTGCAGAATTTTCTAAGTCTGTAGGCAAACCCAGGAGCCTGGGAACTACTCTGGCAGGGAGACCCCAGACCAATCAAGTCATCCTACAATGCTGAGGGTTCTTTATACTCCAGACACCAGCCCTCGGTCAGATGGATATGTGGTTGGCAGATATTTTCTCCCTGTCTGTACTTTGTCAGGTCATCCTTTTTTAAGGGTCTTTCACAAAGGATAAGTTTTTAATTTTGCAGAATTCCAATTTATCCAACTCTTTCTATAGACCAGGCTTCTGGTGTCAAGTCTAAAAATCTCTTTGCCTGGCCCTAGGTCCCCAATTTTTCTCCTAAAATCCCCACCCCCCCAGAGTGTGTTCCAGTTTTAAGTTTTGGGTGGCAGTGTGATCCATTTTGAGTCTGTGTCTGTGTGAGGGGTGGTTGTGGGCGTTTGGGTCCAGTGCTGCTTGTTCCCTTGCTTGTGTGTTCTGCCTGTGGGCGTCCATCACCCTGCCCCCCTTTGATGGACAGGCCATCTTTCCTCTGTGAATTGCTTTTGCACATTTGCCAAAATTCAGCTGGGCTTGGGCATGTTTGTTTGGGTCTCTGATCTGTCCTGTTGATCAACGTGTCTGTGCCTCCGCCAACATGACGCGGTCTCCATCAACTCTACAGATAAGCGTTAAATCAGGAGCAAACTTAATCTAGTTTTTTTTGAAATTGCTGTAAACATTCTAGTTCTTTTGATATCCATATAATTTTTTAAGATAAATATATCTACTTTTTTTTTTAATATCAAAGGAAGTTCTACAACTTGCTTTTTTTCCTTTAACAGTTGATCATCAATATTTACCTTATGAAAAAGAAAGATTCATAGTATTGCATTGTATGGATATTCTGGGATTTATTTAACCCAGCCCCTCTTAATGAACGGCTATTATTTTCCCCAGTTTTTTGTTATTATGATAAGTAATGCTGAAATCAATATTCTTATCATCACACGTGTATTTGCACAAGTGTCCCCATGCCCGTTTGTTGTCTTTGGTCTTTGTTGCAGTATATGCAAAGATAAATTTTGTTTTATGTGGTCAAGTTGATCAATAAATTCTTTGATGGCTCTGTGCTTTGTTTTATGCTTTAGAAGGACCTTCTTCACTCCGATATCATAGAATAAAAATGATTCACCCATGTTTTCTACGAGTACTTTTCTACAGTCTATGCCCACCTGAGCCGCTGCACACTTTTCCAAGCCCACCACGGCACCCTGGCCCGGGCAGAGCTCTGCACAGCATGGGCGATGTCCCCCTGGAGGTGGGCAGTGCTGAGGACCATGAGGGAAGGAGTGGAGCACGAGAAACTTTTCTTGAGAAACAGGTTCTCCTCTCGGTGCCCTCATTCATCTAACGGCTCTCCTGCTCTGAGGGCTGGGCTTGTTTTCCCACAGGGGAACTGTTCGGAAAAGGGACAGCAACCTCAGCCAGGACCAGATCTGGGACCCTCCCGCCATGGCCCCACCTCATTTTGGACAGGCCCCTCAGCAGCACCTGTGTGTGCCATGCTGATGGCCTCACCTCTGTGCCCACAGAGGCCTCCTCCGTCACAAGCTGGAGCACCTCTGTCTGGTCGTGTGTGTGTGTGTTTCTAGGGAGGGTATCATGGATATTGAGGATGGCAATGATCCATTCCTTCCCACCAGCTGGGTCATCCTTTCCCTCACATTCCGCCCTCAGATGTTTCCTCGCTGTCTGACTCATTTTTCTCCAGGTTCTGTGTGGTTGCCCCACGAACTATCCCTTCCTTGAAAGCTGTGTGACCCTTGTGCCCTGCAATGACCTCGTCAAGCCAGGCCCCATGGAGAGTCTCCATGGGGCGGGACATCCTTTTCCCAAGGCCTGCGCTCAGGAGGGAGAATTCTTGTTGAGTGCAAGATTTGTCCCAAGACAAGTGAGTCCCTGGCCTGTCCTCCAGCAGCCATCACCCGGTTCCTTGGACTTGCCATGCCCCCCGCTGACCCAGCTTCACCATGTCCCCCCAACACCAGCCCTCCTACAGCCCTCCCAGCTCGGTGTCCACTGGACAGTGGCCAGACTTCCTAACATCCAGAGAGTCACTGTTTTATGGAAAACGACACTACCCCTGAACACTTTTGGAGCTTGGCTGTCCTGTGGTGGGTGGGAGGCGAGGCAGAGCGACCCAGGCCATTGGTTAATTGTCACAGCTCTGGCCTGGGATCCAGCTTTCTTCCAGTGGCTGGAGAATAAGCTGAGTGGATATATTGAGGATATATTGAGACTTGTTTTGTTTTGTTTCAAGCCAGATAATAATACGTTCTCATCCCACTCCCACGTGTGCTAAGGTCTTACTCCCGCTCTGCCTCCCCTTTGGCCTCTCCTGTCCCCACCCGCTAAAACACAAACAGAGCCAGTCGTCCCATGTTCCCTGCTGCTCTGACGGCTGCCACTCGGGGAGAGGAAAGGAAAGTTGGTAGTCGACCGTCCATTTTCCTCAAGGCTAAGCTAAGAATTGGGGAGATGCTAACTCCCCAGCGTCCACCAGGAATGGAAAGCATCTTGGGGGATACATGGAAGCTCTTCTCTCCCAAATATTCAGGGTCATGAGGCTTGCTCCTTACACTCTGAACACAGAGCCTCAAGATTCCCCATCTCTAGGTTCCTACTTGGGATGTGTCAAGTTTCTTGTCTCTGTCCTAGAGCCCGAGTGGGAAAAGTTGTGACCACGTGATACCTGTAGGGCCCCAGCATTCCACCCCTGGCTGTGCAGCACACAATGCAGTGACAGAGCAGGGGCGGGGGAGCGATAGGTCCAGGTCTGAGTGTGTTCTTGAATGGATTTCCTCACTTTTTAAGTCCCTGAATGCTTGGGGGAGGGGGGACAGTATTTGTTTTTAAAAGGCAGAATTCACAGAGACAAATGAAGGAACCTGAATGGCAGTGGGTGTGAATGCCACTGCGAATCTCCCTGCCCCAGCCCCAGCGTGTGGGTTCTGAGGAGTCAAGGCCGCGCTCAGGAAGGGCCGAAGCCAACCTGTCCTCTGAGTACCAGTCCCAGGGAGATTCTAACCTTCCCCCAGAAGCAGAAGAGAGGGGGAAACACCCTCCTTTGTGAAGAAATGCATATATTTGGGAGGAATTATTTTGCTATTAATGAGAAACAAAGACCGTCCCCTTCGGGGATATGTAACCTGAGATCCAATTAGTTTCCTTCAATTGCATGGAAACATTTCTTTGAGAATCATTTTGCTGGGAGTAGGGGAGGGAGGAGGACTTTCTGGCTGACCTGCAAATGCTCCCCTAGTGACAGAGCCTGGAGCAGGAGTGACAGTGGCCTGATGGACCGTCCATTCTCGGTCCAGGCTGTTGGGAAGCCTGGGAGTGGGTTGACTCAAAACAGTCGCTCGTCAGGGAACTGCAGTCTCGGTGGTCTTTCTGTCCCCGCCTGTGACCATCCCGCTGCCGTGTGGAGCTTTCGGCCTCTCAGAGTCTGTAAAGGCAGGAGGGTGCAGCGCTCAGCCCCGTCCTTTGCTCAGGGAATGGGGGAGCCCTGTGATTACAAGAAGACGTGGCATTAGGCTCTGCCTGGGCCTTGGGGTCCTCCTTGGGTGGGCTTCCTTTCCTTGCACTAAATCCACACACAAGCCCCCCCCCCCCCCCCCCCCCCCCCCCCCCGTCTTCTTGAGGATCTGGGCAACGTCTGGCTTGTTCGTCTAGTTTCAACGTGCCTTTGGCCCACAGAGGCAGTTCTGATTTCTACTGGGCCTGGGCTCTGCACGGTGGCTTTGCGTCATGGGTGTTTTGTCCCTTCCCTCTCTTCAGTGGATGAAAGCACTGTCCTGTTTTTAAGGCATTTGTTGATGGACTCTGGGGCGAGACCCGGGGCGCGGAAATTGCTCATCCCCTGTCCTGAGCAGGGGGCTCGTCTCCCAGGGTGAGAGGTCGGAAACCCTCATCCCTGTCTCCTCCTCTGCCGCTAAGCGTCTCAGGGTCCTCTCCTGAGTCCACGATAGAGTCTTGTCCTGTCTGCTGTCTGCCGAGTCTGAGGCACCTGTATCAGCCCATGAGCACGGTTAGCGGAGGACACTCTCATGGCCATCTGTCCTTCTTCACCCACAGAATCGGAGGCGGGTGAATTTTGGTGAGTTTGAGATCCCAAGAGAGTGAGGGTCAGGTGAGGAAGTGGCGTCCGAAGAACAAGTGGGATCTGGCTGTGGAATGGGTTCAGTATCTGAGAGTGTGAGGAGAAGGTGGTACCGAAAGGGGCCTGTGGACAATGTAGGAACCGGTTTCAAAGAGAGCTTGGATGGAAGAAAGGCACCCAGAGGAAAACAAATTCTAGGCAGGGAAACAAGAGGCTATACACCCACAGGTGAAATACACTTCACAGGATTAGTCTGGCCAATTCACTCAACAAAGTACATGGGGACCAAGCAAAAACACCAAGTGGGGAAACCGTTAGTTTTCAAAGATTGCCAGATTGAATTTTAAAAAGGCGCCAAGTAGAGAGGCCAGCCCGGTTGCGTAGCAGTTAAGTGCACACACTAAGCTTCAGTGGCCCGGGGTTTGGATCCCAGGCACGCACCGACACACCGCTTGTCAAGCCATGCTGTGGCGGCATCCTATATAAAGTAGAGGAAGATGGGCATGGATGTTAGCTCAGGGCCAATCTTCCTCAGCAAAAAGAGGAGGATTGGCATCGGATGTTAGCTCAGGGCTGATCTTCCTCACACACACACACAAAAAGTTGCCAACTAGAGATGTACTTCAGATTCAAAGACACAAATGGGTTGAAAGTAAATGGAAAAAGATATACCACGCAAATAACAACTGGGTTATTAGAGAGCTGGGGTGGCTATACTGATATCAGACAAGAGAGACTTTTAAACAAAATATATTACTAGATGTAAAGAGGGGCATTGAATAATGCTGCAAAAGTGTCAATTCATCAGGAATAAGTAACATTTATAAACATGCATACAAAAAACAACAAAGTCTCAATATAATTGAAGCAAAGACTGACAGAAATAAAAGGATAAATATGCAATTCAATAATACTAGTGAGAGACTTAATGCTCCACTCCCGTTGATGCCACGTAGGCAGAAAATCAACATGGGGCCGGCCCCGTGGCTTAGCGGTTGAGTGCGCGCGCTCCGCTGCCGGCGGCCCCGGGTTCGGATCCCCGGCATGCACTGACGCACCGCTTCTCCCGCCATGCTGAGGCCGCATCCCACATGCAACAACTAGAAGGATGTGCAACTATGACATACAACTATCTACTGGGGCTTTGGGGGGAAAATAAAAAAAATTAAATTAAAAAAAAAGAAAATCAACATGGATACAGAAGACTGGAACAACAACATAAACCAACTAGCCCTAACAGGCATCTGTGGAACACTCCACCAGCAATGGCAGAAGACGTGTGGACCATTCTCCAGGAGAGACCATATCCTGGGCCATGAGACAAGCCTCAAGAGCCTCACAAGGATTGAAATCAGGCAAAGAAAGTTCTCTGATCACAGTGGAATTAAATCAGATTGACAACAGAAAGGAATTGGGAAATTCACAAACATGTGGAAAATAAACAAATACATTCCAAAATAGCCAGTGGGTCAGAGAAGAAATCATGAGACAAATCAGAAATACATTAAATGAAAACCAAAAATAAAAATGAAAAGAAAAGCACAACATACCAAAACTTAAGGGAGGCAACTAAAAGCAGTGCTGAGGTTTATAGCTGTAATGCCTGTGTGAAAAAAAGAAGAGATCAAATCCATAGTCTAAACTGGCAAGCTAGGAAAATAGAGAAACAATGGTAAACTAAACCCAAAGACAGAAAAGGAAGGAAATAATAAAGATAAAAGATTAAGCAAACAGGAAGATAAAGATATAAATGGAATAGAGAATAGAAATAACAATGGAGAAAATTAACAAAACCAAAATTTGGGTCTTTGAAAAGATCAACAAAGCTGACAAACCTGTATCCAGACTGACCAAGAAAAACAGAAGAAAACTCAAATTCCTAAAATCTGGAATGAAAGAGAGGAAATCCCTATCATCCTTACAGAAAAAATGATGACCAGGATATACTATGAATAACTGAAGGGGAACAAATGAGATAAATTAAACAAAAGAATTCCAAGAAAGAAGTAACTTATGGAAGCTGGCTCAAGAAGGAATATGAAATCTGATAGACCTACAATAAGTACAGAAATTAGATTAGTCATCAAAAAACTTCCCACAAAGAAAATCACAGGCCCTGCTGGCTTCACTGTTGAAGGCGACCAAACACTTAAAGGAGGAGGAATGCCTGTCTGTCCCCACCGCAGCCTCTCCGAAGCTCAGACTTTGCTCCCTCGAGGCATCAGGAGGACATCTGTGCTGCTTCAGATCTGTGACCTCCTTGCCTCTGACTCTCAGACTGACACTTGAGGACTCACACCACTAGTCCAGGCCCACTTGGTTAATCGCCTTTTTGATTAACCCAGAGTCAACTGATTAGTAACATTAATTGCATCTGCAAAGATCACCTTTGCCACGTGTGAGTGGCAGGTCATCACGTTCCCTGGTTCCACCCACACTCAAGAGAAGGAGATTCGAGGACAAGACCCATGACTTCGTCTGGGAATTCTGCCCGCCACGCCTGGCTTCTGCGTCCTCCTCTAACTCTGCCTTAACTTACTCCTTTTTGTGCCTACATTTTAAGAGTAAAAGAAGGATTAAAAATACACTTTTTAAATTCTTATTACATCCACACACACGAAAATGTGCCACAAAAGGGAAATGCATTAGAATGCCAGTTTTCCTTTTTGGTGCCTGTTCTGTTCCCTGAGTAAGATCGCCAAGGGAATTCAGGAGTCCAAAGTGGGACATAACATGGATTAATGCTCGTGGTCTTTAAATTATAGTTTATTTTATAAAATGGTAAATTTCTTTCCTTGGGTCTGGTCAATTATGTACAATTTAGTGTCAGACTTCACAAATTTATTATCCTTTTTAACATTTACATGAAGTGAATGTACAAAGAGAAGTGTATAAAGAAAATCT
Organism: Diceros bicornis minor; assembly: GCF_020826845.1. Lineage (NCBI taxonomy): Eukaryota > Metazoa > Chordata > Mammalia > Perissodactyla > Rhinocerotidae > Diceros > Diceros bicornis. Next base: position 70,621 of record NC_080757.1, read on the forward strand.
GGAAGCACCGTTAGTTTTATTTTAATGTTGGAAAAGAATATAAAATGGATCCATGTACTAATTTTTCTATGTGTGTACTAGTTTCCTGTGACTGCTGTAACAAATTACCACAAACTTGGTGGCTTAAAACAACACATATTTATTCTCTCACAGTTCTAGAGGCCAGAGGTCCAAAGTCAGTTTCACTGGGCTGAAATCCAGGTGTCAGCAGGGCCATGCTCCCTTCAGGGGCTCAAGGAGAGAATCCCTTTCTTGTCTCTCACAGAGCTTCTGGAAGTTTCCAGCACTCCTTGGCTCACGGCCACATCACTGTGCTACCCAACTTTGTGTCACATGGCTTCCTTCTCTTCTGTCCTGGGTAAAATCTCCCTCTGCTTCCCTCTTATAGAGACCCTCGTGGCTGCATTTAGGCACACCAGGATAACCCGCCATAATCTCCACATCTCAAGACCCTTAAGTTAATCACATCCGCCAAGCCCCTTTGTCCATATAAGGCAGCACTCACAGGCCCCGGGATTAAGGCCTGGATATTCTGGGGGCCATTATTCAGCCCACCACAATGTTGTCTCTGATTTTACTTGACTATGCTGGCAAGGGCTGTTTACTCATCACACATCGCTATTAGTGTCTGCAATGTTTGTCAACAGTGTTTCTGTTGAGAAAAAGTCATAGTTAAGTAAAGTTAAAATTTTTCTTTCTTTGCCTTGGAGACGAAAATCTCCATTCCAGCATTCTCTCAGATCAGCTGCTTTTGGGAGACAGGAAACATGGTAATACCAGTGAAGTCCATGAGCATTCACCCTTGCCACACTTTCTTTGATATAAAGTGACTTCCTTGAGGAGAAGCGATTCTGAGTGGGATCCCATGATGGGGAAATGGCATCCTGTAGTTCACAGATGGTGTTTTCACGGGGGCATTATGGGCAGGGAAGATAAACCCACTTCCAGAGCAAGTGTCTCGTCCAGTGAGAACACACAGCTGCCCCCTCCATCCTGGAAGTGATCTAACGCAGTCCACTTGCCACCAGGAACCTGGCGGGGGCCCTGGGAAATGATGCCATATCAGGCATGTCCTTGGCTTCCAGATGGCCATCTTCTCTCTGTGTCTTCACATGGTCTTCCCTTGGTGCTTGTCTGTGTCCTAATCGCCTCTTCTTATAAAGACACCAGTCATATTGGATTAGGGCCTCATTTTACCTTAATTACCTCTTTAAAGGTGCTATCTATAAATATAGTCACATTCAGAAGTATTGGAGGTTAAGGCTTCAGCACATGAATTTTGGAGGGGACACAAGTCAGCGCACGACCCGAGGCAAACAGCTCTCATGTATTTGGTGGGCTGACACAGGAGGAGCTGGAGATGGAAGAGCCCTTTGTTTTGTGAGCGATGATTGGTGACAGAAAACACAACTCAGAAGTTTCAGGTGAGGTACAGCCCTCCCACCAGGAGCTGCTGTGCATTCTGGGTAATGCAGTCTGGCATCCAACACCGCGGCCTAAACCTCCCATCCTTCTAACTTAGGGCCTCCACATGCTGATCCGGCCCGGCCTTGGTCTGCTGCTCCTCACACTTTCTCCTTGTCCGTCAGCACCTCTGGTCTCCCCGTCTTTCCTCTGCGTGGTGGACTTCACAGCCCATGACTTAACCTCCATCATCAACAGCCTCCCCCATTCGCCTTCCATCAGCTCTTCCTAGAGAAACCCCCTCTCGCTGTCTCTTCTCAGCCTGCTTCATAGCAAGTGGCTGAGATCTATTGTATCAAATCCCACAAGGTTACATATTGTGCTACCGTAAACCTACGGTCACCTACGGTCTACAACTCCTGGTCAACTCCACCACTGCATGGAAGTCATCCACCCACCCATCCAGCCACTACATACAAATTTGGTAAGTGCCTTCCTTGTGAGTCAGAATGCATCCATGTACAAGAGAGACACAGTCCCCTGCTTCTTGCAGCTGACATCAGAGGTTGCCAAACTTTTTCTATAAATGGTGCGATATTAAATATCTAAGGCTTTGCAGGCCATATGGTCTCTGTTGCAACTACTCAATTCTGCCGTGGTTATGCAAAAGCAGCCACAGACAATACATAAAAAATGAGTGTGGTTCTGTTCCAAAGGACAGTGAGGTTGAATTTTATGTAATTTTCATGCATCATGAATACTATGTTCTTTCGATTTTTCCAACCACTGAAAAATGTAAAAAAAGTTCCACCTAACGTGTGTGCCAAATGAAAACAGGCAATAGTTAAGATGTGACACTTGGCCTGGGGTCTGATGACCCCCGGCTGACATCATCGTTTCCATGGTCAACTTTCTCATTCTCAATACATTTGTTTCCAATGTTTTCCACTTCACCAGTCCTCTGACCCCCATCCAACCCTCTCAGCAGATGTGCTGGACCTCACTTTGCAGAGCAACCGCAAGCCATCTCTTCACAACTCTTCTTCATGTAACCTTAAAAGCCCCTTCCATCCCAACCCCTCTTTCCTCCTTCTGTCCTGTTATAGGGAAACATGTATCCCCGCAGGAGCTCCTCCTTGAATTTCCCAACCTGGAAAGCAGCCTGTCCTCCCCCACACACTTTTCCCTCTGGTTTACTGCTCCATCTGAGGACATGGCTAACTAGCCATTTAAATTGCTCACTGCTCTGTCACCAGCAACCAGGGCTTGCTAAAAAAACATTTGCGGGACACGGGTGAACCTTGAGGATGCCACGCCAAGTGAAATAAGCCAGTAACAAAAGGACAAATACTGTAGGATTCATTCATAATGACGTGCATAGAGTCGTCAAAGCCGTAGAGACAGAAGGTGGCTCGATGGTTGCCAGAGGCTGTGGGGAGAGGAGAATGGGAAGTTAGCGTTTAATAGTGACAGAGTTTCATTTTGGGAAGATGAAAAGAACTCTGGAGACAGATGGTGGTGATAGTTGCACAACATTATGAAGGTACTAAATACCACTGGACTGTACACTTAAAGACAGTTAAGACGGTAAATTTTATGTTATGTGTATTTTACCACAAGTTAAAGAAAATGGAAATAAAGCCATTTCGTGGAATGAATGACCAAGGAGAGGTATATCCTGGAAGATGGGTTGCCCAGCACATCCTGGGCTTAGCCACCACAGTGGATTGGGCTCTCTAGGGGAGGCCACTGCAGGCTTCACCTCAGGAACCTGAGCGCTGTTTCCATGACTTCTGGAAGATTTGACCTCACAGAGGAGGCCCTGGCGGAGTGGTCTTCAGAGCTCCTTGTATCACATTTGATGGTTCCCCCATTGCTGCCTCACCAGGCAGTGACTGGCTTTGGGAGACTCTGGGGGCCACTCTGCCTGGGACAGGCCTCGGACCCCTAGCATCCCATACGTGGCCACAGCTTTAGGATGGGCTCATCCTCAATGAGCACCCACTCGCTGCCTTACAGGTCTGCAGGTCTGAAGTCCTGGAAGGCTCTACTGGGTTCTCTGCTCAGGGATAACAGGGCCAACATCAGGGTTTCAGCCACCTGGGCTCTTGTCTGAAGGTTCAGAGAAGAACTCACTTCCAAGTTCATTCTGGAAGTTGGTGGGATCCAGTTCCTTGCACCTGCAGGTCTGAGGTCCACCCCAGGGCTCCCTCCTTCTCCAAAGCAGCAACCATGCAGTCCTGTCACACGCGGAATCTCTCTTGAGGAGTCGGGCTCCTGGTTAAAAACCTTTGTGTGACTTTTCCAGACTGACCACAGGCCATTACAAAAGCTTTCCCCGGTGGCCTCGCGGTGAGGGATGGGGAGCTCGGGGCGGCGGGGACACTGCGGGCTCTGGGGGGAGTTGCCGTCAAAGACTCAGGGCCCTGGCCGGCCATGCTCCTCGCCTTTTACATTCCCAGCCCGGGCGCCTGCCTTCCCAGGTCTCCTTACCTGAGGCCTCGGGCAGGGGTCTTCTCGGGGCCTCTGTGAGGCCTCTGTGTGGGGGATGAGGGGGAGCCTCGAAGGCACTTCCCCGTCTGACCCAGTGCCCAGTGCTTTTCCCCTCCGAGCCCTCCTCCTTCACACCCGCGCCTCATCCTCCCTCCGTGCAACTGCCAGAGCCTTTTGTTGGGGCCCCTCAACTCGCGCGCCGGCCCCCCCCTGCCCCTGCACACGTGCCCCGCTTCACCTGCCCCTCTACAGGTGCGCCATTGCAGGGGGGAAGATGGAACGGGAGAGTCGGTGCCTTCTCCGGTTTAGACTCTTGCTTATGTCCTCACGAGACTTAATTCTTTCATTTTTGGCTTGTTCTAATCAGCTGCTCTGACACCTGACAGCTCAGCTCTCCCTCGCAGCCCAGCTGAGCTCCTGGCATCTCTGACTTGCCCTTCTGCTTTCAGCCAGAGAAAGCTGTCTGTTTTTAAAGGCTCATGTGATTATATTAGGCCGACCTGGACCACAGCCCTCCAAAGATCAACTGATTAGTAACCTTAACTGCATCTGCAAAATCCTTTTGCCATTTAAGATGACATAATCACAGGAGTGGCACCAGGGGGCAGATGTCATGGGAGCTTCTGCCTGTCACCAGCTGTCCACTGAGGCCACTCCGTGTACAAGCAGGCAAAGCCAAGAAAGTGAGGCACAGACCAATCTTACGTCAATAATAGAACAGGTGTGTATATTCTGATATATGCAAACCAGAGTAGTACATAGCAATGACAAAAGGAACGACTGCTACACGAAACAATACGGATCTTTTCACAGCCACAACCTTGAGTGAAAAAGCTGGATATAAAAAAGTACCTAAAGTATGTTTTCATCAATTGGAGGTTCAGAAACTGGCAAAAACCAGCTGTGGCAACAGAGAGCACAAGTGTGGCCCGCTCTGGGACGCGGTGTTCATCAAGAGAGAACAGAGGGGGCCTTCCTCCTACATTACAGCCCGTATTATCTGCACACTGTACCCACTTTGCTCCGTCCTGTTGCTTCTTAACTCTTTGCATTTGTTAATACTCCAGCACAAGAGCAAATAACGTTGGTGGGAACGGACATTATTGCCTCTTACCTAATTTTAAAGGGAATACTTCTGTTTCATAATTTCCCTGTTTACAGAGAAACTTGCTTGATCTTATTCATATGAATCAGTCTATTCCTACTTAATCTGGAGTTTTAAAAATTTAAGCTGCATTTATAATGATCTCAAGTTACATTTGAGATGATAGTTTTATTTTTGCGTGTTAAATACTGATGACTAGATGTCTACTTGTCGCCCGAGGTTGAATGAAGAGGTCACAGTCCTGGCAGCGTTATCAATTGTAACTAGTTTAGACACACGTTGATCGCCTATCTTCCAAACGACATTCTCTTTGGACAATAAATTCTGTGAATGCAGAATTTAGTAAATCATGCAATACAAAGGGAAAAGAATAAGCTTAAAATTGGTAATCTCAGTAAGATACTCATTGTGTATTGTTATGTATACTATCCAATCTGACCCCACTGTACCTTCCATAAAATCAGTTTTAGGTGGATTTTTGCTGTTTTTCCATCCCGGATTGAATAACTTAGCCATGCCCTCTGACATCTCATTGCTGAGAAAGATCAGGAAGTCTGAGTGCTGGTAAGAACCACAGACCCGATTTGTTCACTAAGGTGCAGAGAGAACAGAGGGGGCCTTCCTCCTACCTTACAGCCTGTATTATCTGCACACTGTGGACCTGCTCCAGGTCGTGGAGTTGGGTTAATCACCCAGATGCACAAGAACCAAAGAGGCAGGAAGCCTTGCGTTCCTTGCTGTCCTGTCCACAGACCGAGCAGCACGGTCTGGTGACACGTTTTTGTGCCCTCTGCTGGATCCAGCTGGGATCCCTCGTTCAGATGTATTCCAGGGAAGAGGCTTCGAGGTAGAATTTTTACGGAAGTTTCCCCTTATACAGAAAACAAACAAAAATAAAATAAAAATATGAAACATTTGATGTATATACAGAGTCAAATTGAAAAAGCGGAAGGTTTTCTGATCCCGTATGAGATTCCAGATCTACATTGTTGTGCCCCTTCTGTCATTTGAACGTCATCAAAACTCTGCCGCGTCTCACCAGAATCTGAGATTCACAATTAATAGTGAGTTTGGTGGTGACTCCTTCTGCGGGAGCAGCTTCCCCAGGCCCTTTGCTGAACAGGCAAGCCGAATAGGGTGACTCTTTCCAAAGGCAGAAAAAATGCAATAGGTGACACAGCCACACAGAAGTCAAGCTGACACAGTCTTAACATTTCAAATGCTTTCTGTGATTCTGTCCATGAAGATGCCAGGATTTTCACTGCTGGAGCCAAAGAGCTTCCACCTGGTTCACAGGGGAACAGCCTCAAGAACACGTACACAGGAACACACACACACACACACACATTCATGGACGACACGGAGGGCTTCCCCACCAGGCAGCCCAGACTCTCCCAGGACTCACTCACGGCCCAGAGTCGTTTGTTACCAGATGAACAATTAAAGTGTCGTTGACTCTGAGCTCCCCTTTCTCTGCAGGATGTTCTCCTACGCTGAGCACTCCGTCTTGGGGGTCGGGGGGGTGCTGTAAGCTGCCTCCCACCACAGCCCAACTGTATGCGTGTCCGTCCTCACCTTTCAGGCACAACCAAGGCAGGCATCTCAGGGCAAGGTGCGTGTAAAGCTGACGAGAGCTGCCAGGCCTGGGACTCAAACTGCGACTTTTTTTAACTGCATATTCCTACTTCTTGTCTGTGAGCCTGCCAGCTCCTCATGGTTGTCTCTCCAAAGCCTGTAGCAGAGAAGTAGGGCCTGAGCGCTTGAGTCAGTTCAGCCAAGGGCCCGTCAACAGCTTCCAGGAGACGGGGGCCAGGCGGCTGCAAGGGGGAGAGTTACTGCTGACAAGTCCACTTTCTCTGGCTCGGGGTGAAGTTTGACACTCAGAAAGCAAAATGATCCTTAAGTCGGAAGTTATTATAAGTTGAATGTATTTTCAAGAATTCATCATGCATTTTAATGAAACTGCAGTCAATATGAGCCCTTAATTCATAAACCATGCATGTATACTTCCTCTTACCAGGCTTCAAGTTGACTTTTTCTGTCACGCACCAACCCACTCCCCATCTGGGCACGCCCTCCGTACAGAGGTGGACGCGTCCCGCCCCTGAAGCATGGCCTCGCGGCTGGGGAACGAAGCCCTGTAGCACCACCTCTCCTGACTGTGGAGTGTCACAAGATGGTGTCCCCCCAGTGCCCTGTCTACTCAGCAGAAGCCCTGTCATTCTCCATGCCTCCCTCTCTCCCACCACATCCTGCAGACACACCTGTGAATCTAACATCTCGTGATCACTCAGCTCCGTCCACACCCTGCAGACTCCCGGGTCTCAATCTTCAGACCTGATCTCTCCTCGGAAACCCAGACACGTTGAAGACTCTGTGTACAAGTTTTGTTGGCAACTGCTTTTTCTTTCCCTTTATATTTTTAAAATAAGATATAATTGACCTACATTGACCCTTTATCATGCAGCAGCCGGCAAGTCTCGACAGAATGCACATCTCTGTGACCGTCATCACGACGATGTAGAATGCTTCCATCGCCCTGAAATCTCCTGTCCCCTTGTCGTCAGTCACCTCCTCCTCCACCCCGGCCCCTGGCAACCACTGATGTGTCCCCTCCCTGAGGTCTCGGTTTTTCCAGAATGCCATACAGTGGGATCCTTCGGAGTCTGGCCCCTTCACTCGGCGTCACGCCTTTGGGCTGCCTGGTGTCACATCAGGTGTCGACATCCGTTCCTCCTCGCTGCTCAGGATGGTTCCATCGTGTCACCCACTCACAGGTGAGGGACATTGGGTAGCTTTCCGGTTTGGGCCATTACAAACAAAGCTGCTATAAACAACCACTCACAGGTTTTTGTGTGAAAATGAGTTTTCACGTCTCTTGGGCAGCGCTTGGGAGCGCAGAGGCGGGTCTTACCGTTAACGTGTTTGACTTTGTAACAAACTGCCAGACTGACTTCCACAGGGGCCATGCTGTTTGTCGGCATCTTAAATTGTCCAGAGATGCCCTCCCTCTGGCTCCTCCCCTCGTCCTCCCCATCCACCTGGCGGCTCACACCAAAATCGACAGGGTCAGCCGGACACCTCAGTGCTCCCGTGGGCCCCCTCGGCCGGCTGCACACGCGGCCTCCTGAGCCCAGCCCACCCCCCAAGGCCCCTCCGCTCTCCCACCACCACCCTGGCCTGGCCGTGCCACTTCCTGCACAGAGTGGTCTTCTTAAGAAGTCCACCACTTCACAGGGCTTTCTTGCTCCCACCACACCTGGAGTTAGCGGATCCCATCCTCAGCCCGGGCCGTCCCTCCTCCCACCTGGACCCTGTCCTGGCTCTGACTGGGCCAGCCACCCTGGCCTTCCTCCTGCTCCTCCAGCCCAAGGCTGCCACACCTGGGGTGCTCGTCCCAGACAGTGGTGACGAGAGAGGAGAGCTGGTGCCCACGTGGCCCCTCTGCGCAGCGCCCTGCTTCTCCACAGCGGCCCTCGCGCCCTGCTTTGTGACCAGCGGCCTGGCGCACAGAGGAGGGCCTGAGGCACAAAGGGGTGAGCTCACGCAGGGCGCAGGGCAGGGCAGGTGTGGCCAGGTTCACACCAGCGAGTGGTCTTCAGAGCCCACTTGTGCTCTCTGGGTGGTCCTAGGGCCGGCGTGAGGGTCACCTCCCCCAGGGCCCCCCCCGACTGCTCTTGTTCTCTGTCACCACTTGGTTTACAGTGTCTGTAGCATTTATCATTTCTGGGCCAGGCGCGGAGAGAGCGTCACCCCCCGAGGGATGAAAGCCCCGATCACTGCCCCTGCCTCTGAGCGGGGCCACCTGGCTGGCAGACGGAGGGACACTGCCTGAGGTTCAGCAGAAGGTTCAAGAAGTGAGCGCAGCCCAGCCCCCTGCGGTTGCAACTCCACGGGCCGGGACCTCACGGTCAGCGGGGCCACAGGGGCCCATCCCTGGAAGGGCCGGGTGCACTGAGGCCCCCAACATGGCTGTCTGTCAGAGCTCACAGATGCATTTTGAACCCCCTGCCCACCTGGCCCTAGCGGTTCTTCCAAGGGGGCCTGGCAAGTGGGGGCTGGTTCTGAGTAGATTGGGGGGGGACACCTGTTTGTGCTGAGGGATTCCTGGGAGGGCCAGAGCCCATGGCCGGCAGCCTCATCAGTGTCTGCACAGCGAGGGCCTTAAATGTCACATGCCCCTTGCCTGCCACCAAACCACAGCCCCTCCCACCTCAGTCAGGGCCCCATCACACACCAGGTGCCCCTCTTCACCCGTCTGGTCATTAGCTCACCTTCCTCTTCCCCTTCCAGCCCAGCCCACCTGGTCCACCAGCCTCCTCACCCTGCTCTGCCTGCCCCGCAAAGGCTCAGCCCCCAGGGTGACAGCTCCTGTCCATGGCCAGCCAGAAGGGCAGGACAGTGTGGCCTCAGGCAAGTCACTCATCTCCAGACTTTCGCTGTGAAACCCGCTCTCTGCTGGGCAGGACATGTGGACATAGGACCCCCCTTGTCAGGCCCTCCCTCCCGCTCTAGGCGTGGCCTGTTCTCTGAGCCCCAATCCAGCCACCTGCTCCCCACAGACGACCACAACCTGATTTCTATCACCACAGATTAGTGTCTGTTCTAGAACTGCATGTGGATGGACTTAAGCAATACGCACCATTTTGTGTCTGGATCCTTTCATTCAACATCTTGCCTGTGAGACTCATCCACATTGGTGCATGCTTCAGGGGCTATTCTTTTTCACTGCTGTGTAATACTCCACACACTGTTATATGTGTGTGTTTAGTGTGTGTATGGGCTTGTGCGTGTGGTTGTGTGTATGTTGGTGTGAGTTTGTGTGTGTTTGTTGGTATGAGGTTGCAACACCCTTTCAAACATTTTCTACCCAGTCAATGGGTTCACAAAAAAAGTTGTTGGTGTCTGTAGAAGCAGCCCTCTCTGTGCCCCTGCCATCCCACACTCATGTTCCACTCTTGCTGTAGATCCCCTCCCACTGAGTCCATGGGCAGCTCCTCTCTGGAGCCCTGAGGCAGTGAGGAGAGGCAAGAGGCCTCAGAGGTTGCCACTACTGTGCATGGTTGTGTGGGTTATGAATGGCACCCCTAGGGTTGTGCAGTGTTCAACTTTTGCAACTGTGCTGCTCCAGAGCCTGGTTCCGCGGCCCTGCCCTGGCCCAAAGCTGTAGTCTCAGAGCTCCAGCTCAGCTCAGCCTCTGTGTGGAGCCTCACCAGGTCCCGGGCCTCGGCATTGACCTCAGCATTGATCCAGGAAGGAAAAGGATGAGACCCCTAACACCCGGGCCCAAACAGCCTGGCCCAGCACTCAGGGCCCTCAGAGAGCATCATTCCTTGTGTGCCAGATTGCATAGGGGGAAACTGAGGCTCAGGGAGGGGTTGCGTATGGCAGAGTCCCTCCGGGAGGAGTGATGTGCTCCTTTCATCTAGCCACACTCTCAGCCTGCTGGAGCAGCCTCCACGCAGACCCCAACAGACCCATCAGGGTCAGGGACCCCAGGGCCCCAGACCCAAAGTCCAGGGGACTCTGAAGGTTTGCCCAAGTGGCAAGAGGGGACGTAACTGCCGTCATCCAAGTCAGAGATGACAGTGGCCTGGACCAAGTGGTGGCAGTGGGATGGAGAAACATAGCCAGGCTCAAAACCAATTTTAGAGGCTGAAAAGGCCAGGGTGCTGCACTCGAGTGGGGCATGAAGGAGAGAAAGGGGCATGGAAAGTGAGGAGCAGGGATCTGTCTTGAGCAACCAGACGAGGTGCCAGCCCATTACTTCTGCTCCTTGAAGCTCAGCGTCCTCCTCTAAGATGCTATGGAGACACTTCCTCAGTTCTCACCCTCCTTTTGAGTCACTCAGCACTGGGTTCTCCCGTGGGCAAGCGCCGTGCACATGTTAAGACACTTCTGTTTGTTTTTCTCTGTTAATCTGTACTTTGGCAGTCTGATTTGCAGGGTCCCAGACTGAGAATCTAAGAGCGTAGAGGGAAAAAGACTTGTCTTCCTCTTCTACTTCAGAGAGGGGCTGCGGCAGCTTGGCACCTCTGTAGGGAAGGCCGGCCACCTGCTCTCCCACCCAGAACGGGGATGACAGCCAGGGCCGGGGGCTTTACTCACAAATCTCTGCCCTCCGTCCGCTGGAATTACAGGCCCTCTCCTCGGCCCTAGAACAGTGGTTCTCAAAGTCGGCCCCCCACAGCAGCAGAGCATCGCCGGGGAACTTGTTAGAATAGCACATTTCGGGCCTGCCACAGGCTTGCTGAGTCAGGAAGGGAGGCCCAGCAAGGCGAGCTTGACGAAGCCCTTGGGGTGATTCTGACGCAGCCACAGCCCATAGCCTGCTTTCGTATGGCCCTCTAGCTAAGAATGGGTTTGCTGTTTTGTTAGGGTTTTCTTCTGCTGAGGAAGATTCACCCTGAGCTAATGTCTGTGCCAATCTTCCCCTTTTGTATGTGAGCTGCTGCCACAGCACGGCCACTGACAGATGAGGGGTGTAGGTCCACACCCGGGAACCGAACCTGGGCTGCAGAAGCGGAGAGCATGAACTTAACCACTAGGCCACCAGGGTTGGCCCGGGTTGGCAGTTTTTAATGACTGGGGGGAAAAATCAAAAGAAAAGTAATATTTCATGTTATGTGAAAATTATACGAAATTCAAATTTCAGTCTCCATAAATGAGGTTCTATGGGAACACAGTCCTGCATGACTAATGGGTTTGCCTGGAGCCCAGTAGGGTGTGTGCTGTCTACGGCTCCTCCATGTTACAGCAGCAGCAGAGCTGGGGCTTCAGCAGAGACCTCACAGCCCAAAAGGTCTGACGTATTTCTACTACCGGGCCTTTGCAGACCAAGTTTGCCGCCCTGCCCTACAGCAGCAAGCCCGTCCCGGAACCACTGGACCTGCAGCAGCCTGCACCGGGGCCCACACCCCTGGGGGCCCAGGGGTAAAACTGGATGAGAAACATTCACATCTGCACACTGCAAAACCTCGAAGAGAAATTCAGCATTTCCTCCCTTTACGGCCGGAGGCGACGATGGCAGCAGGGCCTGCGATTCTGCCGCCCGCAGCATGGGGGGCATTTCCACCCCACGACTTTGTGGGGACCCCTGGGCAGCTAGGCCATGCTCATCACCCACCGGGGAGCCGGTAGCAGTGTAGCCCCCTCAGGGTCCCACCCATCGGTTAGTACACCGCAAATGTATTCGTTCATGTTTTGATGACTGAGTTCAATAAAATGGCTTTCCTTTGCAACCTATGTGTTTTCTTTTGTGCATTTCAAAATGTTATTCTGAGAAGGAGATCACAGCACAGGAAACCACAGAAGCCTCTGGGCAGCAGCACCGGACCCGGGGCTGGGGGTTTCCCTGTGCAGCCCACTCTCCGATCACCTCCAGGAACGGCCCCAGGCCCCTCCCAGGACAGGCCAACGCCCACTCTATTGACCACTTACTTCCCCCGTTCTCTGACATCCTGTGGGAGCAGCCAGATTGACAGAGCACCTGCTGGCGGCCAGGCACTTGCTGTTCCCGATGGGGGGCCCAGCCGCGGACGAGGCAGGACAGATGTTCCCACGTGCTCGCGAGAGGCAGGAGGTCACGCAGTGGGGCCCTGCCGAGGCCTGGGAGAGGCCAAGTGCTGGAAGGGGGCCGGGCCCTGAATGGCTTCCTCCTGTGCTCTCTCCCACTCCAGGGCCTTTGCTTGTGCCGGCCCCTCTCTCTGGGAAGCTCCTCCCCACATACCTGGCAAACACCTACTCATCCGTCAGATCTCAGAGGAAATGTCACTTCCATGGAGAACCCGCCTTGGTCCCTCCAACCAGGCCTCCCCTTGCTTTCCCCCCATGGCACTCTGTGTGTCCCACTGTCACTCAGGGATCACACCGTATTGTGACCACCTGCTGCACAGGCACGGTTTGTGCCCCACCCGATCCTTTTACCAGGAGGAGCCCCAGCCCCCCAGCTGCTGTGTCCGCTGCTGATGGCTCTCAGCTGCCCCTTCTCTGGAGCACCATCCGGGGTCAACAGCAGCCACCTTGCCCTGAAATGGCTAAGGAGCTGCACCTCCCCACTCCTTACGGTGGTGGCAGCCAAGGACTGAGCACTGAGGGTACAGAAGCCCAGCCCCTAATGTGGGACGCCCCCCAGTGCTCTTCACGCCCCCAAGCTCCCCTGGGATCAGGCACTGGACCCACGTCTGCCCTTCAGCTTCTCTCCTGCTTCTGCCGCTTCCCCTTCCCCTCCCTGCAGAGCCCTCCCCTAAGGAACTATGTGCACATCCCCCCTTTGCAGCCTCTACTTCCAGGGGACTCACACGGAGACACTGGTTGAGCATCCGGCCCCCTGGGCCCCGTGGAACGGAAGCCCCCAGTGGCAGGAGCTGGGCCTGTTCTGCTTCCCACTGGGGCCCCAAAGCCCGCAGGGATGCCTGGCGCACAGTGGCGGGTCATGAACACTCGGTGGAGGAAGCTCTGGAGCTCTCGTTTCTCACACAGGGAAACTAAGGTGCAGAGACGGCCGGTCATAAACACTTAAGGCGCAGAGGCCAGAACTCAGGCCTTCCAGGTCCCAGCGCAGCCTCGAGTGAGGAGGGCCCTCTTCTGTGTTTTCTTGGCAGCACCGAGAGGAAAGTGGGTGGGTGACCCACAGCCTTCCGTGGGCTCAAATCCCCTACACCAGGAAGCCCTCCACCCCTCTCTGTTCCCAGCTCTACTGCAGCTGCCCCTGCCCCCAGGCTGGGCTGCTCTCTCCTTGGCGCGGCTGGTGGCCAGGCTCTGCCAAGCTGGGTCACTGCGAAGGGATGTGGGGGCTGCATGTTGCTGAGGCCTGCAGACCCCTCTCTGAGTGGGAAGCCCACAGGACCAGCTCCGTCCGTTAGACAAGTACACATGGAGCACACGCTGTACCCCGCTCTTGGCACTGGACCCAGCAGCGAACGGACAGTCCCTGCCCTCCTGGAGCTCCTGTACACTCGGTCAGGGAGGATGAGGAGGCAGATCCAAGGGGAAAGTGTTCCACGCAGAGGAAACAGCACATGCAAAGGTCCTGGGGTGGGGAGAAAAGTGAGGTGTTCTCGAGGCACTGAAGGAAGGGGAGGTGCCTGCAGCCAAAGGGCAGGAGGAGCGGAAGGGAGAGGATGAAGGGGGTGGCGGGGCAGCAAGGCCTGATTCCACTCTGGTACTTGGTGGAGGGTGGGCTGTAGTGGGATGGGGTGTGTCCCTTGAGGCCCCCACTGCCCCACTCTGATCTTGGCCCCTCCACACTGAGGAGAAGCCCAATTATGACTCCTTCCCAGGTCATGGGGGCCTCCAACGCAGGAGATGGATCTGGGGAAAGACAAACTAGGGATGAGTCCAGGGCGGGCCCCCAGGCTGGGAGGGCGTGGGCATCGGGTCAAACGATAGGACAGGAAGGCCGCAGGAGGGCTTGGGGGCCAAGGTCTGGCCGGGATCCCACCTCAGACAACTACCCTCCCAGTGACCTTGCAAGTCCCTTAACGCCCCTGACCCCATTTCCTCTAAAACTGCTAAACCCTGCACCTTAGAGAAGCCCTCCTCACGCTGCTCCGCTGTCTACAGCAGACTCTGCACCGGGCACGTCCCATCCTCCGGGAGGCAGGAAAGCACAGGGGAAGTGGCAGCTCGGACACGCACAGACCTGGAGGCAGGCCTGGGCTGTCCCCCCGCTGCGACCCTGAGCGGCCACATCGACCCCTCCACGTGCACCAGCCCCGCTCCGAGACTTGCGGCGAGCACAGGTACAAAGCATTCGCTTCGTGAAGGTTCTCTCGCCTTCTCACCCTGTCCGGCCAGTGCTATGAACACCCTCTTTCTACAGATGGAGAGACTAGGGCGAGAGGGGAAAAGGAATGCACACAGGCCACCAAGCAAGTAAGTGGCCTGGGATCTGACCCAGGGTCACAGCCAGGACAGGAGACCGAGAGACTGCTGAGCTCTGGCACTGAAAAGCTCGAGCGACAAGGACTGACCAGCGCACCCGCCACACCTCTCCGTGCGGTGGGACTCGCTCTGGGCGTGGGGGAGGCCACAGCCCTCTGGCCCCAGTTGGCTTAGATTCTGGTATTGGGGTCCCGAGGGGGCTCGAGGGCCAGGGGAAGGGAGCTGCCCCAGATCAAGCCAACCACCTCCAGGGTCCTCCCTCCAAGTACCACCCAAGGGAACACCTGCCAGGAAGCCCCCCCGACCTGCCGCCTCGTCATCAGTGCCCAGGCTTCTTGCACTGGCGTCTGGGGTCCTCGTTGGAACCCCACAGAGTGCGGGTCCCCAGCTCCTTCCCTGACGCAGAGGAGCTCTCCACGTAGGGAAACAGTTGCGGCAAAGGAAAGAATTCTCTCCCTGTGGGCCTCTGCCAGAAGGCCCTTGACACCCCCGAGTCCGAGCCTTCGGACAGATGACCCCCTTTCCCCAAATGGGCTGTCCGCGCCCTCCTTCCGCACTGCTGCTCCCCCCACCACAGTCCTGTCCGCCCTCTGTCCCCCCTCATCCCCAGCCTCAGTGGGGAGGACACCTCTCCAATTCCTAGCCCCCGCCAGGCTGGAGTAGGGGTCTTTGCCCCCGCACCCCGGCTTCCTGTCCCGGCACAGCGGTGGGAACCAGTGCTGCGTCTTGCTGGAGGCCTCCGCCAGCCCAGAGTCCCGGGAGGGGCCGCCAGCCTCCTGCACTCACACGCCCGCACAGGAGGCGCCCCGCAAGTCTTTGCAGAAGGAAGGAAAGGCAGGGAGGCGTGGGCCCAGGGAGGACAAGGCAGTGGCCCCGAGGTCACAGGGCTAGGGAGGTGTGACAGCCAGTCCTGGTGGGCGGTCTGGCACACTCGGGCACCTGTGAGAGAGGATGTGCAGTCACAGGAGACTGAGGGTGTGTGTGCCGGCTGGAAGAGCGTGCCAGGGTCTGCGAGGAGGCTGTGTTCCCACCCCAAGCTGCTGCCACATCGCCCCCGCCGAAGGCCCCTGGGGAGCCCAGTGCTCCAAGACAGACGGCCGAGGGAACATGAGATTGCTGAGCCACGCGGGGACTTGCAAACACACATCGGCACACAGTGGCACTCAAAGAGATCAAAATGCATTTAATGTCATCTAGTCTCATGGCCTATGTCTGTAGATACCGCTACGTATTGAAAATAACGTGGAAATTCTCCAGGTTCCCCATTTAAAATATATTTGACATTCTACGGCCTCACGCAGGGCAGACACCCCTATGCAGGGGCCTCCTTCCCACCAGGCCCCCCGCCCTCGCCCGGCCAGGATGCTTTGGGGCAGGGACGGCGCCACAGCACCAGTGGGCACAGGGGCGGCCGGAAGGCACGCGCGGGTGTGCACACGACACACCACCCCCACTGACATCCCATGTACACACCCTGAGACAGCACACGCTCACATGCACACACACTGCCCCAGGAAGCAGACGCCAGCCCTGCTCACGGGGCCTGGCATGGCTGCCACCTGAATGCACCACAGAGACATCCGTGTTCACGGGACACACACACACGTGCGCGCGCGGCCTCCTACACGCAGTCTGTGTGCAAGCACTCACCTTGGACGCTGTGTCCTCACGGCGTGTGGAAGCCCCGTCCCGGCACATGGGCTCCATGCATGCCCACAGGGACGGGACCAGGGCAGAGGGCCAGTGGGACTACTGGGTTCGGCTGTGCCAAGGCCCACAGCCGGTGTCTATCCTGAGTGTGTGTGTCCAGCCTCACAGCCTGGTAAACATTTAAACCAATGCCCGCATATACCACACACACACAAACACACCTGTAACTGTGCGTGTGTGAACACACATGTACATATTACATATACATACGATCAGCCCAGACTCACACATATATAGAGACCATTGTGTGCACACATCTGTACACACCCCCATGGATGATGAATCCACAGGCACGTGCACATACAGGTAAAGCCGTAATTGCACACATTTCACTCACACAGAGATGGCGATTCCACACACTTGGTGCTCACACACTCATGCTCACACTTCTGCCACATGGCCCCTTTCCCACAGGAGCAGCTCGGTGTCTCCGGCTGGAGGGCACCAGTCACCACGTCCTTGGCCAACTCCAACCTCCGTGCCTCCTGCTTCAGGCTGTCGAGACACTGCTTGGAAATTCCATTGCCTGGGGGCGAGGGCAGGAGCAGGTCACACGCCGCCTGCCTGGCACACAGACCACCGCCACGTGCACAGGTGCACACATACTCACCTGCCTCACGCCACATGCACGCCCATGTGCACGAGTGGTCCACACTCACCTGTGCTCGGCACACACACTGCACACGTCATACCACACAGTCACTCCACACACGGGCACACACTCAGGCACACGCCTCCACACGCACTCCCCAAGGACCATGCGATCCTCGCTCTGCACACACTCGGCTCTCCCATCCGCCCTCCCAAGTGCACTAACGAGGAAGAGGATTTTGGTCTTCAGCACAAGCAATAAATAAATAAATAAATAAATACCAGGCAGGACAAAAGAGGGCAGAAGAGTTTGAGAAGGCAGCATCTGCCTTTGGTGAGAGAGAAAAGGCAGCTCAGGGCTGCTCCCCACGGGGTCTGGGGGCTGAACCTGGTGCGGGCCTGGGAAGGGGACAGACCTGAGTGGGGGTGCACCAGGGCCTGGGGGGTCCAGGGCCTCAGGGCTCTGCTCTGCATGGGTGAGTGGAAGGCTGGCCCACCCAGCCCTGAAGGATCCCTGGCTGCTGGGCAGAGCGAAGCGTGGGTCCTCATGCTGGCCCCATCCTCCCTCCCTGGGTCAGCTTGACACTCTGAGCAGGGATGGTGGGCACGTGCTCCACACGGACCCACCCCCAGCCCCCAGGCAGCTGCCTCCAGCGGATCCTGAGAGCAAACCGCTGCCTCCTCCACCTGCCTTGGGCTGAAGCTGCTGGGCCAGAAACGAGGGTGTGGTCTGAGGCTAGGGCAGGGTGCGGGAGGCAGGGTGTCTCTGGGTGGGGACTGATAGCCGTGCTCAGACCCTCCCTGGCCCCCGACCTCACGGCCAGGTCTCCAGTTGCCGTGAGGGCTGGAGCAAGAGGGAAGAGGCAGGAGCCCCCAGCCCTGGCCTTGGGCCCCCCTCTGCCTCCTGAGCCCCACCCACTCGCTGAGTGACCTTGCCCTCTGCCTCAGTTTCCCCACTTGAGCCAGAGTCCCTAGCACCTTCTGGCTGGGAGCTCTCTCAGGCGTACGGGGTGGCCCAGCCTGGGCAGGCAGGCAGGGCAGACATGGGCTCTCTAATCACTAGCTTCCTGACAGCCCTGGTCACTGGGAGGACAACACTCTTAGCTGTCCTGGGAGGGGCCCCAGCTCCATCCCAGGGTCCATCCCCCCCAGCTATCTCCTCTGCCAAGAACAAGGTCACGCTGGGCAGCCCCGACCTCTTCCTGACTCGGGTGCCTGTACGCATGTCCCTCCCAGCACCTCACTGACAATCCCACGCCTCTCCTAGGATGGTTCTCTGCACCTGCCCGGCTCCCCTGTGCCGCCCCAGGTGCAGTAGAAGTGCCCGGCCGGCCTGGCCTCTGCAGACAGAGGGGCGCAGGAACTTCACGGTGGAGTTGGGGGCGGTGGGGAGGATGGGCGAGTCCGATAAAGACAGAAACAACTGGAACCTCACCCCTGGGGTCTCTAAGGCACCACTCGCGCCCGGGCCCCGTGGGGAGGGGCTGACTTTCTTCCTTCTCGTCTGGGAACCCAGCTTCCCCTCCCACGGAGCCGTCCACCCCTACACTTCCCAGCTGCCCTCACTGTGGAAGGGGTAGAGGCCACGGGGCAGAGAAGGAGAGAGGAGCAAAGCAGGAGAGCCCGGTGGGCGGGGAGGGCGGACCCTCCCCGGCAGGCAGGTCCCACATCCGGTCCTGAGAGGCACCTCTAAGGTACAAAGTCAAACTCAAAAGCTCAAACCAGTTTCTTCCTGACCCCGCCACATCTACGGCACCGGAAAGCTTTCATTTCCATCATTAACGTGGTCTTGGTTTTACGATCACAGACGGAGTTTAATCCGCCGTGAGCACAAGAACCACTGCTGAGCGCCGTGCTTGCCCTGCGGGCTGCGCCACCAGCTCACCCCTGCCTTTGTGAAGAAGAGGCCCATCCCGCTTCCGAGAACCTTCTGGAGCCTCCATCTAGGTGCTTGCCTCCCGGCAGACCAATGGAATTCTAACTGTCCTTTTTTTACCCCCATGAATTAAAAAATTTTTTTCAATCACATTAGTTTTTTTTCTTTGTAAACAGCCTCACTCAAGCTAAGGTTGAGAAAGTCAAAACCCAATGTTTCTCCCCAAGTTAAAAACCAGCAAGGTGCCCTGAAGCCCGCCAGCCTTGCCCACAGAGGCTGGCGGCTGTCGTGCTGTTCCCGGGGGGGCGGCAGCTCGATCCCCAGGCAGAGGCGCCCGGCTCCTGTGGCCTGGCCCCAGGAGGCCACCGCCTTGCCCCTGCACCTGCTCAGGCCTCTGAGGCTGTGGGCCGCCCGCCCAGGCCACCCACTCCCGCCAACCTTTCGAGGCCATCGTGAAGAAACGTAAAACATCTAGAGCACTACTGAGTCTGCAACCAGGGCGCCTGGCCCGTTCTGCGCCGGCCCAGAGCCCTCACGGCACCAGGCCTCTCCCTGGCGGGGCGGATGCTGCACCGTGGCCAAAGGCGGCTCAGATCTCCGACTCCCGTCTATAGGGCCGCTGCTCAAGGGCGCCACTGACGCCGGCCTGGGGTCTGTCAAAGTCGTGCCTAGCCTGGGGGCTGGGCCCGCCCTGGTCCCCGTCCGCCTCATCCTCCTCGTCACGGCTCAGGAAGGCCAGCTCGTTCTCGTAGCAGAAGGAGTTGGTGCTGGGCAGCAGGAACTTGTTCTCCACCAGGTCCTTGGCGCTGCAGCGGGGCGTGGAGGGCACCTCATAGGTCTTGTGGAAGTGCGAGTAGTCGATCTTGTACTGGTTCTTCTCCTCGAAGAGGACGGGCTCGAAGCGGTGGCCCCACAGAATCTCGTTGGCCAGGTAGGAGCTTCGGGCCTGCGTGGTCATGGCCGTGGCCTCCACCATGCCCTCCAGGATGACCACGATCTCGAAGTCGTCCGTCTCCAGGTCCTGCCGGCTGATGCCAAACAGCGGGCTGGCCTCGTCGATCTCGTGCAGGATGGTGATGGGTGACACCAGGAAGATGCGGTCGAGGCCCTTGTCAAAGCCGACGTCGATGTCGATCTGGTCCAGCGGGATGTACTCGCCCTCCTCTGTGACCCTCGGCTTGATAAGCTGGGCGCGCACGTGGGCCTCCACGATGTGGCTCTTACGCAGGTTGCCCACACGCCACATGAGGCAGAGCTTGCCGTCGCGCAGCGCCACCACGGCGTTGTGGCTGAACAGCAGAGTCTGCGCCCGCTTCTTGGGCCGCGCCATCTTGGCCATGATGGCGCCAATCATGAAGGAGTCGATGATGCAGCCCACGATGGACTGCGCCACCACCATGAAGACGGCCACCGGGCACTCCTCCGTCACGCAGCGCAGCCCATAGCCGATGGTGGTCTGCGTCTCGATGGAGAAGAGGAAGGCGGCCATGAAGCCGTGCACCTGCATCACGCAGGGCGTGCGGCCACGGCCCTCCGCCGGCTCCAGATCGCCGTGGGCCACAGCGATGACCCAGAAGATGATGCCGAAGAGCAGCCAGGAGGCAAGGAAGGCCAGCGAGAAGAGGAGCAGCATGTAGCGCCAGCGGATGTCCACACAGGTGGTGAACATGTCGGCCAGGTAGCGCTGTGACTTCTCGTCCATGTTGGCAAACTCGATGTTGCACTGGCCGTTCTTCTTCACGAAGCGGTTCCGGCACCGGCGCCGCGTGTGCACCTTGCCGTTGCCAAAGCCGTTGGCGCCCGACATGGTGACCAGGCGCAGCCCGTCCTCCTCCGACGACACGATGCTGTAGGGGTTTGCCCGGCCGGCCGTGGTCATCCCGGGAGCGGGGGGACCCCGGCTCGCCCCCAGCCTGTCTCAGGGGGGCAGCACCTGCAACAGAGGGGACAGCAGGGCTGGGGGGCGGGCCACACCAGCCCACGCCTCTGCCCCCACCCAGGGTCCTCGGGCGTGGCGGGCAGACCTTTCAATCCTAACTTACCCAAAACGGACTCCTGATCTCCCCTCTCACCCTAAGCCAGCTCCCCGCCTTCCTTCTCAGCTTGGAAAACCGCCACTCCGCCTCCTGGAGCTCTCCTTCCTCCTGGAGCTCTCCATCGTCCTGGAGCTCTCCATCGTCCTGGAGCTCTCCATCGTCCTGGAGCTCTCCGTCCTCCCTGAGCTCTCCGTCCTCCCACAAGCTCTCCATCGTCCCGGAACTCTGGCCCAAACCCTGGATTCATCCTCAACTCCTCTTACTCCCACCCCAGGGCTCTGCTTTCAAAATATATTTAGGACCCACCCCCTTCCCCCACCCTCACCGCCTGAGTGCCTGTTGTCACCCACCTGGACCAGCAGGGCGGCCACCTCGCTACCTCCCTGCCCTGGCCCCACCCAGGCTGCGGCAGCGAGGGGGAGCTGGTCTTGTCCTCCGCTCAAAGTAGACTCCCTGCTGGCACCCCCGGGGCCTGCAAGAGCAGAGCCCAGGGCCCCAGGGATCTCATCTTCCAGCCTCTCCCGCTCACCTGCTGCAGCCCGCAGCCCCCGCTCCTCCTCCCAGGCGTCCTCCCCTGCCTCACCTCCTTCAGGCCTTGGCTACAACACCACACGAGCCCTCAGAAGACTGGACACCCCACCCAGGTCCCCACTGTACCCCCAGCACCGACCTCTGACCTATAACGGCAGTAATAATAACAGCAATGACGCCCACGGTCTGTACTCATCCCCCACTGTGCATCCATCCCCGACCGTCCTCCCACCCGGTGAGACCGCTGGCTCCCCAAGGGGGAATGCGCTGCCTTGTCCACCGCTGTCTCATTCATCCCCAGGGCCTAGGACAAGGCCTGGCCTCGTGGACACCCCACCTGGGCCCCCCACCCTCCTGACGCTCACACACTCCACCCCAGGCGCCCACTCAGCACCCATGTGCCACGACCTCTACCTCCCCATCTCCAACAGTCAGGAGGGGGTCCGGGAGTTCGTGCCCCGAGGGGCCACTGACCGGCTGACCTCAGCCCAGGGCCTCCCCAACCCCTGCCCTCCCCAGCTCTAACAAGAGCACATGGGGAGCACTCAGATGTGTCACAGTCATCAGCCCACTGAGGGGAGCACCTGGCCAGCCTGCCACGCACACTCTTACGCACGTGAGGCAGTCCCAGGGCACGTCCCGTGGCACACACCCATGGCCAGACAAGCACTACTCTCATAGATGGCCGTGGGCACGTGGCCAGCCCCAGACACGCAGGCTGGTGGCCAGCCCTCCCAGTGCTCCGCTGGCTCTGAGCCGGCCTGTCGGTGCCAAGCTGAGGCATCTGCAGGGGGAACATGGCACCGCCTGGCTCTGTGGGTACTGAGGCCATCTGGCCATTAGCATCGGGGCTGCGGGTGCTCAGGACCTCAGCCTGTCTCAGTGGGGCTGGGCTGGAAGGAGGGAAGACCTCCAGCCAGCTGGCCTGGCCAGGGTACTGAGGAGTTGGGCATGCTCCTCCCCACCAAAGGGAACCCCACACACCCCCAATCCCCACCTGGTGGCATTACAAGGTCAGAGCTAGACAAGGCTGGGAGCCCTCGACTGCCCAGAAGACAATGAGGCCCCAGGGGAGAAGGTCCTAGGGAGGCAGGGTCAGGAGCAGGGACACAGGCAGCTGGGTGCCCACTAGAGGCTTGGAAACTGGAAGTGACCTAGCCAGGAGGTGGCAACGCTGGGACTCAGCCCTGGTCTGTGTGACCAGGTGCAGCCAGAGCCTCAGAGGGGGCATGACCTCCGACCTCTGCTCCAAACACCTGGGAGACAGGTGAGGATGAAGCCCACATGACCAGCCAGGCTGCAACCCCCTCCCTGGGTCTTTCTCGGGCACTAGGTGCCGCTGGCTCCTCAGAGCCGGCACGTACATGGTGCTCACGGCTCCTACCGCCTGAGTGACCAGCTCCGCAGACCACACGGCAAGCAGGCCAGACACATCCGCGAACGCTCTCAGGTCATCCTCTCGACAGCGCAAGGGGGAGCTACTATTGTCACTTCCGCTCTCTGAGTGGAAGTTCACAGAGATCAAGTGACCTCCCCAAAGCCACACAGCCAATACGCAGGAGAGCTCAGACTTGAATCCCTTTTGTCTCATGCGGGGTCTCCCACCACGGGACCCCGGTCTCTGCGGGGGCCTCTCCTCATGCTGCTGTCCTCCCCCACAGCTCCAGCTGACCGCCTCACATGGGTCTGAGGAGCTGAGGCCGAGGCCACAATGAGGATGCTGCTTCTGCCTGGCCGGGAGGCAGGGAGCCGGGGGTGGGGAGCCGGGACTGTGCTGGGGAGACGGCTCAGCCCCAGACTCCTGGGCCCTCCAGGGGGTGGCCAGGGTCGGGGTACTCAGATGCTGGGGGGAGGCCGCCAGATGGCGGGGCGCAGATTTGTATGAGGGGACGTCCAGCGGGTCATGGTTGCTCCAGTTGGGGCTGCGAGCAGCTCGAGGCCTGCACGGGACAGAACCACCACAGCCAAAAGCCAGAGATCCCAGCTGGGCTCAGTCCCCAGGCAGGTGGGGGCGCCACAGGGATGGCCCCCCGCAGGTGGGACTCCTGGCTTCTCCGCCTGGGCCGGGCACCCGGGACCCACCCAGACCACATCACACAAGCCTGGGGACACCTTCTTCTGCTGACGTTCCTTCTAAAACCACACAGAGAAAATCAACAAGGTCACATTCACGCCCCGCTCACCATTTCTCAGAGCTGAAAACTGAGACTCGGAGCAAAGTCACTCGTCCAAAGTCACCCAGAAACTAAGAAACAGATGGAGCTGGAGCCCTGAGGGCCGGTCCAGTCCTCCACCTCTCACGCCCCATACTGCTGGGTGTGTGCATGCATGTGTGTGTGACACTCGGGGTGTGGGGAGCCCCGCACAGGCTCTTGGTGAATACAGTACCACCAAGACAGACCTCGAAGAGGACTCATACGTAGAAACCCCAGTACCACAAACTTGCCAAACATCCAAGGACACTCCATGCACACAAACATAGCAAGAAGGTCACACAGCTCTGCAGTCTTTAAGGGCTCGACGTGAGAAACGTGGGGCAGTATCCTCAGCCAGGACATGCAGGCCTGTCTGGCTCTGCTCAGTGGGTGCATACAGTGAGATCAGGTAGGAAATGGAATCAGAGAACTTGTTTTGCTGGAAGAGGATTTAGCAAGAAGGAAAGCCAGCTCCCCATTTTATAGATGGGAGGACTGAGGCCGAGACTGTCCCAGCTCACAAAGTGACTCGTGGGCCGGGATGCGATGGTAAAGACAACAGTTAGGACCGTCGGCGGTGGACCCTCGACTGTCCAATGGGGGTCCCGGGCATCGCTGGGGAGAGGCACTGGGGTACACTACCTGAGCTGGACAAGGTGACGTCAACACAGGAAACGGGGAGCGAAGCAAACAGGAGGTGGAGAGCGCAGGCCCAGGGCCCAAGAGGCCGAAGCTGTCCTGAGCCCTGCGGGCCACAGCCCGCAGACACAGCCACGCTGGCCAGGCCTGGGCTGGGAGCTTTCAGAGAGGAGCTACCACATGACCGGAGGGTGGGGCCCCAGAATCACCGGGAGGGGCCTCCGGATGGAGAGGACGCCCCATGGCCAGTCCGGAGGCTCTGGGCACCTCAGGTTTCGGTGACATCCGGGAGGAGACCAGGGCAAGGCCTGGGCCCACATTCTCAGATGCCAAAAAAGCACAGACTAGAAGGGCCAGTGGAGGGGACACAGACACAGGGCCCCAGAGGAGGAGGGGCTCTGGGACCCCTTCAGGGGTCTGAGCATAGTAATCAGTATTTGTCTAGCAGATCCTCCCTGCCCTGGGCCCTGTTCTAAGGGCTCTAATTAACTCACTTAATCCCCACAAGGGCATATGACTATTCTCCCCATTTTCCTCATGAAGAAACTGAAGCTCAGAAGGACGGTCACTTGAGCAGGGTCACACAGCCTTTAAGGAGTGAGCTCCCAGTCTGGGCATGGGAGTAAAATCAACCCCCGCATGTCCCCCAGGCCCCGAGGCCAGACTGCGGGCCAGCCGCTGTCCTCCAGTCTCCATCCCAAAGGCCTTGCAGTCCCATTTGGTGATGAGACCT
This sequence comes from Diceros bicornis minor, assembly GCF_020826845.1. Classification (NCBI taxonomy): domain Eukaryota; kingdom Metazoa; phylum Chordata; class Mammalia; order Perissodactyla; family Rhinocerotidae; genus Diceros; species Diceros bicornis. The sequence goes on from NC_080757.1 coordinate 95,819, forward strand.
AAAAACAGCCCCACGTCTCAGTGCTCAGAAGCAGAGGTGAGACCCACAGCAGCACCCCTGACCACAGCCATTCACTCCTTGCTTGGAAAGTCAGGGAGAGGGCGCTCACCACCTCATGATCGAGTCCTACAGTTGGACGAATCCTTAGAGATCACTTGGTTCAGGGAAAGCCCAGGTGTGGCCTGCATGCACCTCATTCTCCAGCCCATGCCCGTGGCAGACATTACTAGTCCATCACAGAACTTCTCACTGCGTCCTGGGACGGCATCAGAATCTTTCCTAATCCAGTCACTATCTGTCAGACTTAGCACAAGCTTGAAAAATCCAATCCTTAATTTGCAGACCCTCCCTTACTCAGTCACACAGGAAGTGAGAGGCAGGACCAGGCCTGGAGGGGGCACCACAGCGGGCAGGGCAGCTCAGTGGTGACAGGCACGAGGGCTGGGAACACAGAAGCAGGGGAGGGGCACTCCTGGTGGGGGCACGGCAGAGCAAGGATGGCACGTCGGGGGCCAGGGAGGAGGCTGAGGCGGCCTCAGGGAGAGCCACAAGTCAGCGTGGAGGGAAGACGGAGGGTTGAGAGGGGGACCACTTCCTTCTCACAGTCTGGGGAGAAGACATCCGTCTCTCGACTGGCCCACCTTTCCAGACCCCCGTCCATGCACAGACAACCTCTGCCCACAGTGCACACCCATGGCCTGCAAACATTCGGGGTCAACACAGTGCAGGCTTTCTGTGCCGAGCCCTGCTGGCTGGAGGAGAGAAAGAGCAGCGATACTCCGCTATGTGCTGGGGATGGGGTGCCAGCGCTCTACCTGCCCCCGCCCTCACCACCTCAGGGCCCGCCTGCCCAACTGCCAACCGCCAGCACAGGCTTGTTGCCTGAAAGCTCTCTCTGGCCCCTGGCGCTCAGCCTGTGCACCAGGCGGGCTCGGGGACTACGGCCCCAGGAGCAGCCTTTGGCGGAGACTGACGGGCAGCGGCCCGCTCCCCGGCAGGCACACTCGGTTTTTCTACGCTATGCTGCCGCCCCAGCCGCCTCAGCCCCACTGAGCTCCGGTCACCCCGACACTGACTCCGTGGACAACACACCCCACACCGGCTCCTCCCCGTCCTGCAACCATCTCCTCACTCTCCTCAGGTACTTCCTGAACCCCCTCCCACTAAGCTGCCTGCAGGGGACCTTGTCTCGGGCTCCTCAGAGGCCTGAGGGGGGGCCCACGGCAAAGGAACCTGAGCCTCCCTCCTCCTCGATGTTCCCTCCCCCCTCCCTGACTTCTCCCTCCCTTCCCTCTCCCTTCCTCCTCCCCCATCCTCCTCCTCCCCCACCCCTCCTCCCCTTCCCTCCTCACCCCCTCCCCCTCCTTCTCTTCCTCATCCGCCTTCTCCCCTCCCGCTGCTCATATTCATGGGGTCCCTCAGCAGCCTGACCACTTTCCTAGTTGCCCCAGCCAGAAGCCTGGTCTCCTCTCCTTCAGCCCCATATCCACCCCCTCACTAGGTCCCGTGTATTTTACTTCCTGAATTCTCAAAGCTGTCTACCATCCGCTAGCTCACAGCCACCCTCCTGTCCCGCCCACGCCTGTCTGAACACAGCAACAGGCTCCTGCTAGGTTTTGCTGTGGCGACCTGCCACCCTATGCGGCCCAACCCCCAAATCACAGCTAAAGGGCATATTTAAAATCCTCCCCTCCGTCAGGGATCGGCTGAAGGCCACCACTTCCATGAAGCCCTTTAGGATTCTCTGGCCCTAGGCTTCTCCTGTTAGGGCCAGAAGCCGCTTTCTCCCTTGTGTGAGAGTTGGGCTTGCCCAGGCCCCATCTCTGGCCCACCTCAGAGGCCCAGAAAGGCCGGTGCAGCCCAGACAAAAGGATGAGGGAATAAGCAGCTGAATAGAGGGATGGATGAAGAGATGGATGGATGGGTGGGCAGGTAGATGAATAGACAGATGGATGAATGGCTGGAGGGAAGGATGGATGGGTGTTGGGTGAGTGGATGAATGGCTAAGGGAGGCGAGTGAATGGTTGGGAGATGGGTGAATACGTGGATGGAAAGATGGGTAGGTGGGTGGATAGGTAGATAGATGGCAGATGAATGGGGAGATGTGTGGAAACATTGGATGGACAATGGATGAATGAGAAGTCGAATAGGCTGGTGGATGGGTGAGTGGGCGGATAAAGAGATAGACGAGTGTGTGGGTAGGTGCACAGACGAGGGTTTGGTTGAGTGGACGACTAGATGGATAGGCGCACATCAGTGACTTCAATCTTACCTCTTGAATCCTATCTTCTGAGTAAGCTGAGCAGGCAAGTGGCTGTCTTCAAGGCTGCAGTAGCAGCGGCTGCCATTTCCCAGGCGCCAGCTAGAGAAGAATCAGTCACCGGAAGCCCCTAAAGTTAACAGAGAAAAGCCGTTACTGTCAATGGTGCCGCTCTCCTCGGGGGGGGGCTCAGAAGTCAGAAATTTCCACAGGAACCCACATTTCTGCTTGCTTCCCCCAGGGCCCCAGGGGAGGTAGAGGGGCCTCCAGCCCACACCTCTGATGCCCTCTACCTTCGCAGTACGTGAGCCTGTCCATAACAACCTTTCAGAACCAGAGAAGGGCAGAACAAGACGGGTCCCCAGAGAAAACAACAGCTGATAACGATCGAGTGCCTACTGCATGCCAGACACCACGGTAGGTATTTTATAGACGTCAATGCATGTAGTCCTCACAACAACCTCACAAGGTTGGAACTATTGCTATTCCCCTTCCAGAGAGGTAGAAAATGTGATAATTCTCCTAAGATCACAGAGTAACTCGGGCCCCTAGCCTGTGCTCCCAGCCACCACCTGCAGAGCCTTCCCAATGCCAACCACAGGGCCCAGCTGTGGACGGACAGACGGATGGATGGGTGGATGCATGGATGACGGATGGATGGATGGATTATGGATGGGTGGGTGGGTGGATGATGGATGATGGATGAGTAGATGGATGAATGAAGGATGGATGGGTGGGTGTGTGGATGGGTGGGTGTGTGGATGATGGATGATGGATGAGTAGATGGATGAATGAAGGATGGATGGGTGGGTGTGTGGATGGGTGGGTGTGTGGATGATGGATGATGGATGAGTAGATGGATGAATGAAGGATGGATGGGTGGGTGGATTATGGATGGGTGGGTGGGTGGATGATGGATGATGGATGAGTAGATGGATGAATGAAGGATGGATGGGTGGGTGTGTGGATGGGTGGGTGGGTGGATGATGGATGAGTAGACAGATGAATGAAGGATGGATGGGTGGGTGGATTATGGATGGGTGGGTGCGTGGGTGGAGGCATAGGTGAATGAATGGATGGATGAATGAGGTGGTTGGGTGAACAGGATAGATGGACAAATGAGTGGGTGGGTGGATGGATGACTATATGGATGGGTGCACATCAATAACTTGTTAGCGACTTGCCTTGGGCACACACACATCACATGTGGTCCCTGCAATCCCCAAGCCTCAGCTTTCCCATCTGTCAAAGGGGACCTCTGCTTTCCTCTCCAGTGTGCTGTGAGAGAGCGTGGTGGAAAGCAGACTGAGAATTTCCAGAGGCAAGCCAACTTGAGATCCCCTTCTCACCTTCCCCCACCTCCCAGCCACTGAGCCCATGGAGCCCTCCCTTTCACAGGCGAGGCTGGCTGTAATCCACTGTCACACTGGCTCTTCCAGCTGGGATTAAGGAAACTGTTGGTGAGTCACCCCCACATCATAAGCCTCCTGGGGCAGGTGACATCAGTGGGTTTAGAGGCACAGAGATCTGAGTTCAAGTCCCAGCTCTGCCCCTCACAAGCTGTATGACCTTGGGTGAGTCACTTCCCCTCTCTGGGCCTCTTCTCACTCTGTAAGGGGATGGCCTGGTGGTCCATCTTCACCCTCCAGGCTCTCACTCCAAGACTCCCAGTCCTCAGCCCCCTGCTTCCCCCGCCCCTCATCATCCCCTGAGCAGCGGCCATGGCCCTGCAGTTGCCTCTCTCAGTCCTTTCACTCTCAAAACTGATGAGGAAGTGGAGGCTCGGAGAGGCTCCATCGCAGACCCTCACCACACAGCTGGTAACCTTCATGGCAAGGACTTGTGCCAGGTCTCTGACCATACGTCCTTCCCCTTGAGTGGGCCCACACTGCCTGCACAGCATGCTCAGCTCCCAGCTTCAGTTATTCCAACCTTCACGGCACCCCCTGGAGGGAGAGATGATTCTCCCCACTGGACAGACGGGGAAACTGAGGCTGAGAGAGGCTAAGTTACTTGCCCCAAGTCACCTAGAGCTGGAACTCTGAGCAGAGGAAGTGCCACAGGGCAATAGGGAGCCAGAGAAGATTAGGAAGAAGAGGCGAGGGTAAGAGGGGCGGACAGCCTGTCCCCCAACTTCCTGCTGCTCACTTGGCCTGCCCGAGGCCCTCTCACCTCATCCCTGACTCCCTGTTTCCCGGAGAGGGCTTTCTGCAGACCCACGGATCCAGTCAGCTTTGTTCTCACCGGTGAGGGAGGCAAAATCAGCTCCACTGTACATATGGGGAAACTGAGGCTCAGAGCAGTGACTTGCTCAAGGTCACAAAGTCACTGAGAGAGTGGCAGCTTGGAGACAAAAACCCAGGACTCTGGATGCCCTGTTCAGTGCTCTCCTGCCCCCCGCAGTGGCTGCACAGCCCACAACCTGAGCTCAGCCCCCTGAAGTTCACCGGACACTTTCCTGGTCGCGGTCACAGTCCTGGAGGGGAAGGCTGCTGCGGGCAGGGTTTGCATGTGACAGAGGGGTGGCGGGAGCCCAGACAGGCCGGACTAGGCCTCAGTCTCCCAGCAAGCCAGGGCAGGGCCTAGACGGACACTAGAGTCTCCCTGTTCGTCCTCCAGTGCCAACCTGCCAGCCAAGGCGGGCGACCCCGCAGGGGGCAGGGCAAGGCATTTCCCCTTCCTGAGACCCTGCTTCCTCCTCCCGCCTGGCATCCCCTGGACATGCCCCAGGAAATTCGCCGTGGGAGGGAGTATGCTCCGGGAGTGGGGCTTGGCCCAGCGGGGCTCCGGAGGCAGCAGCTGTCACGACCATCATCCCCAACCAGACAACAGCCCTCCCTGGAGGGCCTGCCACCCCCAGGTCACTGCAGGTCCTTCCCTGGCCTCCGCCTCCTCATCTGCAAGATGGGTGGGCCCCACCTACCTTAGGAGACTGGGAAGGGGGTGGACCAAGGCCCTGTCCCTGTGTCTGGCTGGAAGTGTTGGGCCTCCCAGCGCTCTCAGAGGGGTCTTCTGGCTCTGACACCAGCAAGGGCCGCTGAGAGCAGGAACGGGGATTCCCACAGGATTGGAAGCTGGCGCCTCCCTGACCCTCCCTCGGGGCCCGTGTGGTGCTCTCTAGATGCACCCCAACAAGCAACGAGGCAGGAGAACAGGCAGCTCCGCCCCCAGGGGCCTGGCTGCCTCGTTCCTCCGTGGGCGACGGGCCGGCCGGCAGAGGGGGTCACTGAGTGCTGCCCACAGCAACCACAGTGACCACAACCCCTCAGGCCCCGCGCGTTCCACAGCCTGCAGACGGGCTGGGCACGCTGACCCCAGGGATAGGCTGCACCGAGTGGCCGGGAGGGGTGGACGTCCACCCTCTGAGCCCTGAGGTGAACCCAGGACAGGAGGTTCTGGCCCCCGGGGTGGATGACAGGTCGTGCCAGGCACCAGGGAATGTGTCTGAGGGTATTTTTATCTGGAGAACATCCTTCCACAGGGTCCGGGGCAGAAGGGAGACAGGGTGTCCTTGGCCCCACGCCCCTGGGAGCAGCAGAGGACAGAGGCCCCTGAGTGCCCTCTGCTACAGTGGCCGTCACAGACCCTGCCTCACCCCTGGCTCCGTGGGGTCCCAGAAGCACATGGGACCTAGAGGGTCTTGGGGTCTTCATGGGGCTCCCGGCTCTGCTCCAACTTGCTGTGTGCCTGTCCCTCTCTGGTCCTCCTTCATGCAATCAGCTGTTCCTGAGGGCCTGCTCAATGCTGGGCTCAGTGGGCACCAGGGACCTGGAGAGGGACCAGCAAGCGCCTGCCTGCGTGGGGCGCCCTGCGGGCAGCAGAGACGGGAAACCAGCCATCACCAGAGGCTGGACAGAGCCGTCAGAGCACTGGGAGCCCAGGGCAGGGTCTGACCCCGGCGGAGGGCGGGGGAGGGGCCGAGCTGAGGGAACCCAGCCTGGGAGGGCCTGCAGTGCAGCGGGGACAGTAAGGGTCCCAGGTTTGGGGCACACCGGCTCTGCTCTGCACGCACGGGGCCCTGGGCAAGGCTGTCCCCCCTCTGAGCCCCCTGCTCCTGTCTGCAGACAAGGGTGCTGGCATTTCCAGCCCCACATCCCAGGATCCTAAGGGATTCGGGGCTGGGGGGTGTAGAGAGACGGGGGGGGGGGGGGCGGGCACCTCGTCATCAGCCTAACGACAGGGAAGGGGAAGGCGTGCTGAGCGCCTGCACGCACAGGTGCTGCGGCAAAGGCGCCACACTGACAGGTGAAGAACCGGAGGCTCTGCGAGGCCCTGGATGTCACGTTAACGAGCTGGGACTTGATCCCAAGGCAACGGGGCGCCAGAGGAAAGTTTGAAAGTATGAGTTCTAGGGCAAAATGGCTTAGGTTCAGATCTTGTCTCTGTCCCTTCCTGTGTGACCTTGGCCAAGTCATATACCTCTCTGAGCCCCCATTTTCTCACCTGTAAGAGGACATTAATAATGGTATCTCCGTCATGGAGTCATGACTAGGTTTCAGCAAGTTAATACATGGACATTAGCCAGGTAGAAATTTCCTGGCCCCTCACCCACTCCCATCACCACATCTCTGACTCCTGACTCACTCCGCAGAGGGGTCAAAGGCCCTGGGAGGGCCTCGGGTGGCCCTCACTCCAGGCAGGGAGGGATGAGCAGATGGACAGAATGGGGAGGAGTCCAGGAGGCGAGACCCGGGAGCAAAGGCACCACGGCTTCTGTTTTCCTAACAGCTGTAATTTTTCAAGCTTCAACTTAATTCAGGTCTCGCACCTTTCCTAAGTGCCCAGCATGCACACCGCGGGGAAAAGACCTGAGATAAAGTGACAAGAAACAGACTGGAACAGGAAAGACCGTCAAAGAAAAGGCTGGAAAAAATTTGCCAACATAAAAATACTCATGATGCTGTTTATCAAAACCCATCACAAGCCAAACAACAGGCGAGAGGTAAATGTTTGTTATCAAAAGGACTGACGTACTTCACTTATGGAGAGCTCTTACAAATCGCGAAGAGGAAAGGGCACGGCAGGAATGAGCGGAGGGCTGGGGCTGGGCTCCCCACAGAGGATCACGTGATCCTCAGCGAACATGTCTCAGGAACGTCCACACCTCAGAGCCTCAGCGAGAGCTGGCCGCCCACGGCGGAACGCCTTGCTCTGCCCTCCCGAACTCGAAGCATCCTTCAAGCTCAAAGGATGTTTCCTCTATGAAGCCTTCCAAGATTTCCCTGGGTCTCCTCCTGCTCCTTGCTGAGCCCCCACAACATGTTCCTTGGACCCTTGGAACCAGGTGCCTAGCTTCCACTGAGTGCCTGGCATTGCACTCAGAGAACGTTCCCGGTGGCACGGCCCAAGTGTCTTTGACAGAGGAGGAAGTGAGGCCCAGAGAGGAGCCTGGCCATGTCCGAGGTCACCAGTGTACGAGCACAAAGCAGAGCCAGCACCCAGGTGTCCTGCCCCCTGTCCCTCTGTGCTCCAGCCCCCTCTCCCTGGGGGCCCTCCACGCCCACTTTGCCCCCACTAGAGACAAGACCCCACCCTGGGCTGCATTTCTTCACATGGGCTGGGCCCGAGCCCCACCTCAGCCCCCGTGACCGGACGCTCTGCTGGGGAACCCAGGGACAGCTGTCTTTTCAGCTTCCCTTTTCCTTTTCCTCCTCATTTGGTAAGTTTGTCTTTATTTGGGGAACAGAAAATTCCCTGGGAGGGCCTAGCAGGCTCGGAGGGTCGTGGGGCCACCTGCATGGAGGAGGCTGGGCGCTGAGCTCAGGAGCCCAGGAAACACAGCAGGCTTTCCAGAGAGCCCGCCGCTCCAGCCACGGACCCCTCACAGCCCAGGTCTGGGAGCCCCCAGGCCACGGGCCCCCGCCTGCTCGCCGGAATCGCGCTCAGCACTTCCTCGCTCGCTCAGCAGCGTCCAGCAGCCTCTACTACGCACAGACACGGGCTTGGGGCCAACACTCGAGCGGGGCAAGACAGACAGAAACATGCCGGGGAGAAAAGAAGCCGAGCAGTTCTGGAGGCAGGGTGGGCGCAACCCTGGAGGTCAGGGAAGGCCTCTCTGAGGAGGTAACATTTGACCTGAGACCTGCACAGGCAGAGAATGTAGGAACAGTGTTCCTGGAAGTGGGAACAGCAAGGACAAAGGCCCTAGGGCTGGAATGCTAATCCATGTGTTCAAGGAACTGGAGGGAGGGCAGTGGAGCTGAGTGTGACGGGGGGGGGGGGGGGGGGGGGGGGGGGGGGGGGACACGGACAGCGCAGAGACAGAGAAGGCTTGGCTAAGGACACGCAGCCAGTTGGGCAGATGGGAGCACCTGGGCCCCCTCGTCCTCATCTACCACTGGCAATAATAATCCACGTCCCAGAAAAGGTGCTCAGAGAAAACGCTTCCATCCCCCGGTCTTACCGCCTGCCAGGCCCTCTGCCCAGAGCCCGTCTTCCGTAGTCACTGGGCGGCCTTCAGCACCCCTGTGCTTCCCTCTGTTCCGGCCCAGACCACACCGGGGGCAATTACCTGTCCCTCCGTCTCTCCCACCAGGCCAGGGCCCCTGAGGCCGGGGCCTGGGTCTGCCTCCCTGAGCACAGGGCCAGGTCCTGGAAGGAGTAAGGAGGGCGATGGGCACCAGGCCTCAGAAGGCCCCTCCTGATTCTGCCCCCGGGACCCGAGAGGGCCTCTGAGGCCTGCAGTGCAAGATGGCCGGAGGCCGGCAGTCCGTCCCAAGACCACTCCAGCCTCCCATGCTGTGAGACCTGGCCCTGTCACTTCCCTCTCAGGGCCTCAGTTTCTCCATCTGTCAAACGAGAGGCTCCAGGGAGAAGGCTGTGGCCTGGGGGAGAAGGCTCCCGCCTGCTTCCCCTCTAACTGCTCACAGCAGGGCCCACAGGGAGGGGCCAGGGCTGTCCTCCCGGTCTCCTCTGAGCTCTGGGCTGGCCCACAGGGCAGGAAAGGTCCACTTTCTGCCAGGCCAGTAGGGGGGCTCCAGGCCAAGCCTCGGGGGTACTGGGGGGTCCTTCCACCCTTAACATCCTGCTGGAGAGAGCACAATGCCCGCCTTGGGCACTTCCCCCAGGACAGCCAGGAGGGTGGGCTTGGCAGTGTGGCTGACCCTTCAGCCCACCAGGGCCGGGAAACTGAAGCACAGGCCACAGCGGGGGAGGACCGTGTTGGTCCCCAGACCCCCTGAGAGCTGCCCAAGGAGACTGGGGGCAAAGTGAGGGGACCTGGTGGGGCGCAGAGGGGCCTTGCGGGTGGTGTGGTCCCTGCTATGACACAGCAGGTTCCAGGAAGTCCTAGCCGGGCCCAAGGCTGGAATCCCGGGCTCTGTGAACTTGACGGGTTAAAACCTGAACTTCCTCTCTTTTCTCTCTGCAAAATGCACCGTCCCCCCTGCGACAAAGGGAGGCAGCACAGCCCCCCAGCTGGGCGCTCAGTACAGCTGGTCCTGGAGCCTCCCAGGTCTGGACAGCGGAGGTGTTATTAAGCAACCACATGCTAATTACTGTATCACACACTGTAACATAAGGTTTAGACAAGTATTTCACATTTCGGGTTCCCTTTATCTGTGGGTTCTCTCATGCATTCAAAAATGTTATCCTGAGCAAGTGGACATCAAAGGCGTCCCAGCCAGCCCGGTAGGGACCAGACGGCTCTGGTGGCCAGAGGAGGCGCTTGCACAGAGACTAGGGTGCAAGGTATGAAGTTGGCAGCCCCCATAGCTCACCCCTCACACACAGCAGGGTGCACACCGTGACACGTGCTACTTCAGTTCATGCTATCATTCCTTTTGATAGAGACAAGAGACTGGGGCACAGAGAGGGTGAGCGCCTTGCCCAGGGCCACACAGTCGGTCCACGGCAGAGCTGGGATGGGAATCCCAGAGCCGTGGAACAAAGACCCAGAACTTGACCATGCACCCTGGCACTGCCTCCAGGAGAAACCACAGTCTCTCCAGGTGGCTCAGGACCCCCTCCTACAGGAAGCCTTCCCTGGCTGCGTGGCTCCCATCTGCCTCTCCCTCATGGCTGACCGGAGCTGTGGGGAGGCAAGGGCTGCTGAGAGCCCAGGGCTGGTGGGGCAGGGGCCTGGTGTCTGGACTCTGTTTGGACCCTGCTGTGCTGTGTGACCTTGAGCCACTGGCCCACTCTGAGCCTGTGCCCAGGAGGACGAGGTAGATTTGGGGGTGTTTGTCCTGGAGCTGGGGTGTGACCTGGAGCTGCCCCAAGAGCAGGTGGGAGGGCCACTGAGAGCCCCAGGAAAAGCTTTCTCATGCCTGGAGCTTTTATTTAGCACCTATGGTGTGCGTCTTCAACACCCCTACGAGACACTGCCCGGGTCTCTCCCTGCCCCAAGAGGAAGAAACAGGGTCAGAGAGTGAATCCAGCACCCAAAGCACTGGCCAGTCAGTGTCCGGGGCTGTCCCCTCCTCGGGCCGGCATCCTGGAGGGGTCGTGTGCACCTAGCGGCTGGGGCAGGTGGCCAGAAGCTAGGAGAAAGACACTGGCAGGGGAGGTGTTGGGGTGGGCTCGTGGATCCCCGGCCTGGTCCCAGCCTCTGGTTGTGCTGGCCCCTGCCTCCATCTCTAAGGCAGGCCTTTACGTGACTGACCCCTGGTTTCCAGACCTGTAAAAGGGACCTGACTCTACTGCCCCCTGGTACAGCTGGTGGGGGTTACACAGAGCGCCCAGGTCAGGGTCCAGCACACAACAGGGGCTCGTGTGTGTGCACATCCTTGCACGGACACATGGCCTGGGATATGGGTGCGTGTAATTCTAGGAGTGTCGGGGTGTGTACGCACCTCGCCCCACTTTCCGTTTCCCAGAAAGAGACCTTGAGTCAAGGATTTGGGAGCAGGTCGTTTATTTGGGAGGTGACCCTGGGAACTGGGGGTAGTGAGACCGGGGAAGGATGGCAGCCACTAACGGGTCACTACCATGGGCGCCTGGGCTCCAGCCAGCTGGTGCCTAGAATGCTCACCTCGGTTGTCCTCTCGAGGGGCAAGGAAGCCCCCGCAGTGGCTCCTGGTGCTGTGGGAGGCAGGGGCTGCAGCGGCCTGGTGTGCGGATGCTGCCATCCGCCAAGGACAGCAGGGCGGAGGCGGGACAGGTTAACCCATGGCTGCCCACTCAGATGGCTCCGGCGGCCCGAGGTGGCGCTCTCGCAGAGACTAGGGCGCAAGGTATGAAGGTGCAGCGCCCACAGCTCGTGCCTCACACACAGCGGGGTGCGCATCTTTGTGTGCGCCACCTGTGCATGCCCCTGGTCCTTCGTGGGAGCACAGGGCGCGTGTGTGGTGTGCACACAGACATGGGCCTGTGGACTCATGAGGACAGATCTGTGCCTACACTTGTGCCAGGGATGGACACCCTGGGGGGGTCTCTGTGTGTCTGCTCTTGCACGTGTGTATGCGTATGTTCAAGCTTTGTGCATACACACGTGAGTACAAGGCACAGCACACACATGCACGGGTGTCCGGGCTACGTGCGTGTGTATGTACTGTGGTCCCTGCTCAACCCCGCAGTGGCCATGGGGTGGCGGAGATGGTCTGGTCACCTTGGCAACGGGGCAGGAGCTGGCAAAGCTGGGACAGCCTTGGTTTAAAGCAAAAAAAAAAAAAAAAAAAGAAGAAAAACCCCAAACCACTGAATACAAAGAGGCTGGGAAAAGAAAGAGCTGCAGGGCTGGGAGGGGCAAGGCTCGGCTGAGGCTCTGCTCACTGTTCCCTGCTCAGCGAGGTGTGACAGTCCAGGTGTGGGATCCCTCCAGAGTCCTGGGGAGCCCCACCTCAGAGGGCGGCAAGCAGGGATGAGGTGGGCCCCACCCAGACTCTGCAGGATATGGGGAGGGGCTCGCTTCCAGACCCACCGAGCCCCCAGAAGAGGGCGCCCCAGACACCAGGCCCCGTGCAAACCAGGGGACGCTGGGCTGTGCCTGCACAGAAGTTGCCCTCGCTGGACAATTAACACACTAATTGCACTCGCTGCCCCATGGCCAGTGCATTAGCCCAGATCGCCCAATGACTTATTCATGAGCTCCTATCCCCTTCTCATCCCCACGGCCAGCCGGCTCACCGGCTCATCAGCCTCGTGGCCTATGCTGGGCGGGGAGGGAGGCCAACTCAGCCGCCTCCTCGGCCTCGCTCGACAACACCGTGTGCTATTTATATTTCATCAGACAGAGCGCTCAGGGGTGAAACCGCCGGAGACCCGCTCCCCGCGGGCAACGGGCGCTGACCCCCCGCCGGGGCGGCGTCTGGGAAGTGGATGCCGGCTCTCAGGAAGGAGTCTGAGGTTCCTTGCCTGGGAGCCTGTGGCAGGACCTCTGCTCACGCCCCCAGGGGCTCCACCTTGCTCGCCTCACCGTGTCCCGAGAAAACCCTATAGGGAGGAGTCTGCTATCACCCCCATTTGACAGATGAGGAAACTGAGGCAGAGCTGGGGACTAAGCGCAGGCAGACGGCCCCAGGACCTGTGCCTTCACTGCACAGCATCTGGCCTCTCCCTGAGTCCCAGGGCAGCCCTAGGACGTGTGCACCGTGATGATCTCTGCTTTACAGACGAGGAAACTGAGGCTCACAGAGGTAAAGTGACTTGCCCAGGGTCCACACAGCCAGGAAGGAAACAGACATGTGACCTTAACTGATAATGTCTCCAATCCGTGCCCTGGGTGACCCCGATGTGTCCAGGGAGCACCCCGGGGGATGAGATGGCTCTGTGCAGTCAGTCCTCACTGCTCCCTGAAGCCAAAGCCACACTGGGTCCTGCACTCGCTAGGGCGGCCCTGCCTCAACGCCCAGCCCCGCTTCCGGACGCGGAGTGGAGGTCCAGCTTGGCTGAGTCTGGCAGCTCCAAGGACCCAGTCGTCATCACAGTGACGAGCGGGAAGGGGCCCCAAGTCACGGCACTGACCTCTTGTCGTTCCCCTCACAGAGAAGGGGCCCCTGGCCTGGGGCCAGGTCGACACTGGACTTGGGAATTCTGGGAACCCCCCTGCCCCCCCTTCCCCCCGGCATCCTATAACTGCTAGCTTCTCCTGAGACCCTGGAACTGAGCTGGGCAGAAGCTGGCCCCTGCCGGGCAGGTCGGCCCCCTCGAGGCCTCAGTGTCCTCATCCGTAAGACGGGGGTGACAGCCCCTCCAAGGGCTGGGGTGGGAATTTGAGGACTTGGGTTGTGTGTCTCAGGCACCCGGCTGCCCCTCTCTGAGTCTCAGTTTCCCTGCCTGTCGGCTGAGGACGTCACCCCTTGCCCAGGGCTGTGGTGGACAAAATGAGTCCAGAGGAGGGCAGCACTGAGCTCTGGCCTCAGCCAGCACTTGAGAGCCGACCAGGCCCTCGCCCCCTGGTGACTCCAAGGCCTGGGCAGCTGGCACCTCTGAGCAAACCCCAGGCCTCTTGCTTGCCCGACAGGGACCCAGAGACGGCTAGTGGTGTGTGGGCCAGACAGCAGGGTGGCCCCACCCAGGAGCGGCCCGCTGAAGCAGGAACGCCCTTCCCCTCTCCCCGAGCCAATCCACGACCCCTTCCAGAGCACCGACCCCATTCAGACGTGGCGAGACCTTGGCCTCAGTTTCCCCATCTGTAACACGAGGGTAATAAGATGTGGTTCTTGTGAGGGTTCATGAGTTCATAAAGAGCTTAGAGCCACGCCTGGCAGAGAAACCCGCTCGCCATGGTGATGAGCAGCAGCAGCAGTGCCCCTGTGCAGGCACTGGGCTCCAGCCTTGGCCACACTGTGTGTCTGTGGTCTCTGTCCACGCCTGCCAGCCCCAGGCATCCTCGGGCACTTCCAGGAGCCTCCTGTCTGTGGCCCCCGCAGGGCCTGGAAAGAGTTTCTGTGAAGACAATGAACCATTTTCTGAGTGTTCCCTCCAACAACACTGGACTCCTGGCAGTCCCCCTCCACGTCTCTGCCCAGGCTGTTCGCCCGCAGGGTGCCCAGCTCCTGGCTAACCTCCGGCTTGTCTTTCAGGCCCCCAACCCTCTGTGGCCCCTGGGTTTCTCTCTGTCACAGCCCCGACAGCAGTCGGCTCCCCCTCCCCCAGCCTCGAGTGCTGAGCTTCTAGTCCTGATTCCTCTCTGGATCACCCGGCACAGGGCCAGGCACAGGCAAGGGCTCCCTGTCCGTGGTGCAGAACCACCGCCGTCCACGTGAGAGCCTGTTTACGGACACACACTACACGCCAGACCTGGGGCCCACATCCTCGGCCTGGGTTCTCTCACTTAAGCCTCACGAGAGTCGTACGAGGCAGATGTTATAATTTCACAGATGAGGAAACTGAGGCACAGGGAGGTGGCCTTTGAACACTGGAGACTTCATGTGGGCTGCAGCCCAGACCCCGACTCCCCTGCCTGCTCCAGCCTGTGGGGCGGCAGCAGAGGCCAGCACTAGTGACCAGTGGCGCCCCAGAGTAAGGATGGTCCCCTCGACCCTCAGGGACGCCCCTTAACCCCAAGCTTGGAGAAGCCATGTTCTACTGGCCACGGCCCAAGTGAGGGGCACTCAGTGCTCAGTGTGGGGCTGGAAGGTGGAGGAATGGGGCGTGGGGGCTGGCCAGATTTGTGGGATTGAACTGTGCAGTCCAGGGCCCTGTGGCCTCCCCTATAAAATGGGTTGTGGGGGACTAAGTGAGATAAGCCCGGTGCCTGGTGCAGAGTTGGCATCAGCAACCGGTTGTGGAAGGAAAGGGTGAAGGGCCCTCACGGCCCAGGGCCCACGAGCCTCCCTCTGCTCAGGCCTCCACCCTCTGCTGAGGTCAGCCCAAACAGGGGTCTGAGGCCCACAGAGGGGCGTTAAAGGGCCCAGCCAGCGGACAGGGTTGGCCCTGTGAGCAACAAAGAAAAGGCACCGGAGATGTGGCACGAAGGCAAAGAGTCGGCAGGCCCTGTGCGCACGAGGAGGGGTGGCGGGCAGGGGCGAGCCGCTGGCCCTGGGAGCAGCCAGCCGTGCAGGGACCGACAGGGCTCCTGAAGCTGGGCTCCTCAGGGCTGCCCCGTCAGCCAGAGCCGGACCCCTAGACCAGGGCTCAGAGGAGAACCTGGGGCCCCAGAAAATCCCCTAAAGCTCTCAGCCTCACGTGCTTGTCTGTACACGGGGAGGACAAGAGTACACCTTCCAGCTCTGGCTCACAAAAGCACGGTCAACACCAGGCGACTCCAGAGCAGCACAAGCTCCCAGGGAACGCCCTCTCCCTCCAGCTGAGGGTGGGCGACAGGGAGCCACAGGACCTGCGAGCTGGGGAGACTCGGGGAGCGGGGGCAGTGACGATGGCACCGGAGACAACAAAAGACGCGTGGACTCAACATCCAGCCCTGGCCTGGAAGCTGCCTTGGCCGCTCCTCAGAGAGCGGTGTGGGGGCAAGAGGAGTGGGAGTGCCAGAGGGTCAGACACAGAGCATGCGGAGTGGGCTCCAACCATGCACCCTGTCCACCCTCCCTGGGCACTGCCCTCCCCCACCAATGCCATCGGGTCACACCCATTTCACTGGTCACACAGTCCTCACCCCTGCTCACAAAACTCAGACACAAGCCCTCTGCACGGGCCAGGCCTCTGTGTGGCCACAGCACACATCCAGCCACGGCGACCCTGTCTCCACTGCCCACACCCGCCTCAGACCTTCCCCGTTTCCACAGTCCACATCGGTCCACACTGCCCCAAAGCTTACCCGTCACCATGAGCCACACTCGTCTATACTGTCTGCTATTCAGATGGCCTGGTCCCATCTACACAGCTGATCCCAGGCCCCACCCACTGAACCCACTTGCCTGGGCTCTACCCACTGAGGATGCTGGGTTGCGAGGAGAGGCGAATAGACAGGAGGGTGGGGTCCATGAAACCCCGCACTCCCACAGCACCAGCACCCGCAGGCCAAGGGGAACCGGGTGGTTTGGACCCCCTCCAAGCCAGCCGCTAGGCGCAGCCCTTGTGGGGGCTCCTGCCAGCTCTCAGTGCTGACAGGCTGACTGGGGGGGGGGGGTCAGCCGGCCCGCGCCGCCCCCCTCCAGCAGCTGCAGCGGGGGGTGGGGGGCACGGAGGGAGGGGCCCTGTTGGGAGGGGCGTCTGTCCCCCGCCTGCCCTTCCACCCCCACTGCAGCGGCGGACTCGCCCTTTTCTGGAGAGCCCCCGCCCACGGGACTGGGTACTGCTGGACACACACAAGTCCACGTCCACAACCCCCAAGTGAGCACACGCTGGGCACCTACTGTGTGCCAGGCCTGCGGGAACCCCTGGACACACGGCTCCCCTGGAACATCCAGTGGGCAGCTTATCACGCTCACTTTACGCTGGGGACACTGAGGCTCAGAAGAGAGGGGACGGGAAGCCACTTCAGGAAGCCCCCGCACCAGGCGATGCCCCGGCGATCCACACACACCACCTGGGTGCATGGTGATTGATTTCCGAGGAGGCACATGAAAGATTTGAACCCGACTGCGGCCTGATAGACCCAAGCCCCGCTCCTCGTAGCAGCTCAGTGGAGCCATGGCACGACGAGGGAGTGGGGAAGAAATGCCTGTTGTTGTATGAAAGAAACAGCCACACCAGAAGGCCGTGGGGCCTCCAGGCCCTAAGCAAGGCCCCCTCTTGGCTCACACTGGTCTGTTCCCCTTGCTGTTCCCTGAATGCGGCAAGCACCACCCACCTCTGGCCTTTGCCAGGCCCTCTTTCCTCAGACACCCTCCTGGCTGCTCCCTGATTCCACGCAAGTCTCTGCTCAGACATCCCCTTCCCTCTCATGTCCCACGGTCACTTATCCAGGGGTCTATGCTCAGTCGCCCACTGACATGCGAGGGCAGGGATTTGAGGCTGTTGTTTTTTTTTTTCCAAGAGTACTTTTTAGAGCAGCGTTAGCCTTACAATAAAATTGAGGGAAAGGCACAGAGATTTCCCATATAATCCCTGACCCCACACATGCACAGCCTCCCCCACTATCCCCATCTCCCACCACAGTGGGACATATGTTACAACCAAGGAACCTACATCAACACATCATGATCACCCAAAGTCCATAGTTTATATTAGGATTCACTATTGGTGTACATTCTGTGGGTTTGGACAAATGTGTAATGACACGTATACACCATTACAGTATCATACAGAGTATTTTCACTGCCCTAAAAATCCCCTGTGCTCCGCCTATTCATCTCCCCTACTTCTCCACTGATCTTTTTATTGTCTCCATAGTTTTGCCTTTTCCAGAATGTCATATAGTTGGCATCATACAGTATGTGGCCTTTTAGGACTGGCTCCTTTCACATAGTAAAATGCATTTAGGGTTCCTTCAACTTCTTTCCTTGGCTTGATAGCTCATTTCTTTTTAGTGCTGAATAATATTCCTTTGCCTGGATGTAGCACAGTTTATCCATTCACCTACTGAAGGACTTCTTGGTTGCTTCCAAATGTTGGCAATTATGAATAAAGCTGCTGTAAACATCTGTGTGCAGGTTTTCGTGTGGACGTAAGTTTTCAACTTCTTTGGGTAAATACCAAGGGGTGTGATTGCTGGATCATATGGTAAGAGTATGTTTAGTTTTGTAAGAAACTGCCAAACTGTTTTCCAAAATGGTCGTACCATTCTGCATTCCCACCAGCAGTGACTGAGAGTTCCTGTTGCTCCACATCCTCACCAGCAGTTGATGTTGTCAGTGTTCCAGACTTTGGCCATTCTAACAGGTGTGTAGTGGTATCTCATTGTTTTAATTTGCGTTTCCCTGATGACGTGTGATGTGGAGCATCTTTTAACGTGTTTACTTGCCATCTGTATATCTTCTTTGCTGAGGTGTCTGTTCAGGTCTTTGGCCCACTTTTTAATCGGGTTGTTTGTTTCCTATTGTTGAGCTGTAAGAGTTCTTTGTATATCCTGGATAACAGCCCTTGAGCAGATGTGTCTTTTGCAAATATTTTCTCCCAGTGTGTGGCCTGTCTTCTCATCCTCTCGACACTGTCTTTCCCAGAGCAGACGTTTTAATTTGAATGAAATCCAGTTGCTCAATTCTTTCTTTCATGGGTCGTGACTTTGGTGTTGCACCTAAAAAGTCACTGCCATACCCAAGGGCATCTAGGTTTTCTTCTTTGTTATCTTCTAGGAGTTTTGCAGTTTTGCATTTTACATTTAGGTCTATGACCCATTTTCAGTTAATTTTTGTGAAAGGTGTGAAGTCTGTACCTAGATTTATGCTTTGCACATCGACGTCCAGTTGTTCCAGCACCATTTGTTGAAGAGACTCTCTGTTCGTTGTATTGCCTTTGCTCCTCTGTCAAAGATCAGCTGACTATGTTTATGTGGCTCTATTTCTGGGCTCTCTCTTCTGTTCCACTGATCTACTTGTCTATTCTTTCACCAGTACCACACTGTCTTGATTACTGTAGCTTCATAGTATGTCTTGAAGTCAGGGAGCATCAGTCCTCCAGCTCTGCTCTTCTCCTTCAGTATTGAGTTGGCTGTTCTGGGTCTCTTGCCTCTCCGTATAAACTTTAGAATCAGTTTGTCAATATCCACAAAATAACTTTCTCAGATCTTAACTGGGATTGTATTGAATCTCTAGATTAAGTTGGGAAGAACTGACATCTTGATCATATTGAGTCTTCTTGTACATAAACATGGAATATCTCTCAGTTTATTTAGTTCTTCCTTGATTTCGTTCATCAGTTTTGCAGTTTTCTTCATACAGATTTTGTACGTATTTTGTCAGATTTAATCCTAAGTATTTCATTTTGGGGGGTGCTCATGTAAATGGTATTGCATTTTTAATTTCAAATTCCACTTGTTCATTGCTGGTATATAGGAAAGCGATTGACTTTTGTATATTAACTTCTATCCTGCAGCCTTGCTATAATTGCTTATTGGTTCCAGGAGTTTTCTTGTTGATTCTTTCAGATTTTCTACATAGACAATCATGCCATCTGAGAACAAAGACAGTTTTATTTCTTGTTTCCCAATTTGCATACCTTTTATTTCCTTTTCTTGCCTTATTGCATTAGCTAGAACCTCCAGTACAAGGGTGAAAAAGATTGGTGCAAGGGGACATCCTTGCCTAGTTCCTGATCTTAGTGGAAAAGCAGTTTCTCACCATTAAATATGAAGTCAGGTCTAGGATTTTTGTAGAATTTCTTTCTCAAGTTGAGAAAGTTTCCCTCTATTCCTAGTTTACTGAGAGTTTTTCTCACTAACACGTTGGCAGGGCTTTGTTTTGGCCCCCGGAGTGTCCTGGTGCTTGGGAAGTGCTGGGCCACGCTGGGCCCTCAGCAACCACCTTCAGAAGGAACAGGTGTGAGGCATAGAGAAGTGTCCAGTAGAGAGAGGGAGACTTGCCACAGTGATGGCTTTGGGTAGGCGACAGGAGAGGGGGCCCAGTGGATGGGGGATAACAATGCATCCACAGAAGGTAGGAAGGCATGGTGAGGGGCACAGGTGCTGAGGTGGGTAGCTGTGGTGGGAGCGAGTGGAATTTCTCTTTTCTGATTTTCTTGGTGAAGGAGGAGGCCACACTGTCAGCTGAAAGTCCAGGACCGTGGAGGGGAAGGCAGGGCCCCAGGAGGAAGGGTGCAGGTTCTGGAAGAGAGCAGGAAGAGGTGGGTCTGGGACCAGCGTCCCAAGCTTGGAAGCAGGACTTAGAGGGAGAGGGGTCCATGAGGCCACTCAGCCACCCTGAGCAGCAGAGGGCTGCAACTGGACTCAGGGGTTCGCGTCCTTTAAGTCTCCTTCCCTGCACATCCAAGAGGGCTAGGGTGGGCTTGGGAGGCAGGTGGCAGGGGACCTCTCTGCTCTGGTCCCTGCCCAGGGCCACAGGGATGGCTCTGAAGGGCTCTCTTAGGTCTCCACTGGCTGGACACTCACCCTGGGAGGCGCTGGTGCCACAGCAGCCTCCCGTGGGGTCAGGGGTCAGAGCTCCTCCCCGGGGGTGCCTTCTCCGCTCTGCCACCCCCAGCACCCCCACCCCCTGCAGACTTCTACTCAGGCCACATGAAGTCATTCAACTTTGGTCCAAAGTTCAGCGGATGAGTGAAAGATGAGTAAGTGATCAACAGCTCTGCTGTCTCCCCAAGTGGCAAAGCCGCCGTCACCCCATCCTGGGGCATCAAACAACATTCACAGGCAGGTTCATGGGCAGCCCGACGCCCACCCTCCACATCCACAGAAACGCAGACTCAGCCATGAGAGCGTGGGGGCTCCCAGGACACGGGGCCAATGGACAGACTCAAGCCCCATCGCTACCTAAGGGATGGAAAATGGGGGTGGTCCCCACCCTGAGAGCATTAGCAGGGCCGTGGCCTCAGTCTTTCCCCTGCGTGAGCCTCCTAGCACACAGTAGGTGTTCAAACAACGGTCTTTCCATCCTAGTCCTCTGGGGGTAAGAACAAGGGAGACGGGACCAGCCTCGTGTTCTGTGGCCGAGGTCACAGGATGGAGGGTGTCAGCTCTGCCGGTCCCTCCCCCTCTTGGGGCCTCGGTTTCTCCACCTGTAAAACGGTGGGACCCTGGGAACCCTCCATGATCCAGGACCCTGAAATAGTTCCAACACCTGGCACAGACAATCACAGCTTAAACGGGGTAGACGGCCCCATTTCTCAGAGTAGGGACGTGAGGCCCAGAGATGTGAAGCTGCTTGCCTCGAGTCACACACCAGTGTCGGGGGGCAGCCCCATTTAAGTCCCGGCCAGCCTGGCTCACGCCCAATCCTGCATCTCCCGTGTTCTCGGCCCAGGTGCCTCTACCGCCCCTCCAGGGAGAACCCGGCAGGGCCTTGGCACTCGTACAGGACTTCGTGCCTTTGGAAAGAAACTGAGGCGCATTCGTGGGGCTTCTCAGTCTGGGTTCCAGTGCGGCTTGGCCGCCTGCCTCCCTCACCCGTCCCTCTCCCGGCCAGGACGTTTTGAAAATTAAATGAGATAATGTTCGGGAAAGCACTGAGCACAGCGCCTGGCACCAGAAGACACCGGGTAAACAGTCATTTTCATTATTATTTTTGGGTGCCAAGTTTCAGCAAAACGTCACGCCACTTCCTGAGAAATAAAGGCACCCGGCGACACCACAGGCTGCAGGATTCGGCACCAGGGCTGCATTGTGCTGGAGCCCCTGAGGTATCCTGACGGCCGCCAGGAGCCGAGGGAGGGCTGAGGACATGCGGGCTCCCTGGGTGCGTGGCATCGGGCGGGGGCCCCGCAGCGGGTCATCACTGCACCGGCCGTCTCCAGAGGGACACCGCCGGGCAGCCCAGGGGGTGAAACCCAGCCCCTCCCTCCAGTCACAGGAGCTCTCAGGAAGCCCAGGCCCCTAAGGAGACCCCTCGGGCTCCAGGCGCAGACTGGATGGCTTGGGGACAGGATGCGTGCACAGCTGGGTGGCCTCTCTGAGCCACGGTTCTGGCATCTAGAAATGGGGACGCTGCTCCCTGTCCCTGGGGCTCACCATGAAGACCCTCTAGGATGAGAAAGGGCCCCCATGCAGCAGGGGCAACCCAGCCACTTCCCAAGACCTCACCCTGGGGGAAGGACGAAGGTCAGGGAAACCATCTCTCTGCAGGAGCCGGCAGCTGCCAGAAAAGGAACCACAGGGAGGTGTTTTAACACGAAGAGAGGCTCCACCCAGCTCTAAACTACAACGAGAGAAACACGGGGCGGCCACTGAAGAGGAGGCGCCACCCTCCACAGCCAGGGCGGCGGGGTCTGGGTGACAGGCCACATGGGACGCCGCGGGTGGGACTCAAGCAGGCTCAACTCTGCGGAGGGGTGGGGGCAGGAACGAGGCTGTGGAGGGCACAGTGGTGACAGCTCTCACAGTCACAAAAGCACAGGCCCCCCCGACCCAGCAGGGCCATTTCCAGAACTTGCTGCTTGGACAGCCCAGGCCGGAGGACGTGAGTCTCTGGGTGTTCACAGCAGCGTCATGTGCGACAACCGCCAAGGGCTGGACGGAGACCTGGAACAGCTTCAGAGCGAGGCGAGCTCACCAAGCAGCACGTCAGCCTCAGGCGGGAAACACCAGTTAGATTTTAAAACCATCTTGCTGACTGATGCACTAACAGAAGGTGTCGTCTACCACACCCTCCCCATCGCAGGCTGCGCGTTACCTCTCGTTGCTCCCAACAGCTCGGTTTTGGCGAAGGACTGTTAATACCTCCATTTTGCAGATGAGCAAATTGAAACACAGAACAATCAGGTAATTTGCCCAAGGACACACAGCTGGTAAGTAGCAGAGACCAAGCACATAACCCCAACGCTATGTGTCTCCAAGATACACTGCTAAAAAACAGTATTTTTCTTAAAAAAGAAAAAGTCAAGATACAGGGCAGCATACCCAGGTTGGTCATGACCATGGTCCAGGTTGACCATGTGTAGTGGGTTGAATGATGGTCCGACCTAAAGAAATAATGTCCACCCAGAACCTGTGAACGTGACCTTATTTAGATAAAGGATCTTTGCAGAATAATTAAGTTAAGGATCTGGAGATGAGATCATCCTGGATTAGGATGGGCCCTGAATCCAATGGCAAGTGTTCTTATAAGAGAGGAAGACAGAAGACCAGGGAGAAGAAGACAGAGGCATCGATTGGAGGATGCATCTAGAACCCGGCTCCGAGCACTGGCAGCAGCCACAGAAGCCGGGAGAGGGGCCCGGAACGATTCTCCCCCGGAGCACCCAGTAGGAAGCAACCCTGCCAACATCTTGACTTCAGACTTCTGGCCTCAGAACTGCGGGAAAATAAGTCTGTGCTGTTCCAAGCCCCCCAGTTTGCAGCAATTTGTCATGGCAGTCACAGGAAGTAAATACAGGTCTGATTTGCTCCACACTGTCCGGCCCCTATTTTCTTTTCTGGACCTGGCTGACTGATTGTCCCACCAGACGGCTGCCCCCATGCTCCTTCCACACCCCAGACACACAGTCAGGACTGGTTCAACCCATTTTCCTAGTGTTCCCATTTCACAAGGCTTGGGTCCCAGCTCGCCATCCACTCCCTGTCCACCAGTGCTTTATCTGCACAGGGGGAGTGGAGGAACCCTGAGACCCACCCAGCCACAGCCGGTGCTGAGACCCCCAGGAGGGCAGCTGGGTCAGGACAGGGCCCAGAGCCTGGTCACCTGGCCCTGGAGCTTCAGGGCCAGGACATCTGCTGCAGGACCGGGGCCAGGCCCCACGGGCGCCTCTGAGGCGGTGGCTGGCAAGGCCAGGCGAGAAAGGAAGAGGGCAGACAGGGTCTCCTCTGTTAAAAAGCCCCCAGGGAAGGGTTGGGCCACTCTGTGGCTGCCCCCAGGACTTCTGCCACCCCCCTCCAGTGGTCCTGCGGATCCTGAGGGGTCTGGCCGCCCTGGCCGGGCAGGTGCTGCCAACAGCTTGAGGCACAGCAGGCCAAGGTGATGGGCAGATTGAGCCTCCGGTCTGCTCGGCAGAGGGGCAGGGGCGGGGAGAGAGGAAGCTGCCCCGCCCTGCCCTACCCTGCCCGCAGAGCGGAAGCCGAAAGGGATGAGAAAACGGATGCCCAGACGGGGTGTGATGTACATGCCCATTTCACAAATGGGGAAACTGAGGCTCGGGGAAGAGCACCGGGGGGATTAACATCTCTCTCAAACTCAGTCCATCAGATCCTTTCCAACAGGGGCCCTCAGTAGAGCAAGGTGGGGACTGTCCTGATTCCTCTCAAAGCAGGGTACAGGAGCGACAGGGCTGGCCGAGTAGGTGGTGGGCACCAAGAAGGAGAAGCTCAGAGATGAATCGGGGGTGACCAATTCCCCAACAGAGGCCTGCCCCCATCCGAGGACCGCGAAGGAGCAGGCGATCGTGGCGAGGACCCACCCACAGTCTGCACGAGCAGAGCCCTCTTCCTTGTCTATGCAGCGCCCAGTGGTCCCTGAGGCCCAGAGGGGACGGGACTGCCCCAGGGTCGGGGAGCCCGACTGCAGCAGGGGACCTACCCACAGCGGCTGGCTGGGGCTACACTGTTGGGGAGACGGAAAAGTGCAGATTCCCAGGCTCTACCCCGGACCCTCTGAACCGGAATTTCCGGGAATGGAGTCAGGAGCTCTGCCTTCTCCCAGTGCTCCCAGAGCTCTGCAGAGGGAGGCGCCGGGGACAATGCAGTACCTCTCCTGGCCCAATTCTACAAGTCTAGGTTCTCTGTTTCAAAGAGGACGCAACTTCACCACTCAAAGGACCATGGCCGTGAACTCCAGCGGCTCCACGCATCCACACCCTCCACGGCGGAGATGCTACCATGTGCAGACTCTGTGACTCAGCCTGCAACCCAATGCCTGTCGAGACAGAGAGGACGAAGCCCCTGAGCCCGGGCCCCATGGGCACCGGAAGGGACAGCAGTTACGGAAAGATCACCACCACCCCCACACACACACACACAAAAAGAGAGAGAGAGAGAAAGAAAGAGAGAGAAAAAGGGAACTATAGAGGTTGGCACATTTCTATAACTACATTCACATGTTTGCATAAGGACTCAGACAATCCAGAAGGTTCTCTAACGATGGTCACCTCCAGAACAGAAAGCTTTGGGGTGGAGGTGAGGGGGAGACAGGGTTTGAGAAGGAGAAATTAACTTTCTACCCTTACAACTGTTTGATACTTTACCACGAGCATGTAATTCTCCTGTCCTCACAAGTGGTAATAACGAACAGAACAGTAGGGCACAGTCTAGCTGCTTTACCTGTTAGTTCACTTGCTTCTTCTATCCTCCCCACTCACCCAGACAGCAACCCCCACGCGAGGCAAAGCGCATGGTAACGGTACGTGCTCAAGAGCTGACTGCTGAAAGCATGAGTGATGCCCCAGCTCTGACATCCTCAGAGCCTGCGTCACTAGTATTCGACAAGCCGAGACCTCCAGGATTCTGAGAAGGGAAGGGAGGGGCCAGCAAGAGAAGAGATGTCCAGGGGCTGGTCCCAAGGGTGGCGTGTAAGGGGGTTCCCAGGGCCCTGTCCACGCCCTGCTTCCACAAGGTCCTGGCCCAGGCCTGTAGGAAGCCCCGCTTTTGAAACTCTCCACCTGCCCTGGGGTCCCAGCAGCCTCGGGAGCCCCGGGCATCCATCTGCCTCTGCCCTCTGTGTGACCCAGCCAGGCCTGTGCTCTGGGCCTTGCCAAGCTCCAGTCCTGAGAAGAGGCTGGATGGGGCCAGCTCCCCTCGGCCCTCCCCAGGCCTCCTTGGGTCCCCACAGGCCTGAGTGGAAGCCTGGCCCAGCCTTGGCCTGGAACCAAGAGCCCAGAGGAGCAGGGGCAGGGGGGCGGCGCGGCTGTTACCACCCAGAATGCCAGCTGCTGGCAGCGATTTATTTTTGCTTTAAGTGCTGGAGAATTGCAGGGCTGGAGCCGCCGGCTCAGGGGGCTCGGGCTGCAGCTGGAAAGAGGGGGAGGTGGGCAGGGGGTGGGGGCCACACCCCCTCCCTGACCTCTCCTGCCCTCAGCCGTTCAGCCTCTCCATTACACACAGACACGCACGCGCACATGCACACACAGCTCGGCACCTCTCGACCGCCGCACACTCCCCCCTCCCGGCCTCAGCTCTCCTAAGTCTCCAAACAGCTGCAAGGAGGCTTCGGGGGGCAGAAGGTCTCAACCACTGCCCCCAACCTTCTGGAGAGCGGTGCCACCTCTGGCTAGGGTCGTCCCTCTCTGGGCCTCAGGCTGCCCATTCCCACAGTGGGGCTGCCATGTCTTCCTTTTTCCTGGGATACCCCGCACAGGCGTGATGGTTACGACCTGGTCCCTCGTCTGGCCCAGAGGGGGGCCTCGGGAGACCGTGCCCTGCCCGGGGCACAGGCGGCTGAGGGCCTGGTGGGCACCGGGCAGAGGCGAGCCCTGACCGAGGCCCAGCCCCAGGAACCTGGCTGCTCGTCCACGGAAGGGGCGTTAAGGAAGATCCCGAGGGAATGGAAGAGTCTGGGCTTTGCCAACTAGAAAGCATGTAGGTTCTTTTTACAACTAGGAAGCTGCTCAAGTTGATAACAGCAAATTAAAAAAAATTTTTTTTTTAATTTTTTTATTTTTTTTCCCCCAAAGCCCCAGTAGATAGTTGTATGTCATAGCTGCACATCCCTCTAGTTGCTGTATGTGGGACGCGGCCCCAGCATGGCCGGAGAAGCGGTGCGTCGGTGCGCGCTCGGGATCCGAACCCGGGCCGCCAGCAGCGGAGCGCGCGAACCCAACTGCCAAGCCACGGGGCCGGCCCAAATTAAAAAAATTTAAACCTGGGTGTCACGTTCAAAAGAGACTGGGCAGGGGAGGTAGAGACTGACACAAAACACACACGGCCGATGGGCCTCTGAAAATGCTTAACTGAGCAAGAAATGGAGACACTGGCCCCCTCGCCACCCCCAGCCCTGCAGCCGGCCTCCGCACACTTTCCTGCAGGAAGGCACAGAGAGCCGCGCACGGGAGAGACGGCCTGAGAGCCGAGTGGCCCACTCCCTGCACCTCAGTTTGCTCAGATCTGGGGGGTACACCCTGAGCTGGAAGCAGGCCAAGTGCCAGGGACACAGGGAGGTCAGAGCCTGAAGCAGGTGAGGTCACAGATAGAAAGAGCTCAGTGCAGAGTAGGGGCCTGAGATAAATGCCCCCTCCCGCCCCCTCACACAGACAGGGGGCAGGCCAAGGGTCGGAGGAAAGGTCTGAATGCCGCCCTGCCTCCAACAAGCTCCAGGCCTCTGGGAGACTGCCGTCACTTCTCTGAGGCTCAGTTTCGTCCTGTGCTGAATGGGACAACAGTTCCGGCTCCCGCTGCTCCTCAGCACACCCTGCGTGTCGGGCGCCATGCAAGGATGAATGGACCACTCCCTCCCCACGTGTTTGCTGAGCACCTCCTATAGACTGGGTGTTGCCGTAGGCGCAGGGACAGAGCTGTGAGCAAACTGCACCTGAAACCCTGCCCTCAGGAGCTCACATTCCAGGGGGGACAGACGGTAACCAAGATAAACACATCAGGCATCAGTGGCAGATGGCATTAGGCTCTACAGAGGAAGAAAGCAGGAGAGGGATGTGGGGAAAGGGAGGCTGGGGTGTTATCCAGGGGAGCCAGGAGAGGACTCACAAAGGAGGTGGCATTTGGGCAAGAACTGAAGGTGATGGGAGGGCCATATGATCTGGGGAAGAGTGTTCCAGACAGAGAGAGCAGCAGGTGCAAAGGCCCTGGGGCAGGAGCAAGCCTGGTGTGTTGGAGGCAGAGGGGAGGAAGAGAGTGGTGGGAAGTGAGGGTGGTGATGGGGACCAGACTGTGCAGGGCCTTGAGGACCAGGATGAGGAGTGTGGCTTTTATTCCGAGTGAGGTTGGAACAATGGGAGGGTCCTGAGCCCAAGGTTGTCCCGAGCACAGCACGTCAAGTACACAGTAGTTGCTCAAGCAAGCATGGCCAGGCGTGGCTGTGGCAAAGCCTTCAGCTAGAAGGCTTTATTTTTTGTTCTCTGGCCCCTCTCCAAACCTGAGTCCTCCAAAGAGGCCCAGACATGGTGAGGAGAGGGTGGGGAGGCCTCAGCTGCCCAAGGGGGCGGGAGAGCTCAGTCCAGGCTGGGGGACAGGTCCCCAGCAGGATCCAGGAGGCCGCTCCCACTGACTCCGGGGCAGCATTAATGCACAGTCAGGGAAGACCTCCTCCCCGGAGCCGCTGAGAACGGGGTGCCCACTCCTCTCTGGCTGTGCAAATGGAACTGCATCCAGGGCTGCAGGGCTGAAGGCTGATTAGGGGGCTGAACCAAGGGTCCTCAAGTCCCCGCAGCCTCATGCTGCCTCTGCAGCTGCCACTTCAGCAGCTGGGCAGGAAGGCCTGAGCGTGAGACGTCAGGGGCCTGGGGGCGGGGAGGGGCGGGAGGGGTACAGAGGGCACACCAGGAGCAGGAGGCCCTCTGCTGCTGCAGCAAATTGCCTGCCCTCTCTGGCCTGTTTTCCCATGTGTCCGAGGGACAGCGGGGCTAGAATGACAGGTTCCCAAGGCTCTGGCATCACAACAGTTCACCCTCCTCCTCCACAGAGCCCCTCTCCGCACCCCCATTTCTGTTGAGAGCCCCCCGGAGGCTCACATCTCTACTCTCCCACCCCGGGTGCCCTCAGGAGCCTCCCCCGCAGGCCTTCAATCCCACTTACAGACAATAAACTGAGACCCAAGAGGAGAAGGGACTCAGCCACAGCCACACTAGTGGCCTCGCTCACCCTAACTGTCTACCCTGAAGTCTCCTCCCAAAAAGTGAGAGCTTGAGGGCAGGGCAGGGTCTCCAGGCATTCAACACCAGTTTATTAAGCACCTTCTGGATGCCAGATGCTGTACTGGGGCCACAGCCGAGCAGCTGGGAGCCAGGGTCTTCACCTGCAGAGTCACAGCCCACCACAGCTCATGCCGGGAGAGCGAGGCGAGAGCTCCCGCTGTGGCCTCTGTGGGCAGAGAAAGCAGCCCCAACACGGACCCCCCCCCCCAAACATTTACTGAGCACCTACTGCATGCTAGGCCTTCACCAGGTCCCGGGGCTACAGCAACCTGGGAGCTCGGAGGGTGGGCGGGCCCCAGGGCTGTACGGGACAGGCCTGGGGAGTGCAGGAGGGGATGCCATTCTGGTCAGCCCCACAGCCAGCCGGGCTCACAAAGCCACCTGGGCTGACTGTCTGTGGAACGAGGGGAGGTGCAGTCTTGTCCCTGGGGGAGCACCAGGGCTCTGGGTGGAGGGGCATAGGCTCCGTCCCCCCAGCGTCTCCCTGGGCCTCCAGTCTCCTGTCTGTCCAGTGCAGCTAACGCACCCTCTGCACTGGCCGACCATTAGGAAATTAAATCAGGTGGCAGAGCGCTGGGCCCTCAGCCAGTGCCCAGCGAGGGCACCAGTCCTGCCCTCGGCCCAGCTCCTCTGGAGAGCCCGCCTGCCTCGGCCCAACCCCACCCCCATCGCTAAGGCTCCTCTGAAGCCTCCCGGCCTCCCTGCCCTGCCCGTGGCCCAGTTTCAGGCCAGCTTCCTTTCATCTTCAGCCTTTCCCTGGCCATCTCCCTATCATGCTGCCAATTCCCCCAGCACAGCCAGTGCAACGGAGCCCACACCTACCGCACCTTCCCAGTGGCTGGCCCAGGCCCCACCCTCCTGCCCCCCACCAGCTGCCTCTCTCTCAGCCTCTCCTCCAGGCCAGCCTGTGGCAGGGCTCCAGGCACAGGCCCCAGGGGAGGGGCAGGTGTGCCCATGTGTCACCCACAGCAAAGCCCTGGCAGGGGCCCAGCAACAGGCACCAGCTGCACCCGCCAGAGGGTGGGCCCAGCCCAGAGCCAGGCCTGGGAGTGGCGGGGCTGAGGCAAGGCGGCAGGTTGGCTCCGAGGGGGCACCAGCAGCCTCCAGCCCAGGGCTACAAGTGCCACAGAGGTTGCCAGGAGTGACGACGCAGCTGCCTCTGCCCCAGATGTGTGCCGAGGCCTCTGGGGACCATGCTTGGTGCTGCCAACTGCGGCCCAGGTCACCAGAGGCCTGGCTGGGCCAGTGGAAGCTGCCCACGGGTGGGACCACTCCAGTGCTGCACAGCCCCCAGTGCTGCTGCCACCGTTACCACTGGTATTACCATTATCACCACCATGATTATGATTTCTCAGCCGCAGGGCCACCCACGTTATCTTGTCTTGCTTCGCATACATGAAAGGAGGAAAACTGTGGCCTGAGACAGGAAGCCTGGCAGGGGTGGCCCTCTGGTCTGGGGAGAGCTAGTGGAGGCTTCTGCTCAAACTCCTGACTTGCTGTGTGGCTTTGGGTGAGACCCTGCCCGTCTCTGGGCACTCCTCCTCCCAGCACAGCACAGCTCACTGAACACCCCTCCACTAGGCACACACCTGAGCAACATGGAAGCTCCATGGGGGTCTGACGCGGCAGCTGGGCGGGAGGTCCAGGGACAGACTGACAAACTCAGGCTCTGCCCCCTTTCTCCCCCTTTCCCCAAGGGAAGGGCCATCCCCTTCTCCCCAGGGCTGGGGAGGGGGCACAAGGAGTTCATGTCTGCCAGGTATGTGCCAACACCCAGCATCAGAGAGCGCCCACTGTACGCGCTCAGTGGTGCCCCAGTGGAGAAGGGCCTGCCCTGCTGTCCAGTACATGGGGGACCCCTTCTTGTCCCCAAGGGTGCTCAAACAAGCCCACCCTTTGCACCCTGCTTTCTCCCACTGGTCTTGGCCCCACCTGATGGGAGCTCTTCCAATGGCCCCTCTTGGAGCTGTGGACACCAGGTTCCCCCGCCAGTGGGAGGGGCCCCCAGACAGCTGAAGGGCAGGCTCCGCTGAGGAGTCTCTTTGGGTGTCCTGGCACAAGATGGGGTGCTCTTCACAGAACAGACAGAGGCATCCACAAAACGACCCTAGGGCTCCGGGGGCACCCACGCCTGGGATCTCGCCTCCCTGACCCTCTGCGGCCACATGGCGGCAGTCCAGGGCAGAGACCCACCATGAGGGGCCGCAAAGGAGCAACCTAGCCCAAGGGGAGGCTGGGCGTGGGCGGGGTAGCAGCCAGGGGCCGGTCTGCCTTCGGCACCTCAGGGAGGGGGTGAGGGCTAGGCCGGAGGCTACCGCCTTCTGGGTTCGCATCTTCCAGGAGGCGGCTGCTGATTTCAGCGGCGTGTGGGCGCCTCTGCGCTCCTGGGAGACAGAGCCTGTGAACCCCAGTTCAGGGACGTGGCTACAGGGGGCAGAAGGTCCCCCACGCTTTATTCCAGGGCTCCAGCCTGGCCACAGGGAGCAAAGAAAGAGGAAACGGTCAGAGGAGCCCAGCGCTCTCGTATGGGTACGCCCCCTAGGAAATGGGGAGCAGGGTGGCCCCAGATCCCAGGGAGTCCAGTCTCTGGGGAGGCAGGAGAACCTCTCAGAACCGAAGACCACCTCCAAAGAAACACTTTCCTGTGACCTCCCATCCAAACACAGGTTTTGAAATATTCACATGACATGTGCACACGCCATCAGACCAGGCAGCACAGACACCCACTCGGGCCTCGACTCCCATCTAAAGCACCCCAAGGAGCTCCCCACCCCAGGTACCACTTCCAGTGAGCCCCTGGTTCCCACCCCCCGCTTCCCCACAGGACGTCCAGAGCAGACGCGAGCACGGAGGGGCGACCCCGGCCCTGAAACCACGGGAGCTTCTCAGCGGAGGGGCCATCCCCGCCGCGATCAAGGCCGACTTCTGACAGCAAAAAGGTGCGGCTAGCGTGTCGACTCGCTCGCTCGCTCGCGGAGAACATCATTTCCAGAATATTTTTACTCCATTAAAGCACAGGAGGTGGAAAAAAGAAACAACTCCAAGGACCTGCAGGTCTCCGGCCTGGGGGCATTTTCGGGGCGGCTTAGTCTGCGCCCCACTCGGCACCCCCACCCTGATTCCGGGGTCTTTGGGAAGGTCACTCGCAGGACCGATGGCGCGGGCCAAAGTGCCTCCCCAGCCTCCCTCCCGAACACCCTCGTGCAAGTCGGCCAAAGGGGGACCGAGGGTGCCTCAAACTTTCCCGAGCTCCCCCCAGGACGAAGGTTAGCAAGGAGCAAAGTTCCCTGGTGGCGGTAGCCAGAGACATGGCAGGGGAAGAAAAGCTCGCAGTCAGCATTTCCTCCGATGGCTCACCAAGGGAGGGAAAACAAAAACAAAAACAAAAAAAACGAAAACGAGAGGAAAAAAAACCCTCCCGCCCCACCTTCCCTGTTGCAGCACCACCTCGCGCTCGCTCCAGGTCGGGGAGGGGGCCTGCGGGGAGCTGGAGTCGAGCCCCCGGGGGCCGTGCGCCGGGTGGCCGCGCACTTACCTCGGTCAGTGCCCCGGGCGCGGCGCGCTCCTCGTCCTCCGAGCTCCGGGCGGCCGTTCCTGGCCCCGGCAGCCGCCGCGCTGGCTGCATCGCCGCCGCCGCCTCAGGGCAGCCCCCGGGGGCGCTCCATGCCAAAGGGCGCGTCGGTCCGGGGCGCCGATCGCCCGGGTCCAGCCACGGGTCGGGGGCGCGCGCCTGGACGGCGCCCCCGGCCTCAGAGCGCTCGCTCTGGCCAGTGAAGCTGGCGTCCGTCCCTCCGTGCGGCTGGGAGCGCGGCCGGCCAACCCCCTCCCCCGCCGGCTGTTATCTGATCCCGGGCAGGGCCAGGCGCGCTCCCTTATGCCCCGCGCTCCGCGCCTCCCCGCTTGCTCCGGCCGCGCCAACCCCTCGCCCCCGACTACCGTTCCCAGGGAGGCGGCGGCAGCGGCGAGGCCCGGGGAAGGCGGGGAGAGAGGAATGGAGGGCGAGGAGGCGGCTGGAGGCTGAGGCTCGGCGCGCACCCAGCTCCGCGCCCCGCTGCCACCAGAACCCAGCTCCGCAAGGCAACTCCTCTAACTCTCCGCCGAGAGCACGCCCGCCCCGCGCCGCGCCGCCGCTGCCCCCGCCTACCCGGGCCCTGGCCTGGCCCAGAGCCCCCCAGCCCCGGTCCCCCCACCCCACACACACCGCCAGCCACTTGCGCACTGGGGCGCGCGCGCGCGCACACACACACACACACACCCAGAGGCATGTCCTCCGGGGACACGCGCACACACACAGGTGCATGGTGAGGGCACACACAGGCAAGGGGATCTTACGTACACGCGTGCACACGGCCAGGTACACAAGCTCAGGCGTCCACATCTACTCACGCAAAATGCACATGCATGACGGCGGCAGGCGCACAGTGCACACACGCGTGCACATGCAGGGTGGTGTCTGCACGTGTGCACATGTGCACACAGATCCTGGCTTGTGCAGTCTCATGGAACCTTTTCCCCTTGCACACCAAGCATGCACACTCAGACACTCCTCATTGCCCCCTTTAAGAGCAGCTCTCTCCTCCCCATTTTGTGCTGTTTGGCTTCTCCCATCTCCTGCTTTCTCCTCCCTGCTCCTCCCCCTGCTCTCTCTCTCTGCAGACCTGACCCCCATGTGACCCTCTTCTCTTACCACCCCTGCCTCTGAAGGCTCAGGCTCTCTTCCCAGCCTGTCCCCAAGTGCCCTGCCCTCCCAGCATCCTGGGGCCTATTGTCTGGGCCTCAGATCTCCAGCCTCTGGCAGAGCCCAGGCCTTTCATCCTGGCAGACAGACCTGCCCGGTTGGGCCTTGGCCCAGTGAGACCCCATTTTACCACCAGTCTGACTCCTTGCTCAGCCTTGGGGCCACAGAATCCATCCGACGAGGCAGGTCTGTGGCCAGAGCACAAGTCTCAAAGGGCTCCTGGCCCCTGGGCCTCCAGCTTCCCCTTTAATGTGAAATATAATTATGTATCTGCACAGCAGGGAGATTGGCTGCAGGATTCTAACCAAGGAGGACGGCTCTCCGGCCGCCGCCCAGATTGCTGGTGGCTCAGCCGGGCGGTCTACAGGCCCCCCCAGCCCTGGGCTCCTGGTCCCAGGCAGCTGGTAGGTGCGGCCGGGGCCTAGGACCCGCAGAGAACTCACCGACCTCAGACTGCCCAGGGTTTGAATCCCACCAGCTCTACTGACCAGCTGCGGAGGTGGGTCACTTAACCCGTCCATGCCTCACGTTCCCTGCTGTCCACGGGGGATCGCGAGAATGCCCATGTCCTGGAACCCTAGTGAGGGCTGGATGAGGACAGAGTGCGCCTACAACGCTAGCACAGCCCCCAGCCGGACAGAGAGCCCACGCTGACCCAGCACTCAGTCCTCGGGCCGCTCTGTGCTGAAGACCTGGCTGGAGTTATTTCATTGTCACTATGACCCTCTGGGGTCGATACCCTCACTAGCTCTATTTTGCAGGGAACGGAGCCGAGGCAGAGAGGGGTGGTCACCTGCCTGTCCCGGAGCTGTTGAAGGTGGCACCAGGACTCAGAGCCAGGTCTGTCCCCAGGAAGAGAGACCCGCCCCCGCCTCGATGGCTGCTGAGGGCTGCAGGGGAGAGAAGGGGCATCCCAGGAGACTCCAGCCCCCCCCGCCCCGCCCCTTACTGGGACACCGTGTCCTGCTTTCCTCCTTCTCCTTGGAGGCCAGCCTCCCAGGGGACCGAAAGCTCTGAGGAAACTTTTCCTCCTCCTCCCTTGAAGTGACCGGGGAGGGACGTGACTCAGCTGCCCACCCTCCCCTGCTCCATTTCCAGAAGGCGGAGGCCACAGTCCCAGCCAGGAGGAACGGGCCCCAACACGTGCCTCCTGTGAGGCCCGACCGTGGGTCCCCAAAGGAGCCAGCAGCCGTGCCCTCAGCTGGGAGACGGTTCCGGCAAAGGCTCTTGGCTGGTGAATGGACAGGAACACCTTAGGGCACCTCCATTTCTGGGATTCTGACAGTTCCTGGGACAAGGGGGGTGCGCCCAGGGCATCCTCAACCACAGAACCCCCCCCCCAGACGCAGAGTCCCCACCCGCTGCAAGAGGGCCAGAGTAAGGCCGGCCGGTCTTCTCCCTGAGCCATTATCAGACCCATTTCACAGGGACAGCAAGTGTCTTGCCCAAGGTCACTCAGCAAAGAATGTCCATGCAGAGGTGCTACCTGACTTCCCAGGCCGCTGCCCTGTGGGCTCTGCATCCTGCCCTCCTGACCACCTGCTGGGTCGGAGTCAATTCTCAGTCATAACCACATCCCTCACACAGCTGGTATGGGCCTGGATGCATGCCCTCTGCCTGTGGGGCTCCAGTCCCCAAAGAGAGCATGCCCACATGCCAGACGCAGGGCCAGGGCCGGGGACACGTGCAAGTCTCTCTCAACCAACTCCTGCCCCAGGGTTCCCTGCGTGTGGACAGAGCGGTGCCCCGCCCCCCAGGACAACGCCCACCGCCAGAGCGGGGGGGGGCCCTCACACCACCCTCCAGTGTCGAGGGCCAAGGGCCGAGCAGGGCCAGGCAGGAGGACCCGGACCCCTCCCTTAATGAGGTCCCCTTCCTTCCCTGTGAAAGGGGAGGGATGGTAACAGGAGAACACCAACCCTCCCAGGCCAGGGAGAAGTCACAAGACGACGGGGGGGGGGGGGGGGGGGGGGGGGGACACGGGGACACCAGCGTCCTCCACACGGCAGGAGTTCCAGTAACGTGCATGCCTTCCCAGCCCTGAGCTTCCTTCCCCTCCAAGGGGGGTCCAAGGCGCTCCCAGCCCTGGGCCTGGTGCATGATTGGTGTTCGAGACCCTTGCTGACCTGGGCATCCTCAGAGCCGCAGGCCTGGGGGCCAAAGAGCCCACGGCCAGTTGGAACAGCTCCTTCGTTTGAGGAAAGCAAAGCCCCGGAAGTGAAGGTCACCTCCCAGGCCACGCAGCCTTTGGGGGAGGGGGGCGGCGCCCCAGGCTGGGGTTCAGTTGTCCTAGTGGGCAGCGGGCTCAGAGCTGCCGGCTCTTGTAATACTCATGTCCTGATATGACAACACCAATCCGTTTGTTTTAGCCATAAATCACTCATTGGTTGAGATGTGAAAGCCAGACGGGCCTCACCACTGTCTTTCCCTGGCCCCACAGGCAGCTGCCCCAGTGCTCCCTGGACTCCTCCTAGCGTCAGAGCCCCTGGAGGGCTGCCTCCTCCCAGGAGCCTACCCAGATTTCTTCTGCCTAGACTTTGGCCCAGCCCCACCCTCTGAATCAGGAGACCCTTGGAACATAAAATGGGCTCACGGCATGCCCATTGAAAACCCTCCCAGGGCAGGTGTGAGAACCCAAGTCCCCAGGATGTGCCTGCCTTCCTCACACCACTCCCCACAGCCTCCCTGTTCCAGACACAGTGGCCCGCCATCCAGGCCTTGACGCCCCCAGCTTGGTTCTACCAGTGGGCTGTCTCCTCAGATTTCAGGGGCAGCCCGCCTAGAGTCTCCCTCCCCATCCACTACCGTCCCCCGCTTTATTTTCCTCCCAAGCTGGCCGCTCTCTCTCGGAGGCATCGCGTGTACCGAGCCTGCACTCTGAGGCAGGTCAGCTCCGAGGGCGGGGGCGATGTCTGTCCAGCGTGTGCACAGCCCAGGTCCTGCACACCGCGGGTGTGCCGTGAGCGTCTGCAGAATGAGAACGAACAGACACAGGATGGAGAGACCAGGTGGTTGCAGGCGGCTCTCAGCCGAAGCCTTGCCCCCTCCACCGGGCAGGTGGCCAGGGTCTGGGGCTTACTCTGCCTCTCAATCCCACCCCCTAGAAGGGAGAGACCTGTGCCTGGCTGGTCCGGGATATGCATTTCTGGTGGGAAGCACAAAGCCCTGGCTGGAAGCCAAGGCATAGGGTTGCTTTCCGCTGGGACCAGGGGGAAGGAGAGGCCTGGACCACTCGGCCGGGAGCAGCAGAGCAGAGAAAACCCCAGGCCCAGGAGTCCTGCCCTCAGCCCAGTCACTTCTCTCAGTGCCATTTTCCCCAAGACGTAATAATAACAACAACAACGATGGCAGTAACCACGGCTGCCGCTGACCTTGCCTGTGGCCTGTGCCAGGGTCTGGGTCAGACGCCCATCTGCACGACCTGTTCTGGAGGATGTGGTTATCACCCCCATAGGTGGGCGGATAGACGCCGCTCCAGTAGGCAGGTGAAGACATGACACCACATAGGTCAGAGGAAGGGATGGAAGGGAGTTCCCCGGGCAGGACATGAGCTGCCTGTCCCAGAAGTGTGCAGACCAAGGGCCAGGCCCTTTGTCAGGGGTGCTGTGGAGAGCTGATGCTGCTGGAGATGTCGGGGAAGCGACTGCCATGTGCCCTCGTGGCCACCCGCCCCTCCCGGTCCCCAGACGCCCGCAGGCCCCAGGCTGAGCCTGCCGCATTGATCTGAGAAGAGCGGAAATTCAGGAACGGATGACAGCCTGGGGAACAGGACACTGAGTCCCTCCCACCCGTCAGTCAGGAAGCAGGCATTGATCTGCCACGCCCAGAGCTGGCGGCTGACTGATGCCCTCTTGCACAGGCTCTGGTGCTGGCCCGGCCGCCCTCTCCCCTCCTCCGCCGCTCCCCAGGGCTGTCAGGAGGATGCGCCCAGGGAGGCCAGAGGACCAGCGCTGGGGCTGGAGGCGAGACTATCGACCACACTCCATCCAGCGTCTCCCGGGCGTTGGACCGTTTCTATCCTGGCTCTGGACCTTAGGGGCATCGGTGGTCCCCATCCTCCCATGATTTAGGCCCCTTTTCTGGCAACCTTGCCTTTCGGGGACTCACCCACCTGTGCCCCATACTCTCTACCCCAGGCTTCCTGAGGGGCTGGACCATCCCCAGGGCCCAGGATGGGCAGGTGACCCAGGCCTGGCTGTGAGCGTTACTGTGACTGGTGAGGGATGGACGAGTGATTGGAGCCAACCAGTGAGGGCCAGCCCTAGGACTCTGGCTGGAACCACTGGGGAAAAAGGAGCCTTATTTCCTAGGGGCCCCTGAGGACCCCTTTGCCCTGACACGGGGTGAGCCCCCCTGAAAGGAGCCCCGCCCAGAGGAAAGCAGAGCTGACATATCGAGAGAAGCAAGATTCCGGACACGCTCCTTTGGGGCCCTTAGATCCACGCCTGGGCTTTTGAGTTTGTGATGGAAACAACCCTTTTTCTAACTTTCGAGATTTTTGAGATGGGTTCTGAGAGTTCTCGCCGCGCCCCCAAGGGGCTGCTGGTGGAGGCGGTGGATGTAACAAGACAGCAAGGCCTCCAAAATGTCCCTCAGGCTCTGAACCCCTCTTTCCTCCTCTGACGCAGGGTGCACGCCCGGCGAGCTGAGGGGTGGGCCGTGGTGCAGGCTGCGCAAAAGGGCAGTACAGGCAGGGAGGGGGGCACCTCAGCCCCTCTCAGAGTTAAAAATAGCTTCCCCGAAGGAGGCCTCCCCGCTGGGATAATCCAGCCAATTACCCGGCCCCTGCACCCTGGTGGGCGCAGCCTGTGTCCTCACTGCACCCCCCACCGTGGGGCTGTCACTCCACTGATGGGGCCTCTGCTGTCACGGCCGTCCCCCTCCTTCCTCACTCTCCTCTGCTCAGAAGTGGGCCTG
Source organism: Diceros bicornis minor (assembly GCF_020826845.1). NCBI lineage: Eukaryota > Metazoa > Chordata > Mammalia > Perissodactyla > Rhinocerotidae > Diceros > Diceros bicornis. The sequence goes on from NC_080757.1 coordinate 133,915, forward strand.
ACTGAAATGAAAAGATGCAGATCCCCTTCCCCGTCTCCCCAAAAAAGAATCCAGAGGCAGAATAGAGCCTAGTTCATGATCCTATTTATGTTAAGAAAAGCTACAGATATATTTGCATTAGCAGAGCAAAAATTCTGGAAGTTTGGAAACAAAACTGCTGGTGGAGTGTCCTCCTGGAAGGGACCTGTTTCCTCGTTCACTTTTGTTTGACGGCAGATGTCCCCACCTGCTTCCTGATGGCTCTGGTCTCGGCCCCCCAGTGCCCGCCCCTCCGCTCCCCGCTGAGGGCAACCTCACAGGGCGCAGCCTCCTCAGGAACGACAGTTGTCTGCACACGGGCCACGCCTGGGCACATCAGACACTTCGGGGCTGTTTTGCTTGAAGTTTATACAGAAAGCATTTATTGCTTCAGATGTTTGTAAGTCCAGTGATCTTGTCCGTGGAACAAAGCCTGACGACCCACACGGGAGGACAAAGCTTCCTGGTCCTTAGGTCCATCCCAGGAGCTGGGGGGGCTGGAAGCTCCTCTCTGTGGGAGCCCCCATGGCTGGGGCAGTTCTCAGGGACTGGGCAGGAGCAGAGAGACGGGACTTCTGAGGCCTCAGCTCTTGCCTTCTGTCTCCAGGCCTTAGCGTCCCCAGCTGTAGAATGGGCGTGATGCTCCCCGAGTACAGGGCCCAGGGCCTAGTAGGTCCTCGGGTTATTCTTGGACGAGTGGACAGATGAGGCAGGTCTCTGGGGGAGAACGTGTGGGAAGGGCCCAGCACACCCACAGACGCACAGTGTGTGCTTGGTGAAGAGGGCTCCTGCTGGCAGCCTCCCTGGATGCTCCGCCCTCCCAGGCCAGGCCCCACGCCTCCTCTGGACACCCACAGCCTCCTGGGCTTCTCCGTCACAGCTCTCCAGCATCACTGCCCCTCTCCAATCCTGCTTCTCCCTCAGACTGGAGGCTGACAGGGCTTCTCCGCTCTGCCCCTCCGAGTAGGTCCCACTCCGTCCCACATACCTCCCTCTCCACACACATCAGCACCACCTCCAGCCTGGGTCACCTCCCTGCCCCAAACCTAAACCCTGACTTTCCAACACAATCTGGTGATAGCTGGCCAAGTTAAGAAGACACATCCGTTTCTCCTGTATTCCACGTCTAGGAATTTATCCCACCGATAGGCTTGCACACAGGCACGGAGAGGTACAGTCCAAAGTTACTGCCTTTGTAACAGCAGCAGCCTGCACGGCATCCCCAGGAAGTGGAACACAGCCCGGCACGTCGGTGTGGGGGGTAGCGCGCGGCCTGGGGGAGCTGGGACCCAGACTCCCTGAGGACGGGGAGCACTCAGCAGGTGCTCAGCAAAGACTTGGACGAGTCTAGTGGGGAAAGATCTTGAAGACGCAGTGAAAAAGCACAGTGCAGGAGAGAGAGGACTGGATACCGTCACTGGGATTTTTTAAAAGCAGGATAGGTATATGCACACAAGCATAGGTGTTGGGTAGAATGTTCTGAAAAGAGACAGCAGAAACTGGCTACTGGGAGGTTAGGGGAGCAGGAGGGAGGTGAGCTGTTCTCTGTAAGTCTGTTGTATCTTTATACTATGTTCAAGGTCCATGCGCCCCAACATTCATTCATTTTTAAAATAGCCCAAAACCGAAGGAAGAGGGACACTTCCCTGTCCCAGGGCTCCCCCTGGCTTGCAGCCTGGCCCAGAGGGCCATGTCCCCCCGCCGGCCTGAGCTCCTCCTGCCCTCCTTTCTTGGCTGGGCTCCCTCCTACCCCCGATGCCCTGAGGAGCTGCCCAAACGTCCTGCCCTTGGTGATTAACAAGCGCTCCGTGAGGACCTGAATCTCACAGAAACTCCAGGGAGCAGGATCATCCCCCCTGGGGACAGCGTTGCCCCCGTGGGGACAGTGTGGCCCTGTGCCCAGGCACCGGAAGGACTTCCTGGTATGAGGGACATACCTGGGTTCCCCCAGCAGGTCTGTAGGATCCCACCACCATGTCTTCGCCCATGCCCGGCGCTCTCCCTACGCGCATCTTGGCCTGTGTAAGTCTTCCCTGCGGTTGGTTGGTGGGTGCTGGCCTGTGCTAAGGAATTTTGTCCCAGAGCTGAAGGAAACACTCCCCCCAGGCTGGCCCCTCCACAGCACAGGGGCAGTCAGTATCAACTCCATTTAAAATCCATTAACCTGCCTAGGGCTAGAGATGATAAATATAGAATCAATTGTAAATCCACAGAGCCCGGCCAGCCCCAGGGAACATCCCTCCATGAACACGGAGGATTCAGCAACGACCCTTTAAACGGACCACACAGCAATTAGACCCCACTTGTGTGCACAGGCATTCCACGGTGGGTGGGAGGCAGGTAACAGCACAGGCCTGGAGCCAGACAGACTTGGGCTCAAATCCCGGCACCAACACTCATGAGCTGTGTGACATTGGGCAGGTTATTTAACCTCCCTGTGCCTCAGTTTATTCCCCTGCCCAGTTTATTCCTGCAGGGCTGTGAGGAGGCTCAGCTTGGGGCAGAGCCCTCAGCCCAGCGTCTGGCACAATTTAAGGTCCACAAACACCAGAACGTGGTCTGACCACGTTGGTCATTTGTCGCCGTTGCTCACTGAATGTGGTGGTGTTGGTGTGGCTGCCGTGGCTCTTCGCGGCAGGGAGCGCAGCAGCAGGGGGAGTCCGTGATGGAGCTCGGGGTCCATGTATGTGAACGGGAAAGTATCCCCACTTGTACCAACCTCCAGCTGGAGTTCTGCTGTTCCTTCCCCTGTGAGTCGAGGCAGCAAGCTCCGTATCGGCAGCCGTGCCTGGGACCAGCTCCCCAAGAAAGGTCGCAGACGGGCTCGTACCCCACTCTCGGGCTTGCCGACCTCTCCACATGTCATTTACGTTCCTCTCTGCCCAAAATTATGGTTGGGGTTAAACCCGCCATTCAATCTTAGCATCAATGCCTTCATCAAAAACTGCATGTTTTCTGTATCACAAATGTGATTTCTAAGTATTATGATAACTGGCTCCCTTGGAATCCTGTCTGTTATTTGATGCACGTAAGACTGGGATTTGGAGGAGGGGTCCAAGGCACAGGAAAGGGCTAGAGGCCCCCCAGGGGGATGGCACCACAATGGTGCTGGACCCACTGACCTAAGGTCCCCTCCAGCCGAGCCCCCACGACTCCATGCCTGTCACCCCATGTGGTGGGGCCCTGAGCCGGCCCCTCCTCCTCTGCACAAGCTCCAGTGTCTCTACGACCCTCCAGGGGGTCAGACCAAGAGGGGATGTCTGAGCCAGGGCCGGGATGCTGTGTTTGGGGTGCCTCTGCCCCCCTCGTGCCCTGGAGGCCTCACGCACTCAGCGCTGGAGCCTCAATTTCCTAGTCTGCGGAGACCCTCCGGCCCAGCTGCGGTCTCAGTCCTCCTGATGCCTCTGGCCGCTCCAGAAGACCCGCAAGCCAGTCCAAAAGACACAGGCACAGAGGGGCTGCCCCCCTGGGAGAAACAGCCCCTTCCCTGAACATCACACCCTGGGGGAGCCTGTGAAAACCCTCTGCTCTAAACCTTCCCATGACCCGGCCGCAGCCTCTAGGCCCCCCATTTCCTCTGGGATCTTATTGCCTATCCCTCTCCTCCTTGCTGTGCTTCCAGCATACCAGGTCCTGCCCACCCCAGGGCCTTTGCACTCGCCTCTCTGTCTGCCAGTGCTCTTCCCCCAGATCTTTGTATAGCTCACTTTTTCACCATTCTCAGGTCTCTGTTCAAATGTCTCTTCTCAGGGACTGCCTTTCTGGATACCTTATTTAAAATTGCACCCCTCCCCACTCCATCGTCCCTTCCCCAGCTTTATTTTTCTCTCTGTCACTTATCCCCACATGCTATGGGGTGTAATTTACTTATTTTTATGTTAACTCTCTCTCCCCAAAGGCAGAAATGTTCGTCTGTTTTATTCACTGCCCTCGCCCCAGCACCTAGAGGCTTGGGGGAAAATAAAGCTTTGTTTACAGAACCGGATCGTCCCCATTTTACAAACAAGGGGACTGAGACCCAGGGAGAAGCGACCCGCCCAGGGTCCCCGCAAGGACGCGACGGTGCGCTAACCACCTCCTCGTGCCCAGCTCCTGAGTTTCGTTGTCTCCCTCACCTCCCGATGTCCCGGGAGCGACCTGGGCACTGGGCCCGCCGAGCCCCCACTGGGCCCAGGCCGGGGCAGCGAGGCAAGGGCTGCCAGGCTGCAGGGAGCACAGGCCCCAGGAGGGGGCTCCCTTTGTCTGCCCAAATTGTGCTGGCCGCCCTCCCACCCCGTCCCCTCCCCATAGGCAGGGCCCGACGTCAGTGCAGCCTGGAGGGTTCTGGTTGCTCGTTTTCCCGTCTCAGCCTCGGGGGCCAAATACAGCTGCTAACCCGAGTTGAGCCGACAGAACTGCACGGAGCCCTCCTCCCCCAGAGGCCTGCAGGGGAGCTTCAGAGACGCCCAGACGGGCTGCCTGCCCCAGAGCATGCCCACTCATGTGGTGGGGTCCCATCCAGAACAGCAAGGCAGCCCTGAAGGCTAAGCTGACCTGCACAGAAATTTGGCCTCAACCTCTCCTCGGCTGTGAGGCCTTAGTATGTCGTTTCACATCTCTGAGACTCAGTTTTTCCATCTATAAAACGGGGACATAAATGCTTCCCACATAAGGTTGTCATGGGAATTAAATGAGATGGATTATGTGAAGGGCATGCACGGCACACAGGAAGCACTCATTAGATAATAGTTGTTTATTATTACTATTATCATCATCATCATCATCCTAACCGTCTGTCCACCCATCCAGCCACCCATCAATTGATCCATCCATTCATTCATTTGCCCATCCACTCATTAACTCATTTGTCCATCTACCCGTCTATCATCCATTCATCTTCCATTCACCCATCCATCGACCCATTTGTCCATCCATCCTTTTTTTCATCTAACAACACATCCATCCATCCATCCATCCATCATTCTTCCACCCAGGCAGAGAGAACAGCATGTGCAAAGACCCTGAGGTAGGACTTGTCTGGTGAGTTCAAGGAGAAGCCCATGTGGCTGAGCAGAGGGAACAAGGGCAGGAAGGGTGGGGCTCAGGTCAGGGGGTCATGGGGAACCCGGAGGCCTTGGGAAGCCTTTGCCTTTGTCTCTGAGGGAGGGGGAGCCATGGGAAGGTTTTGAGCAGAAGGGTGGCCTGAGCTGACTTACGTTTCAAAAGGGAGGCAGGAGAGGCCTCTGGAGCAAAATAAGTGAGCCTGATAGGCCAGCCCCGTTGGCTCCTCCCCCAAGACCCTCACGGGGGCTAGCGGCTGGAAATGTGAACACTCATGCACAGTTCCTGGCAGGTGACTGCCTCCCTCCCTTACGTGACAGGAGGGGCCTAAGGGCAGAGCCTGTGTCTGTCCCATTGTCCCCACCACTCAGCACGCACAGGAGGAGCTGGGGACACATTTCCCGAAATAAAGACGGGGGGGGTGGGGGGGCGGTGTGAACAAGAGAATAAATGAGCAAAGGAATGAGTGAGTGAGTGAGTGAGTGAGTGAGTGAGGACTGGTCTAGGGGTCTCTGCTTTTCCTCCTCTCCATTCTCTTCGCAGACCTGAGGGCCCCACCACCCACCCGTAGACTGGGACAGTGCCCCCCGAGACCGAGGGTCCCTGGCAGCCCCACGCTGCTGCCCCTAGCTCTCACAGGCCTCTGGGGACAGCATTCCTTCCTCCAGATTCTGGTCTGCTCCTTTCCTGCTGCTCCCGCCGCTGCATCCAGACTCCTGATCTGCCAGCAGGGGAGGGATGCTGAGAAGGAAGCCCCGCCCCCGCGTCTGTGAGGCCGTGCTGTTCAGCGCCCCCCACCCCCACGCCAGGCCATTATAGCTGCTCTCAGATCCCAGAGCCTCTACTGTGGGAGCTCAGCCCCCTGGAGGCCTCATCTCAGCCCCAAGACCAGGGGGACAACTAGCATCTCCATTTCACAGAGGGGAAGGGGGAGGCCCCTGGGCCAGCTCCTGCGAGCCCCCAGCAATGATTCTCCATCAGGGTCCCATTTCCCAGCCCCTGTTCTGTTCCCAGATGTACCTGTGAAGGCAAAATCATGTTTTTAAAAATTAGTTTCAAATTTAAATTTTTCAAATGTAAAGTGGAAACCATAATGTTCAGCCTCGCCTCACACGTCCTGACCACCTGCCAAGGGCCAGGCTTTACTGGGGGCAGAGCCTCAGGTGCTCTGCTCTCAGCCGACCTCGTGGAGACCTCCTCTGGCCTGTGGCTCCTCTCCGCACGCCCCGCGTCCTGGGCCCTCCCAGCTCCCGCATTTCAGCGTTCTGGAATCTCAGTCCGACCTCCCCACTGGCTAGAGGAGCTAACTGAAGCCCCACAGGGCCTGATTCACCCACGGGCGTGCTGGCCACTGCCCTCCGGAGGGTTTGCTGAGAAGACAGTTGAAGCCGGCCTTGAGGGATGACGAGAGGTTTTCAGACATGGACAGAAGGAAGACGGCGATCCAAGCAGCAGCAAGAGCGGGCAAAGCGCTGGGGGCAGGAAACTGCCGGCCTGGTTAGAATGAGAGTGGCTCAGAGTGGGGACATGAGGAGGGCATGGGGAGGGTCAGCAGGGCTAGTCACAGAGGACCACCGGGGCCACGGAGCTGGGACTTTATCAGGAGGGCGATGGAGAGCTGTAGAGGGTGTTGAGCTGGTGGGGACCCAGACAGGGACCAACACAGGTCGTCCTTCCCAGGGTGTCCCTCTTTCCCTGCCTGCAACAGCCCAACGCCCAGCATCCGTGCCCCTTTTCCACCCATCAAGGGCAAGGAGAGAGGGTCTGTCAGCTGCTGGACCCTCACCAAAATGTCCCCCACGATGCCTGAAAGTCCTCTATCAGTGGCTCTTCAGGAGGGTGAATTGTGGGGCAGGAGGGCCTTCCCGGCACAGGCGCACCCACTCCTCTCCTCACAACCGGGAGGAAGAACCTCCATCCCCCGCATCAGCACCACACAGATTTCAGCCTTGCAAATGTTTGTGGCTCTCTCCTCGCACTGGCGGGCTCATTATAAAATAATTGAGCACTTGTAACAGTTTTTCTCCTCAAGGATCCCAATTAAGACATCTCTTTACGCTCTTCCTTCCATGAAGACCGTCTTTGATTCCCCTCCCCTCACAGGCAGCGGCTAAAAATACTGTGCCTGCCAGGCACCCGTTCTCTGCCTGCCTCCCCGACCCCTCTTGGCCCTGTCCCCCGAGGTCAGGCCCTGAGAGGGGCAGGACCCCGTCCCTCACTGGGCCTCAGTTTCTTCATCTACAAGATGGGGAGCAGAATGGCATGCTCTCGTCAGATCCTCACAGGAGCAGATCAAGTCATGGTGTGAAGCGCTCAGCGTGGCACGGGCTGGGTCCCGTGGCTACCCTGGCCGCCAGGCACGCGGGAGGATGCAGTCTTTCAGGAGCTGGTCCTTTACGGCCACCAACACATTTAGGGCAGGGGTGGGGTGGTGGGGGGCAGGACAGTTAGCTTTAGGGGCAGCTCAGCTCAAAGTGTCAAAGATGGAGCCAAAGAAACGGCTGTTTCAGGCAGAGGATGGGGTGGGGCCAGGCGTGGGGGCCTGGGGGGGGGGGCAGGGACGCCTGGGGCGGGGACCTGGGGACGGGGCCCGTGGGGGGGGCCGTGGGGGGGGCCCAGGGGGTGAGGCTCGGGGTGGGGGTGGGGAGACCCGGGGTGAGGCCGCAGGGAGGGGTGAGGCTGGAGGGGCGAAGGCCCCAGGGCTGAGGCACAGGAGAGGGATCAGGTCGCTGAGCTTCCTGCCAGCTTCTAAGGCCAAGATCCTACGAGGCTTCGCGTTCTAGTTGTAATTAGGCGAGCCTGGCTCTAAGATTCATGAGAATTCTAACTCCTGGTGACTCAGACTCAGAGCAGATCCAAGTCCACCCCCTCCTCTCTACACCCCCCCGCCCTGTTAGGGCCCGTCTCCCTCTCCAGGACGCAGGTAGGCACTTCGCGGCCCTCCCTGCTGCCCCCTTCCTACTCCATCCAAAGCCAGAGGGCCCCTCTGTATGAAATGAGAGCAGATCCTGTTCCTCCCTGCTCTGAACGCTCCAAAAGCTGTCGTTTGCGTAACAAGAAGAATCCAGGCTCCTCCGTGCCCTCGCGACCTCCCCTCTGCGTCTCGCACCTCTCTCCCTCCGCCCCACTGGCTCCCATGCCCTCTTCCTCACCAGGAGCCTTGGCTCTTGCTCTTTCCGCTGCCTGTGACGTTCTTCCCCTCGCTCTCCACCTACCAGGCTGCTTCTCACCATCCAGGCCTCAGCTCAGAGGTCTCCTCCTCAGAGGGCCCCCTGAATCCTCAGGCGACAGCGGCCGCCCCACCCTTGTCTCACGGGACACCACGTTTTATCTCCTGCGTGGCACTTTCCTTTTACACATTGTCCCATTTGTTCCTTCACGTGCTCATGTTCCATCTCCCCTGTGGAGTGTTCGCCTGTTTCACTGCTGTGTCTCAGAGCCTGGCGTACAGTGGGCGCTCAACATTTGTTGGTGAGTGAATGAAGTCCGTAATTAGAAGAGCCTAAGTCTTTGCCTTTCCGCCCAAGGTCTGATGGAACTCTGTTGGTTGTTAGCTCAATGGACATTTGTTGGTTGACTGACTGACCTGGCACAACAGCTCTTCCTGGGTGAAAGGCACTTCACATATGCCAGGGCGGAGAAAGCAGAGAATAGCATACAACTCCTGTTCAGCAGAGAGACAGAGGGAACCCCGTGCTCAGTTTCTGGCCCCACAGCCCCCACCTCTCTACCTGCCATCACCAACTGCTCCGTGGGTCCAGCCCACAACTCACACCGCCAGGCTTTCCCTTGCCTTTGTTCTCCAGAGCTCTACAAGGGTCAGCCGCAGCCCTGCACAGGCTGACTGGGCCGTAACTGTAGATGGGGGCCTCTGAGGCCGGCAGGGTTTGGTGTGAGGGGCCAGAAGCTCTGCCCGGAAGTACAGGACAGGTCCTGAGGCTGGAGTGGGGGACGGGAGGGGGGGGGTCGGGGAGATGAGGCTAATGGGCTGCTAATGGCCTCACTGCTGCCACCTGATGACCCCTGGTTCCCCGGGGGTGTAAACAGTGCTATTAGGGGCTGAGATGCCCCTCCCACAGAAGGCCCTCCCCTCTTGGTCCAAGGCCATCAGGGCTGCTAAGTGGGTAAGAGGCAGGGAGGAAAGGCAAGAGCAAGCACCTCCTCCTCCACCCGGAACCGAGGCAGCTCAGGGAGCCTAGAAACCAGCTTAGAACGTGGGGAGAGGACCTCGCCCTCCATCTCCTCACTACAGGTAGGGAAACTGAGGCCCAGTACCTGCCTCTCTGCCATTCATCCCCTCCCCTCCAGCCCCAGCTCACCTCTTCAATCTGGGCTGCAGGACTGCAGTCACAGACTCTCAGGAACAGCTTCCCACTCAGGCCAGAAGGGGAAGGCTGGGGCCAACACACCCACTGGGCACGGTAGGCAGAGGGCCTAGAACCCATGGACTTCTAGGACCAATGGCAGGAGCAGTGAGAGAGACGAGATAGCCTGACAGAGCCTTGAAGCTCAGCAAAGTTTAAAGTTTGGGTTGGATCTGTCAGCAGTAGGACGTGAAGAGGGGATTTTTGCTGGGAAGGTTGGAGTCAGATGTTACAAAAACCTCTAGAGACAAGAGATGAATGTAGAGACTGATGCAGTAAATAATGAAGAAAGAAAACAAGGGGGCGGATGGCCAAGTGAACAGACAGGTGAGTATATGTATGGAAAGGATGGACAATTGGACGGTGTGAGCAGGTGGATCGAGAGGGGTGGAGGGATTGATGGATGGATGGGTGGGTGGATGGATGGGTGGATGGATGGATGGGTGGGTGGGTGGGTGGAAGGGTGGGTGGACGGATGGGTGGGTGGAAGGGTGGATGGCCGGGTGGACGGGTGGACGGGTGGGTGGATGGGTGGGTGGGTGGACAGGTGGACGGGTGGGTGGGTAGGTGGATGGGTGGGTGGACGGGTGGGTGGGTGGGTGGGTGGATGGCCGGGTGGAGAGGTGGACGGGTGGGTGGGTGGATGGCCGGGTGGACAGGTGGACGGGTGGGTGGACGGGTGGGTGGATGGGTGGGTGGACAGGTGGACGGGTGGGTGGGTAGGTGGGTGGATGGATGGGTGGGTGGATGGGTGGATGGGTAGGTGGATGGGTGGATGGGTGGGTGGATGGGTGGGTGGATGGGTGGATGGATGAATAGATAGGTGGGTAGCTGAGCAGAGGGACTCAGAGGGACAGATGGATGGACAGGTAGATGAACAGGTGAGTGGATGATGAACAAATTAATACTCATCTTTATACCAATGCAGTCAGAATGTAATTTTTATTATTTTTAAATGGAGGAAGGGGCTCATGAAGGCAAAAGTGCCCTGGGTGTTTGAAAGTCATAATGTGGCCCTGCGGAAGGCCTACTGGTGTCCTGTTTTCCCAGTTCCCTCCCTCCAGCCTGGCTCAGCCTCCAGGAGGCTCCAGGAGACCAGGAGGCTTCGCTTTCCCCACCTCCAGGCCTATGCTCAGGCTGTTTCTTCTGCCCAGGACACTCTTTCCAGAACCCACACCACCCACCCTCTCCTCCTCCAGGAAGTCCTTCAGGGCTGGCTCAGGGCCCAAGTGGGTTCCCGCAGGCCCTTGGTCTGATGTTTGAAACAGCTTCCACCCAGATGCGAGCCCTGGGTCCCATCATCTCTCCACACGGACTGGTGCCCCAAGTATCGGCCCCAGTTACCCCAGTGTTTCCCAGACCATGACCGTGTCCAAGGTCCCCCATTCTGGCCTCTCACGGTCCCTGGGAGCAAGACACTGACACCATCCCCGTCTTCCAGATGAGGAGACGGAGGCACAGCCTCTCAGTAAGAGGCTGGACCCTTCCTCAGCCTCTAGCTCCCTGCGCGGAGGCAGTGGTCCTGAGGCCCTGGGGGAGGAGGGGCAGAGGGAAAAGCTTCCTGGAGAGAGAGCCCAGGAGCAGTAACAAGACACTAACCTCATAAACCAAAGTGCAGCTTCTGCAGTCACAGCCGCCCTGCCCCCTCCCCACTCCATGACCTTGGAGAACTTCCTTAACCTCTCTGAGCTTCAGTCTTTTCACCTGAAAATAATCAGGTGAGTTAATTATCACTCAACCAGAGGACCGGGGCGGGGGGGGGGGGGTCATGATTAATAGACGCCCAGGTGCTTGTGGAAACATTCGTAATTGTCACCGTCATGGCCCTGAAGCTGGCTTCTTGGCTCCCCTGAAATCTGGGCAACAGAGTCCGTGGGAGAAGCCGGGGTTGAACAGATCTGGTGTCGGTCTCGGCTGTAGCTCTCAGGAGCCCGGTGGAGGCGTGGAGGCGGGAGCTGTTGGTGGTGAATGTGGGGTGGGGCAGGGGTCGAGGGTGGTGAGAGCAGAGGGATGGGCCAGCTGGGGCCAGCGAGAGGCCTCGAGTGCCAGGCGAATGGTGTGGACTTCACGCGGGACAGGGAGCGTGAGGGGTGCGGGTGGGGCAGGGCCCTGCCACTCCTCCCCAGACGCAGAGCGCGGGCTCGCGGGTGGCGGGGCGTCCCTGCAGGAGAGGCTCACTGGACGCTGGAGGCAGGGCCTTCGTGCAGGCAGAGGACAGGTGTTCCTTCCCCTCGCTCACTCCCGTGTTGAGCGCCCGCTGTGCCAGGCCTGTCCTGGGCACCGGGGATGGAGCAGTGACCAAAGGGACACACTGCTTGGCCGTGTGCAGCTAATGCTCCAGTGCGGCAGCCAGACCGTACGAACAGGAGTGAGCAGGCGCGGGCAGATGCTGGAAGCAGGGCATGCATGGGGAGCCGGGCCGCGGCTCCTGCGCCCCAGGAGGTCAGCAGGGCCCTCTGAGGAGCGGCGTCTAAGGTGAGACCTGAAGGCTGGTGTGAGGTGAAGGAAGAGGGCTGCAGGTGGGCCGGGCCAGCAGGGGCAAGGGCCTGGGGCAGGAGGGGCCCAGGGCAGGGAGCAGCTGGAGGGTTTTAAGCAGGAGTAGGGTGGTCTCTGTTTTTCTTTCCTCTTTTGTGGGGGGATAAAATTCACATAACATAAAATTAACCATTTTAAAGAGCACAATTCAGTGTATTTAGTACATTCACAAAGTTGTACAGCCACTACCTCTATCTAGTTCTAAAGCGTTCTCATCTCCCCAAAGGAAAGCCCCACGCCCATTAAACAGTCACTCCCCACGCCCTCCTCCCAGCCTCCGGCAGCCACTGCTCTGCTTTCTGTCCTGTGAACTGGCCGATTCCAGACATTCCCTGTCAATGGAATCCTATGATATGTGGCCTTTGGGGTCTATCTCACTTAGGATACTGTCTCCAAGGTCCATCCGTGTGGTCACACCTGTCAGTACTTCATTCCTGTTTATGGCTGAGCAATACTCCGCCATCTAGGGAGACCCCACTTTGCTTCTCCGTGCACCCGCCGGCGCACACTGGTTGCTCCACCTCTCGGTGGCTGTGAGCGGGGGTGTGGGACCTGGGTGTCCTCGCACTGGTTTGAGAGCCCATCTTCGGTTCTCTTGGACATGTTCTAGAAGTGGAATTGCTGGGTCATATGGTACCTCCATGCTTAACCACCAAAGTCTTCCACAGTAGCTGCAGGGTGGTGTCTTTCGTGCCTTAAACTCGCCCCCGCTTGTCAGGCAAAGAGGAGGTTGGATGGGCAGCACGGCACAGGGAGGCCATGGGGCAGCTACTGCACTGGTCCAGTCGAGTGAGGCTGGTGGCCATGCAGCCAGGGAAGGGGTGGGGCTGGGATTCAGCAGGTAGAACTGCAGGGTTTGCTGAGGGGCTGGGTGTGGGGGTGAGAAGGTGAGGAGCTGCCCCTTCCTGAGGTGAAAATGCCAGGAACGGTCCCACATCAGGGCCTTTGCACTTGCTGTTCCCTCTGCCAGGAACACTCTTCCCCAGTGGGTTCTCATTTACTCCTTCACCTGCTTCAGTCCCTGCTCAGCTGTCGCATCCTCAGGGAGGCCTTCCCCGACCACTGATCTAAACCTGCAGCCCCGCCCACCCCAGCAGGGTGGGGCCCTCTCTCAGGCCTGATTTTTCCAAGGCTCCTATTGCCACCTGATATTTATCAGTCCCCAACTCGAGTGTCAACTCCCTGACAACTCCAGGACTGTGGTTCTGTCTCCACCGGGCCCCTGGCCCCTTACACAGGGCCTGGTACACAGCAGGTGTCCAATAAGGGTCACAGGATAGGGAAGACTGACAGGGAATGAGTTTGGGGGCCAAAAGCCAGTGAGTAGGGAGCTGACAATCATTCACTCATGAATTCACTCCTTCCACGGTGTCTATCCAGCACCTCCATGTGTCACCGGGTGGTGAGCCCATCAGATGGTGTCCCCGTCCTCCGGGAGGCGACATTCCAGTGGGAAGACCAGCGATGCACGTGCCAGTGCGTCCGTGGAAGATGGGACGACTCAGGCAGTGCCCGGGGTGGGGACGGAAAGACACAGGACACAGCATGCCAGGTGCCCGCCCAGCCTGGTACGCCCCCCAACACCAGCTGTGGGAATGTGCTCCTTTCACTGATGGAAAGACTGAGGCTCAGAGGGGAAGCTGCTCATCCAGAGCCTCGCAGCTTCTCAGGGCGGGGCTTCAGGCTTGGTGCTGACCTCCATCCTCCCAGCCTGGCCCTGGCCACCTCCTGGTCCTCCTGGAGCAGGGGACGTGGGAGGGAGACAGCACTGCCCCTTCCTGTGCCCCCAACCTCTGAGGGCGGGGCCAGAGGCAGGGCAGTGCAGGGGTCACCTTGGGCCAGTGGCACATGGCATGAGGGGGTGCAGGAGGCAGGGACAGCCCCCAGGGCCCTCTGCCCAGCTCTTTATGGAGGGCTTTTGTGCCTGGAGTGGAGAGGAAGTGGTACCCCATTCTCCAACGGCGCCCTGAGCCTCCTGCAATGTGCCTGGGCCTGAAGGCAGGAGCCCACTGGTACCAGGTGAGGCCCCAGGGAACCCGGCAAGGAGGGTCAGTGCTGTTCACCCAAATGCAGCAGCAACATGTCCCCATGGAGCAAGGCCAGAGGGCGTGGAGTCTGTGACCACAGGGCCAGTGCAGGGTGGACCCTGCCTGCCCTCTGCCTGGGCTCACAGAGGGGATTGTATACAAGTGGGGACCTGGTGACAAGACCCTCATGATCCAGCCCCGAGCCTTCTGGCCACCTGCCACCCCCCTACACACCCATTCCACTCTGTCCCTCCTGGAGCACCAGACAAGGCACAGCGCCTGGACTCAGTGACACCGGGCCAGGGAGGCTCCCTGTGCAGCTGCAAGACTCAAGCCTCTGGCTTTGCCTTGGAGACACAGGGATGCGACGGGCCACACCTGGTCCATAGTAAGCGCTCCTGCCACCCAGGAGCCCGGAGGACCCCGCTTTCAGAACCCTGGGCCCGGTGATGCGGTGGCTCCATGGGCTCCTGCCGCTCTGCCCGCTCATTTCATCTCCAGGCAGCAGGAGGGGACCTTCGGCATCAAGTGTCGCTGCACTTGTCTCATCGTTTTTTCTGGCTCCCCGAAGCCCAGGCTCGGGGGCTGCATTGCCCTGGTCTCGGGGAAGGAGCCCCAGGTGGGGGGTCACGGCCCTAGGCTCCTCGCTGAGGCCTCACGGAGTTGGAGTCGTCTGGAGGATTAACTGAGGTGCAGCCCCAACGCCTCAGGCACGGAGTGATAACAAATGGGCTCCTTCCCTCTGCGCTCCCCTCCCCGTCCTGCCCTGCTGTGTGACCTTGGGTGGATTTCACCCTCTCTGAGCCTGGGGCTTCTAGTTGCTCCTCTAGTTGGTCCTGATTGGAGGGAGCTCTGCCAGGACCCCTGAGGTTCTGGGGTTTCGGGGTGGCCCACCCCTCCCTGCAGGGCCCGTGCTGCGCGATCGTGGTGAGCAGAGAGGGAGGGGGACGTCCCCAGGCCCCGGCAGTGGCCGAGCTGCCCCTCTCCATGGCCTGGTGGCCGGCGCGGGCTCCTCCTCCAGGGAGACCTTCGGGGGTGTGTGTGGAGTTAATGAGGCAGCAGCACTGGAGCTGGGCTCTGGGGGGCCCGAGGCAGCGGGGTGGGGGCAAAGAGCCTGGGAAGAGCCCTGGCAGGTGGGGACCAGCTCCAGCTTTGGCTTGGGCTTAACTCGCTGTGTCACCTGGGCAGTCACCGGGCAACAGGGGCCTCCATTTCCCTTCTGTCACGTGGGAACAGTACCCGCTCCACCGGCTTCAGGGGCTGCACGGGGAGAGGAAGGCCCTGGTCCTCCTCAGCCCTGGGCACCTGATCGTACCCTTCACCTCTCTGAACCTCAGTTTACCCAGATGCTCAGCAGGAATGGACCTACAGCTTTTGGCCTGTCACCCCCAACCAGGACGAGCACCGCCCACCCCAGGCGGGAATAGAGGTCTGGATGTTGGGGGAGGCAAAGCCAAGCCCAAGCCCAAGCCCAAGCCCAAAATAGCCTGGGATGGCAGGATGATGGAGGCAGTGCGGGCTGCGTGGCGGAGCCAGTGATTGATGGCTCTGCCCCGGCCGTGAATAAAACATGGGCCTTCACTCCCCTCCGGGTTCATCCTTTCTGAGGGTCAGGCCTCGTGTGTGAGGGTCGCCCCTGCTCGCCTCCTCCCCCGGGCATCCCCTCTCCCCTCCTGACTTGACTGCCCCGTGCCCAGAGGACACTGAGGCTGTCAGCGAGATGCCTGGCCTTGTCCCTTCCCGCCAAGCCAACACCCCTCACTGCTCCCTACCCTACGCTGACCCCTGCCCCTCCCGGCCTTTGCTGCAGTCTCACCCGCCTGCCGCACTGTCGCGCTCTCTCACCTGAGGAAGTCCTTCCCCATGGCTAGGCCCTGCTGACGTCAATCCTCCAGGAGGCTTTGCCTGCCCTCCACGGGCATCCGGGACACACGGGGCCCTGACCCCCCCAGTGCGTGGTTAGTGCTGTCCCACCCAGGTGATGGCTGACGACCTGGCCCTGGGGTCCCTCCCTCCACCCCACCCCTCTGCCGGCTCTAAAACGGGCAAACCAAATTCAGTCTACCTGGGGTGCCATTTTCACCCTCAGATTGTCCAAGACCCCAGCAAGGCGTGGGGAGGTGGGCACCACATTCCTCACTGGCTGGACGGCCACCCTGGAGGGCCATTGCGCAAGATCACCAGAAACTCCTGACCCCAGGCCCACTGAGGGCTTCAGCTGACAGAGATTCTCGCACGCGTGTCAAGCGACACCTGAGGAGGATGCTGACCATAGCCTGTTTGCAAGAGCAAAAGGTCAGACACCAGAATGCCCGCCCGGTGGGCAATAAACCCCGGCGGCACCACGCCGTAGAAGGTCGCAGAGCCGAGACCAAGAGTGAGGCGGCTCCTCCGCTGCTGATGTGAGACACTTCCAGGATAGATCCAGTTAGAAAAAAGCGAGGTGCGGACCAGCACTCACACGTGCTACCTCTTTCTGTGTAAAATGAGAACCACAAAGAAGATTTCGCACCAATGCTGTGTGTGTGGAAGCCTCTGGAAGGACACAAAGAAATCTAGTGGGTGCCTCTGAGAGGAGAAGGGAGAGGCTGGGGGCCGAGGCAGGGCGGGAGAGGCCCACGCTGCACCCCATCACTCCACCCACTGTGTCCATTACAAATGCAATTTAAAAATGAAAGCTGCTGCCCCACTGACCCGGGAATTTTATGGTGCACAAACCCTCCGGAAAGAGCTGGGATCGGTGGGAGCTGTGACCTCGGGGTGAGGCAGCAGTGGCGTTTAGCGCCTAAGCGGTGGAAAGGGCCCGCCGCCCAGCAGGAGGCAGCGGTGTCCAGCACGCGCACAGTGGGCCCCGCGGCCACGACAGCCGTCCACGCAGAAGGACCTGCTGGCGCAGAAAGGCCCCTGCACAGCGGGTGAGCGGGAGCGGGAGGGCAGGTGTCATGGCAGGGGGACGACAAGATGTGGTCGCTGTGCACAGGGGGGTCCGCAGGGCGACATCTCGTGTCAGCCGAGCTCGCCCCCGTGCCCAGGGCTCTGGCCTCCTCCTGCTCGCGGCGTTGTTGAGAATGTGCACGGCCGGTCGGGCGAGAGGACGTGGCCTGGGCTCACTGCCCCCAGGGCCAAGCCAGGCACTGCACAGCGCCCGGAGCTTCCTCCGACACAGCCCGGCCACGCGGCCGTGGTTAGCAGGGTCTGTGTGTGTCCCATGTGTGCTCCCGTGTGCACGTCCTCCTTGTTGCTCCTCTGGGACGAGGCCACACCCGGCATCGCTGTCCCCGCCACTGGCGAGACCAGACACCAGAGAAGGAGCCGGCTCAGGCCCCTGTACCAGCCCCCTGCAGGCTGCCGTCCCCGGAGCTGGCCGTCGACTCACATCCGCCACCCCTCTCTGGGCTCAGAGGTGGGGGACCCCTCCCTCCAGTTCCCCCACACGACCAGACTGGCTCTCTGACCCACAGATGCCCGTGCCCAACACTCTTCCCAGTCTCACGCCCACGCCGAGAAACAGGTGGGGAAGGACTGAACCGGGGCTCACAAAGAGTGCTGACAGACTAGGCACCCCACAAACTGCACTGCACCCCTCCTTCCGCAGACAGGGCCCACCTGGTGTGCTCCACAGGCGATGGACCCACACTGGCCTGGGCTCCCACCTGCTGCTGCCCACTCTGCGGCCTCAGGCGGGGTCTGGTGTGACCACCGGCTGAACGGGCACATTCTATTTGGGCCCTTAGGCCCCATTTCCGAGCTTCTGGGAAAAGATGCGGAGGAGGAAGGAGAGCACAGGAGGGACTGGAGATGGAGCACAGCAAGGGTGGGTGCTGTGTGACCACAGGCACGTGGCTCTGCCTCTCTGGACCCCCTTTCTCAGAGGTATAGGGGATCCCATAAGCCCATAGGCCAGGCCCTTTCGAGATGCCTAGAGCCGCCGGTATAAGGAGGCCCTGCCAGGGAGGGCTGGGCTCAGCCGCAGGCCCCGGGGTGCAGAGTTGAGGCCACAGAACAGACACGCTGAGCCCCACACACACCCGGCCCTGAGAACAGGCTGGGTGTAGGGCGGACGTCGGGCCCGAGTGCTATGGGCTCGGAATCTGAGAACAACAATGAAGGGGAGTCCTGGGTGGGCACTCTGGGCCCCACGTCTGCTTCTGAGGGAGCAGCAGACAGAGGTCGAGGCAGGCCCTGGCGGCCGGCCAGTCCTCTCTGCCCCGGAGGCTGGAAGGGCGGGGGTCTCCCTCCCCACGCTCTCGCCACCAGGTGGGCACGCGCCTCAGTCCCGGCCACTGGACCCAGGAGGTGACTGGCAGCCGCGGCACGGGGAGCCTGTCTTCCCGAGCAGGATGCCCCCTGCACACACGACGCGCCGCTGAGCAGCTGGGCGCCCAGGCTCAGGCCGGGGGCGGGGACCGGCTCTTCACTACGTCCTCGAGCCTCGGCCCCCAACTTGCCCTGGCTCCACCCACTCCGGAAGTGATGCCATCAGGCGTGATGTCATCAGGGTGTCCCCCGGAAGCCCAAGTCCTCACAGCTGGTGTCTGTTACGTGCAACCCTGACCTTGTTGGCTGCCTTGGGAGAGTTGGGTGTCCTCCCAGAATCTGGGTTCTCCGCTCACTAAGGTGGGGTCCCCCATGAATCGCAGGACCATGGAGGTGAGCCTGGGGCCATGGTGCACCAGGAAAGAAAGGCCAGCCCCCAAGGCCTGGAAATTGGGCCCCAAACCACCGTGGAGTCCTCGCTCTCGCCCTCACCATCAATGGCCACTGGGGTGTCGTCATGGCAACAGGAAGCCCCCCACCCGTAACCTCTGCCACTGCCCTGCTGTGTGTCCTTGGGCAGGTCGCTCAGCCTCCCTGGACCTCAGCCATCTCCTCCGTAAGGTGGGATCAGTGACAGCCCTGAGGAGCTGTCCGCGCAGCGCCTGGGACCCGACGGACTCCAACAGTTCCTCAGTGCCTGCCAGGCACCTGCGTGTGCCAGGCGTCTGGGGCAGGCGCAGTGGGGAACAGGGTGAGCTGGCCCCTGCCCCAGCACTGGGGGGTGCGGGTGTGTAATCACATTCACTGACGAGAACACTGCTGGTGACCCCCAAACGTGAGCCTGCAGGACACCGGGGGATCTGGAGGGCCTCCCCGAGGGGCTGATGGTTGTCCTGAAAACTGAAGATTGAGCAGGAACTGGGAGAGGAGTGCTCCGAGCTGGGTAAGAGCCAGGGGCAAAGCCTGTGGCTGGAAGGAGGCTGGGGTGCTCGGGAGGGAGGAGGCAGCGGAGAGCGCAGCCGCAGGGGGCTCGGGTTGGGGAGGTGGCATACGCTGGCAGTCTGAGGGCATAGACCCTCCTCCTTGGGACAGGGACAAGCCCCTTCCAGGGGGCTGGGTGGAGAGCAGGTGGCCGGAGCAGGAGGAGGAGAGCTGGGCCCTGGGCGCATCACCGCCTCACTACGGCACGGGCTCACGCCTGTCTCTGGGCCCCAGCGGCCCCAAGGCCGTAAGGCTCTGGCGGAACACGGCATGCAGGGCGCTGCCCGAGGATCAGGAGTCGGACGATGGTGGGCACATCCCTAGCAAGCCTGAGCCCCAGCCTGGCTCCCTCCCCCAGACATACACAAAGCCCTGCTTCTCTCATTCAATCGTTCCCTCATTCATTCATTCATCCATCCGTGCGAGAAAGCCTGTGCCAGCGCCGCCTCTCCGCCCAGCTGTGCAGGCAGCGTAACGAGCCCAGGCTGAGAGAAGGTGGGACAGCCAGGCTGCCAGATCCCATAGCCACCACGTCGCAGCCGTGCGGCCACTGGCAAATGGTTCATCCTCCCCGTGCCTCAGTTTACCTACCATTAAAATGCAGCAAGGGCATCTAGAGTGCCTGACTCACATGAGTGAGTGATTGTGAGATGGAAATGACTAATACTCGTAGTGTTACTCCCTGTCCCTCCTGGACTCTGTGCCCCAGGGGGGGAGCAGATGGTCTTCATCCTCAGGATGCTCGTGATCGCGCAAAGGAGGAGACGCAGATGACAGTTTGTGCCGCCAGGATGTGGGCCAGGTGAAGCAGGCAGGATCCAGCCAGGAAGCAGAAGCTCCTCCGGGTCTCTCCGATGGAGACGTGTGTCCAGGGCACTGGTGGTGAGGAAGGTTCTGAGAAGCTGAACAGGCATGGGCTGAACACCAGGCATCAGCAGGCTGGAGGTGTAGAGGAGAGAGACGGGGTAACCAGATCCCAGGGCAGGGTCACGGGAGGGAGCTGGGACCACAGTGACACGGGTGTCTGGTGGAAGGTGCAGCCACGGAAGAGGTGTGGCTGCAGCCCGAAAGGCCGCCCGAGGCAGAGAGGGAGGGAGCGAAACACTCTCTTCCCACCCTCCAAACTGCGGGCAGGCGAGGGCAGGGGCCAGCCAGGCTTCCAACAGGGGCCCTGACCCGGGGGCTGACACGAGGGTGCTGAACGGTGAATGGGAGGCACAGGCCGGGTGCGAAGGAAGAAGGAGGGCAAGCAGACGGGGTGCGTTTGATCCCGGATCGCAGGGCTCTGAATGCCAGGATGGCTTTGGCTCAAACCTGAAGGCTGGTGTGTCCCCAGATCGTCTCTCTTTGACCCTAAATTAAGAATAAATAAGACTTTTAGCCCTAAAGCATCAAGGCCCTGACTGCTCCGGTTTCAGTCCTGAGCCAGGCAGGGCAGTGTCTATATCCCACCCTTGCAGAGAAGGAAACTGAGGCAGAAAAGTGGAGTAACTTGACTGAGTGACGAGGCGCCCTGCCCAAGATGTCACGGCTGCAGGAAGGTGGAGTGGACCCTTGACTTTCCAGAGGTGGAAGAATTGCCAAGAGCTGGAGAGAACTGTGACAGTCCCGTCATGTCCCCGCCCGGTCCTGCCTCGTGCGGTGCCAGTGGTGCCGCGACGCTTCAGTTGACAAGTCGTCCCACCACTGGAACAGAGAGAAGCAGGAACCTGAGATGACGCCCAGTGCCCTATGCCCCGTCCCCCAAGATGCACAGTGACACTTGCCGGGGGCCACAAACACAGATCCTGCAGGACACAGGCCAGAGAGCGAGTGGGGAAATGAGAGGCGAGGGGGCAGACGCTGTGTGAGCCCAGGAGACTCCCAAGAACAAGGGTCAGTGTTGTTAGAGTTTGATTTCTTAAGAGAGGCTGGAAATCTGGATTTTTCATGGGAAAAAAAATCTCAGATTTTAAAATGTAGGCAACTCGTTCAAAACTGTAAAACCACCATGAGCACTAACGCTCTGAAGGGCAAAGTGCAAGTGTCTGCAGGCTGGACAGGCTGCGGCCTCTGCCCATTCCAGTTTCTGCCAAGCATGTGCCGACCTCAGGGCCTTTGCACTTGCTGCTCCCCCTCCTGGAAAGTTCTTCCTCCAGACACCTCAGGGCTCACTCCCTCACTTTGTGCAGGTCTCTGCTCAAATGTTACCTCCTCCAAGAGGCCTCCCTTGGCCTTTGCCTTCCCATGTCCCTGCGTTATTTTTCTTCCCGGCACTATGTCCACCGGGCATGTTAATGTGTCTGTCTCCACAGTGAGAACGTCAGCTCCACCAGGTCAGGATCCTTGTCTCAGGCGTCTCTGGATGCACAAGGGCTGCCTAGCCCAGGGTAGACACTCCGTCAACATTTGTTGGCTGTGTGGTTCATCCCCTCCCCGAGTCCTGAGATGTTCATGGGGGATGGACGCAGGGGCCGGGGTTCAGGGCCAAGGGGACATCAGGGATCGAGGACTAGAGAATGTGGCAGCCTTGGGCCCAGGGCCTGCTGAAAGAGAAGGCCGCTAACGCCTGTGGCCGGCATCGGATGAGCTGGTTCCTGACCCACCCCCACGCCCCCAGCCTCAGTGGGTAGCTCTCGAAAAGCCCGACCCCACTTGGAGGCCTCAGGTTCCACCCCTGTGCAGTGAGGGGATGGCAGATATCACCATCTCAGGGGCACTCTTGGGGTCCCAGGATGGCCACCATCGCCAGTGACCTTAGCCAGGCCAGGGGGCAGACCCATTGATTGGTTCAGTATTTCTGGAGCATCCACAGCTGCCCAGAAGGGATGGGGACGCTGCAAACGGAGTGGAGCCAGGGCCCCTGCTGGAAGAAAAATCAATGCCGCAGCCTCGGTGGTGCCAGAGCCGGTGGCAGGAGGCCGTGCTCGGACAGTGGGTCTCTTTACCTGCTGCCTGGGGGTTCAGAGAGGCTCGGGGGGCAGGGGGCGTCCAGACAGCGGCAGGAGGTGGCTGCTTCTCCTTGGGGGACGAGGGGGATGGCAAAGACCCCTCCCGGAGGCCCCCCTGGGGAGGTTGTCTGGGGCTCTCTGTCACAGGCTGGCCGTGGAGAGCGGGGCTGTGGGGTGGGCCCCTGCACTGCTAAGCCAGGACACTTCTTGGACGCCTCTGACTGAGGAAAAAAAGATCCCGTGAGGCTGGCTTTTCACTGCAGAGTCCACATGGGGTTTGTGTTCACAGGATGTGTCACGTCCTGCCCCAGACTTCGAGGAAAGCAGTGCCCCAGGAAGACAGGCTGGGAGTGTCCTGTGGCTTGGCGTTCTCCAGGGGTAACACGCCCATCTGAGACACGTGGGAACAATGGAAAGAACCAGGACTGGGGTCCTGTGGCCCTGGGGCCACACCCCAGTCGGCTCCTGCTCGTGGGGCCAGACCCCTTCCTTGTGGGCTTTGCTTCCCTGTCTGTGACCTGGACCCCTGGCCAGAGCCTCGGGAAATAAGGAAGGGAGGGAGCAAAGCGCAGCCTTTGGGGGCCAGAGGAGGGCATGTGACCAGAAGGGAGGACACAGGCAGGGTCAGACCAGCGTGGGGAGCAGGGGAGTTGGGGGCTTCCAGCTGAGCAAAGTGGGGGTGTTGTCACGAGGACTGTTGTCAAGGCCTCAGCCAGCCAGAAAATGCATGCTTACAACACCAGGGGCTGGGACCCGGTAACTCCCTTCTCAGGTCTCTGCCCGAAAGAACTGAAACCAGTGTTCACACAAAGCTGGAACATGAATGTTGGTGACTGCGCTGTACACAGCTGCCCAAAGGGGAACACAGCCCCAGTGTCCATGGGCAGAAGAACGGATCCACAAAATGTGGTCTCTCCAGCAATGGAATATTACTCGGCCATAAAAAGAAATGAAGTTCTGACATACGCCACAGTGTGGATGAACCTTGAGGACGTTATGCCGAGTGAAAGAAGCCAGACACAAACAGACAAACACTGCATGATTCCACTTATATGAAAAGTCCAGAATAGGCAAATTCACAGAGACAGAAAGCAGACTGGGGGTTGCCGGGGCTGGGGGGACAGGGATGGGGAGCGACTGCTAAATGGGTACAAAGTATTCTTTTGTGGTGATGGAAATGTTCTGGAACTAAAGAGTGGAGACCTTTGCACGACACTGCAAATATATTCAATGCCACTGAATTTACACTTTCAAATGGGTAATTTTGTGTTATGTGAATTTACCTCAATAAAAGGAGGGAAAACCACAAGGAACACAGCAGGACCACAGCAGAAACAGCTGCTGACACAGTGAGCCACTGCGGCCACCCGCCGGCTGTGTGACCTTGGGTGCGACCCTTCAGCTGCCTGAACCCCCGGCTCTCCGTCTGAGTGGCGGGGTGAGAGGGTGCGGCCCAGGGTGGCCAAGGGCTGAGTGAGCGCCTGGGGGTACCAAGAGCACCACACATCCTCGTTCTGCTCCTGGGGAGATTCGGGAGCCGCTGCCCACAGGAGCCACGGCACAGCAGGGGTCCGAGAGGCAAGTCTGGCTGCCCGGATTGGGGAGGCGCCTGGGCTGTCCCAGGCCACGGCTGGGCCACAGCCCCCCAGGGGCTGAGAGCCGAGCCAGAATGGCCATCTCTCTGTGTCCCTAGTCAGCTCGCATCTCTTCCCTGGGCCCCGCCTGGCCTTTTGGGCAGGGAGAGACGTCAGTCCTCTGGGAAGCTCCCAGCCCCAGAGCCTTTCCGCTCCGGGAATCTCCAGGGGAAGGCGAGGCCGACATGGTGGAGAGGGAGGTGAGGTCGGGCACTGGTCAGCAGCGGTGACTAAGCGACAGGCGAGCGTTTGAATCCCAGCTCCACCACTTCCCTGCCCTCCACGCTGGGCCTCTCTGGGCCTCAGTCCTCCATCTATAAAATGCCGATGATAACTGCAGCCACTGTGTGGGGTGCTGGAGGATAGAATGAGTCCATTGGAGCAGAGCCTGCCTCTACGGGTGTGGCTTCTTGCCGTGTCTAATCCTCACAACAACCCACTCTGGGGTGAAGAAACAGAGGGTCGTGAGTGGAGCTGGCTGGAATGTGGAAGGGGCCATGCCCCCTCCATCCTAAATGGACCAACTGTGCCGAGCCCTGTCCCCCAAGAGTGGACACTCAGCCTGGTGGGGCAGGAAGAGGGGAAGCCGGGAGGAAAGGGGGTGGAGGGAGAGGGCAGGGGAGGGAGCCGGCCCTGACACACACGCACAGACATGCACACACGCGCACACACACGGGAAGAACCGCCCAGAGTGAGGAGTGGGGGGCAGCGTGGCCTGTGCTGGGGCGGATTCGGCTCTACCAGCCATAGTTTATAAATTTTGCATCATCTGGCTATGAATAGCTTCCTCCGCAGCAAGACAGGCAGTTCAAAGGGAAGAGAAGGGCCGGGGCGGGAGAGGGGGGAGATGCACCCCGAATCCTACCTCAGGTTCCTGAGACGCAGGCCGAGGAGGGCGGGGCTGCGACCAGGCTGCCGAAGGATGGGAATGGCCTCCCACCGCGTCCCACGAGGGCCAGGCGAGTTTCCAAGTCCAGAGGTGAGCTGCACAGGGGTCCCCACAGCCCCATGCAGGCTTCCAAGTTTGGGCCCAGGAGGAGGTGGCAGGCGGCGGGGAGAGGTCTGGGAGCCTGGAGCGGCAGGTGAGCCTCCTGGAGACCCCATCCTCCCCCCACCCTTGTGAGGCCTATGAGATGGGAGGTGAGGCCATTTCTCAGACGGGCACACGAGCCTGGGGAGGTCGCCCTCCACCGAAGGTCACGCACGCCACCCTGGCCTGAGGTGAATGTGGCCCAATCAAGCAATAGGGAGGGACGAGTGGACAACTAGAGAGGGGCTGGCTGGGCCCAGGGAGTAGGGTCCAGCGGGGTGCGGGCAGGGGGCTCCGGGTGGCCGGGGTGAGGCTGATGGTGTCGCGGCAACTTCCACGGCCTCTGTGGCTGGAGAGCCTGCGTTCACGCCTCAGTCCCACCCCTTCCTGGCTGGGTGGCCTTGGGCGAGATGCACACACAGTAAAGCCTCTGTGCCCCAGGGTCCCAGTAATAAACACAGAATGAAATCACAGCAGTACCCACCCCGCAGGGCGGGGGTGCAGGTGCGCCTCTGGGCCCCTGCCCGGGTTCAAGGCCCCGCCCGCTGCTCCCAGCTCAGCATTCCCATCCGCAGGACGGGCTGACGCTGTGTGGCGGGGAGAGGATTAGGCGAGCGTGGACAGCATGGAGAATGAGCCTGGCACAACGGAAGGGCCCTGTGAGCGTTAGTCTCCATTGTAGTTAATTTTTCGGTCAGTGAAACATGGAGGGGGCCCCTCGTCCATAACCAGAGAAAGTCACTGCTGGGCAGCCCCCACTCGCCACCAGGGGGGCCACCCCAAAGTGTCCAAGCCACATGTCCGGTCCCCAGCGGGCCAGCTGGCCCTGGCTGAGGCCAGGAAGTGCTGTGAGGGGACACTCAGACACTGGTACCGGCCCTGGTGAGTGAGGGTGTCAGTCAGTCCCGCTGTCCCCTCTGGCAGGGCTGACAGTCCTGTGTCCCCAGGGCTCTGCGGGGCACCACCGCCTGCACCCACCACCCGTGTTCCCAGCTTGGGGACCTCAGACCATCTCCTTAACCCCACACCTCCGTGACCTGGTCTGTAATCTGCGGAGACTGGACCAGCCAGCCCGTGGGGCGGTGGTGGGAGTTAACACGTCCAGCACCACATCCAGGCCACTTACTGGTATGATCATGGCCACCAGCTCCATTGAGCATCACCATGTGCCAGGCAGGCCCTGTTCCAAATGCGCTGTGTGTGTCAACTCCATCTTCAGACCACTCCTCCACAGCAGCTGTCATTAGCATCCCGTTTTACGGATGGGGAAACTGAGGCCCAGGGAGGTGAAGGAACTTGCCCAGGATGTGGGGCCTCATCATTATCCCTCCGTCATCGTTGGCACCCAGCATTTTGGGTCCTGGCTCTTCCATTTAATCTCTGGGAGGCCAGGGTGAGACCTCTTCTCTCCCCAGGCCTCAGTTTCCCCAGCAGTGACGAATCTGACGTGAAGAGAGCAAGATCCAAGTCCAACCCTGACCCCTCCACCTGCGGGCGGGGAGGGGAGTCCTCAACCCTCTGCGCCTCTGTCTTCTCCTCTGTAAAGTGGGAGCAGTGGTGGCTCCTGCTCGAAGGGCCCATGAGGCCAAGTGCGCGAAGCCCTTAGCACAGCCCCTGGCGCGCAGAAGTCTCGAGAGACGGTGGCGCTCTTATGATGGCTGCACTGTGAAGTGAGGAGTCTCTAAGACCTCTCCTTGCCCTGAGACTGACTGGAGGACAGGGGTGGTGCTTCTAGACAGCCGGGGACCACAGAGGCCTGGGGCGCCGGTGGCCCTCCAAGCAGACGGTCTGGGGCCCGGTGAGGCCTCCCGTCACTCCTCCCACAGCCTTCCCTCTGCCAGAGCTGCTCACAGGCTCTCCTCTCCTCCCTCTGACCAGGCGGGAGGGGACCCCAAGGAAGCGAAGATTCAAGGAGTGGACCTTCCCCAGAGGGAAAGACGGCCTCGCTGGCCCCGCGGAGCCCTGCTCCCCACGAGTGGTGGGCCACCGGCCCGGGAGCCTGGAACGTTCCCAGAGGCAGCTCCGCTCCAGGACTCCCCAGAGTCCCAGCTGCCTGGGGCTGACTCTTGGCTCTGCCACTTGGCGGCTGTGCGACCGTGGGCAGGTTGCTGCCCCTCTGTGCCCCAGTTTCCCATCTCTAGGATGCAGGTGACAGCAGCCCACATCATGGTCAGTGCCGTGACACAGAAGAAGCAGCTGGCTGGGCCCACGGGGCCTGGCGCCCCGCTCCTGAGGCCGCTCAGCATAGCGGGGAGGAGCAGGGCCGCCAGAGCCGGACATTCCCAGGGCAGCGTCTTCACTCGCTGTGTGACCTCGGGCGGGCCACTTCACCTTTCTGGGCATCGGCTTTCTCATCTGCAAAAGAGGCTTAAGAACGCCGGCCCTGGGACGTTGTCTTGAGGATGAAAGGAGGTGGGCCCGGCACTACACTCAGCAAATGACGCGGTCACTGCTGCTACTGCGGCTGCCGCGGTCCCCACCAGCAGGCAGACGCCAGCACCCATTGAGGTTTCCTCTGGGCAGGCCCAGCCTGGCAGACTCAGGGCCCATAGGTCTCCTCAGATGAATCTTCCTCTCCAGGGGCCAAGGAGCAGCCGATGGGTGCGCCCCCCTCTTCCCTTCCCAGCACGACAGACATGACAAACATGTCAGAACAGAGAGGAAGGTTGTGAGACGGGGAGCCAGCAGCACAGCCAGGCAGAGCGGGGGCGGGGGCAGGGGCTCCACAGAGCAGAGTCTGGCCGCCACCCCGGGGTGAGTCTCCTGGAGACCCTCTTACTGCCTGCATTTTGGAAGCTCCGAGTGGGTCCGGTCCAGCCTCCAAGCCTGAGCCCCCGCTTCCCGCCTCCACGAGTGCACTTGCACACACAGCTGCACACACACCCTGCACACACCTGCACACACACCTCTGTGTCAGGACCCAAGCATCATTGGCTCACCTGGGACTGTCTCACCTACTGAATCATCAAGGTCAAAGCCAGTTGGCCTGGGACAGGTGCAAAAAGCCAGACACACTTGGATTCCAATCCCAGACCTACCTTGGGCTGTGTGACCTCAGCCGCTCTGAGCCTCGCCTAGGAACCTGCAGCTGACAAGATTGTCACAAACATGTCTGGTGAATAATAAGTGCAAAACCAGTGGCAGCTCCTGTCCCTACAGCCACAGGGCCCTTCATAGTTTATAAAGCCCATTAGAGTCTATGCCCCACACCCCACCTCCACGGCCTCATTTCTGTGTTAGGCCAAACCTTCCGTTGACTTCTAGCACCTTGGAGGTATGCCCGTCTGTCAGTATCTGCCTCCTCCATCAAACCAGAGGCTTCTGGAGAGCAGAAACTGAGTCTGATTTCTCTCTGTGGCCCCAGCAACACCAGCATAAGGCCTGGGGGCTCAGAACATGTTTAGTAACTGAACGTATGAATGCTTTTCGCCATGTGTAAATTGCAAATATGGCTGCAAATTCTTTGCAGCAACTTCCATCAAGAGATGGAATCTGTCTCCCGTCCCCTGGACTCGTGTTTTCTGCAACGCCAATGGGATAAGGCAGAGGCAACGCTGGGCTAGATCTAGGACTAGGTCTCAAGAGGCCTTGTGACTGCCACTCTTGTGCTGGAGACCCTTCTGCCTCCACACGGTCTGGCCTGGCTGGCCTGCTGTGGGAAAGCGAGGCCCCACTGTCCCAGCTGAGGTTACAGACAATGGGCAGCTCAGCAGAGAACAGCTGGGCCCAACCCAAATCACCAACCCAAAGGACTGTGAGCTAAATACAGCTGTTCTTTTGTACTGCTGCGTTTAGGGGATGTTTGTCTCGGTGCAACAGCTAATTGATGTACACCATATCCCCACTTTACAGGTGAGGAGATTGAGGTTTCAGGGGCAAAGTTCAAGGCCTCATCCCCATCTGCAAAGGGACATTCTGCCCACTCTCCCATCAGGAGGAAGTCAGAGGCTGCAGCAGCAGTAAAGGAAAAGTGCACGCCCCGGGGATGGGCAACCGGGAGAGTGTCTGCCAGCAGTTTCGGCCGCATCCTTAATAAAGATATACTGTTACAGACAAAGCTCGTGCCCACCGTGCCTTCTACTTGCTCCTGACGTTGTTGCCCCGGCTGTTCATGGACCGAGCGGGCTGCCCGGCCCCCGCCAGAGGGACTACAAGGCCGGCATCAGCCACCTCCCGACCAACTTTGGGGCTGAGAGTCGGGGGCGAGGGGCTCCCCTTCGTCCAGAAAGTCGGCTGTGCTCTGGATGGCGGCAAAGAGCAGGAGAGGAGGGGCTCAGAGCCAGCTTGGCTCCACAGGCCGGCAGGGGCTCCCCATGCTCCTGCAGCCCCAGCTGCACCCCTGTAGCTGCTGCCCCTGCCCGGTGCACCTGTCCCTCTTCCCCTGCTAGATTGCAGCCAACTCGGGTGCAGCCCTCAAAGCCCAGCAGAGGGCATTTCCTTTTTGGCCCTGCTCACTGTCCCCTGATTCCAGGTGGGCTCCATCTCTCGGTGGCCCCCTGGCTTCCCCTCCTGAGCTAAAATGATCTGTCCAGCAGCGTCTCTCCTGCCATACGGGACGCTCTTGAGGGCAGGAGCTGTGCCCTCACGCCATGTCCTCCAGCCCCACGCAGGGCTGGGTCCCGGCAGGTACCCTGCAACGTCTGCATTCGCTCTGACCTGAACCGAAGTCAGCGAGGGGAGATCCACTCAGGCACCACCCTGACTGCACTTGTCCGGGAAAACGCGTCTCCTCGGCGCTGTGTCCGTCCCGGCCGTCTCACACCCGGCGGTGAGTCTGGGTCACTGGGCAGGGTCCAGGGAGGCAGAGACTGTGAAAACTTACAGATCGTGGGTCCCCATCTCAGACCGCAGATCAAACCCTAGGGGGACGGGGCTCCGGAATTCATATTTTAGCAAGTCTTGCCCTCTCTGCCTGTGCCCGTGACTCCTACACGTGGCCAGGGGTGGGGATGGCCATGCTGGAACAGGGCTTTCCCAGCTGGGGCCCAGAGCAGCCCAGGATCTGCCGGGGCGCCCGGGCCCTGAACCCGGCCCCTCACTGCCAGCCTACATCACATACCAGGGTTTGCGGGCAAGTTCCTTTTCCCTCAGGGGGTTTGTTTAACTTCCACACAGTGTGGGCAGGACAACCGCTTTGGAAAGCAATCTGACAGCATCTGAAGATACAGACAGCCCCTGGTCGGCAAGTCCACCCTCGGGTGTGGACCCAGAGGAAACAAAGGCCTTTGTCCCCCAGGAGACACACACCAGAGTGTTCTTCGCACTTTATCCGGAACCGTCCTATGCTGGGAGCAGCCTAGCTGGAGGAGAACGGGGAAACACATGGTGTCTATTTGTGTGATGGAATACGACACGACCAAGAAGGAGAACAGGCTGCAGACACAGCAGCGAGGCGGAGGAACCACACAGGTACCATTCTCGGTGAGACCAGCCCAAACCGTACGGCTCCACTGACGTGAGATTCAGGAACAGGCCAGATGACACCCGGGGACACGGGTCAGCATGGTGTTGCCTGTGGGGGATCCGGCTGGCAGCCCTCTAGCTCCTGACAGGGGTGGAGGCCACGCGGGTGGACACATGTAACAGGCCCTGAGCTGTGTTGAAGTTTATACTCCGTGTGAGCCGAGTCTTGGAAAGAGGTTGACAAAATGAGCTTATTTAACAGCCGCTAGTGTTGAGGAGGAGACTCCGGCCTCAGAGACTTTCAGATGCGGGTTCAGTCCTGGCTTCACCCCACCAGCCCTGCAGCCGTGAGCAAGGCCCCTCACCACCCCAGGCTCCGTGGTGACTCTGAACCACGGGACGGGGTTCCCCACTCTCAGGGCCGAGAGGGTGAATGGTCTGTGACGCCCGTGCCGGTGGTCCACAGGTGCCCGGGTCTCCCTCTAGCCCAGAGACTGCAGTGGGCCAGGTTAGGCTGAGGCAGCACTTGGAGAGGGCGTTAGAGTTTCTCCAGTGGCACCTCCAGGCCCTGCTGTTCTCCCTCACCCTCAGCCAGCCCCGAGGTCCTGCCAGCCTGGAAGCGCCAGTGGCCTGCTCTCTCAGCCACACTGGTCCCTCTCCATTCCTCCAATAGACCTTGCTTGCACCTCACCACAGGCCCTTTGCACATGCCCCTGCCAGGATCACTGTCCCTCAGCTCCTCGCATGGCTGGTTCCTTCTCATTATTCAAGTCTTGACTTTACGTTGCCTCCTCTGAGACACTTCCCAGACTGCTCAGCCAAACACTGGAAAAGCAGCCCTTGCCCTCATTCCTCTCCATGAGTGCTTCTTATGACTGTAATTATGATTGTTTCTTGGATGTCTGTTAGCCCCATCAGACTGAGCTCCACAGGGGCAGGTCGTGGTCAGCGCTGCATCTGCAGACAGTCTGCTCACCATGGGGCCGGGAGCTACTTGCAGGACGAGTAAGTGAATAAGCGAATGGATGGCCCTACTCAGAAACTCCTGAGGTGGCAGCAGGAGTGGAGTCCCCAGGGAGCAGAGGCAGATGGGGGCGCTGGGGCTCGGCAGAGGACGGGAGCCGCGGACGAGCCAGCCCCCCAGACAAGGGAAGCAGCACTGCCAGTACCGGCCCAGAGCCAGCCTTGCCCTTAGGGAGACGGCGAGGAGCACCCGCCGGGAAGCAGGCCCCCCGCGCTCGGATCTCACCTGCCCCACTCCACGTGTGAGCCCTGTGCCCGCCATCCCCTCGAGGACGGGGCAGCCTGTGCCATCGCCGTGGAGCTCCCCCGGGGGCTGGTGCGGAAAGCGCTCAGAACAGAGCCAGCGCACAGACGGCGGACACTGTGTGTGAGTGTCTGCCGGGCCGTCTCTGGGTCCTGGCCCGCCCCACGACGTAGAGCTGTGATGCTGTTCTGTAGATGAGGACGCTGAGGCTAGAGAGGTGAAGTAAAGGCCCAGGTCACACCGCTGCCCAGAGGCGGAGCTCGGATTCAAGCCAGGCCCTCACTGCAGAGCCCAAGCGCGGCCCCACCGAGGTGGGAGGGCACTGCAGTCTGGTGGTCTTTCAGCTCCCAGCTCTGTCCGCCTCCCCCCCACGCGGTGTGACCTGGGCCATGTCACCAGCCCTCTGAGCCTCAGTCTCCCACCCTCAAGTCGTGGCTCATTGTCCCGCGCTGACTCCCTGCGCCTCGCCCATCCATCTTCAGGGACGGCGAAGGGCGGCCGTGCCCTCAGCTCACAGCCAGCGAGGTTATAAATACACTCCCACGACGTTTCCATCGACCTTCCCTGAGTTACCGCTGCCGCCTGCGGCTGCTTCCAGCTCTGACTGCAAAGGCCTCAGGGGAGGCTGCGCTCTGGAGGGGACAGACCGGCATGTCCCACCCCAGGCCAGCGGGCCGGTTGCCGTCTCACCTTTGACACGGGCTAGCGGGCCCTCCCTGTGGGCTCCTGTTGACGTGTCCCCAGGAGCGTCTGGGACTGGCTCCTCCAGTAGGGACACTCAGGCCTGCGGGGCGAGGGCAGGTTGAGTGTGAATCAGGAGAAGATAAAGCACGGTGTGCTGCTGTGCCAGTCCCTCTGAGCTCTGGGGTAGGGCTCAGCAGGAGAGACCTGAGAAGATCGGGACACTCAGCAGAAGCAGGAAATCGAGCCAGAGGGTCCTCGGAGATGCTGGAGAGGAAGCTGCGCTCGGGGCGGGGCGGAAGGTCTTGGAAGCAGTGAACCCAGCGCACCGGCGATTCAGGGAGCGAGTCCTCTCCAGCTCCCCTCCTGGAGAAGGAACCGGAAGGACTGGGGCCACACAGGCCACATGAAAGCCTCCTTCCCACGCCTGTCCTCCCCCTACATACACCTGGTTCCTGGCTATCTATGGTGTGGCACCGGGCAGACCCCTCAGTTACCCCCTCAACAACCGTCTCCCTTCTCCCCGGATAACCGAACTCAGACTGAACTCAGCAGAGTGCCTAGCTTCTAGGGCTCTGCTGTCCATTACGGTAGCCTCTGGCCACATGGAGTTGTTCAAATTTAAATTAATTACAGTTAAATTTAATAAAAATTCAGTTCCTCAGAGTCACCACCTACACAAGGTTCAAGTCCTCAATAACTACCTGTGGCTCATGCTGCCCTAGTGGACGGCACAGATCTGGAGCAGTGCCGTCATTGCAGACAGTCCTAGACAGCTCCGCTCCAGAGGATCAATCCTGACGGTCTACACCAGCCGTGGAATCCCATCCCCATTGCAGTGGTGGGTCTGTGTTTGTCATGTGACTTCTTCTGAACAGTGAGACATAAGGGAAGGCTGGGAAGATGATCCTCCTGGTACAGAGAGATAGATGTGGGAGGAGCAGACTCTCTACACATTGGCTACCCCCTTGCCTCCAGGCTTTGAAGGCCATAGTGAAAGGATGTGATGGCTGGAGCTGAGGCAGCCATCTTGCAGCTATAAAGCAATAAGCCTAAGAACAAAAGCTGACACACTGAAGGGGGCAAAACAGAAGGATGAAAGGAGCCTCAGGCTCCAATGAGCTGTGAGACTAGCTGCCTCTGAACTTTTCTTTATATGACATAATTCAATGTCTTTATTATTGAAGCCACTGTAGCTGGGGATTTCTGTCACCTGCAGCTGAATGCTTTCTAACTGATAAACTGTGAGACAATACCTGCATTCCACTTTCAGGCCTCTGAATAAGTTGTTCCCTCTAAGTGAAATAGCTCTCTTCTCATCTCTTTCCAAATTCCGTTCATATTTTAGGGCCCAGATCATGGGCTACCTCCTCTTAGAGGCATTCTCTTAGCATCCCCCACAACGCTGGAAGGGACCGCCCCCTCCTGTAATCCCGACTTGGTCCCTGTCTTCCAGGACTTGGCATCAGTCACTGGCAGAGTGAAGGCAGGGTCTGGATTCATCTTCACGGAGCTGGAGCTCCAGGCTGCACAAAAGTGCCTGGCAAGTAGCAGGTACTCAGGTAACATTTGGTGAATAAAAGAATACTGTCGATACGTTATTTCAGCATTGCCACCATGCCCTACACGTGGCGTAAGTTTACGCTAAAGCTTGTGCAGTGAAGGAGTGAATCTCTCACCGTTCTCAGAAGTGGAGAAATTCAAAGTGGGCTGCCCACGCCTACCTCACAGCATAACCCAACACGTTCCCAGTAAATTAAAGAGTCAAATGCAGAAGCAGAGTTGACATTTTTATTTATTTCTTTAAAATTCCATGTGTAGTCCATCGATGGATGAATGGATAAACAAAATGTGGTATATGCATACAATAGACTGTTATTTAGCTTAAAAAGGAAGCAAATTCTGACACACACTACAACATAGGTGAACCTTGAGAACATTATGCTAATTGAAATAAGCCAGTCACAAAAATACAAATATTATATGATTCCATTCGTATGAGGCCCCTGGAGTCGTCAAATTCATAGAGACAGAAGGTGGAGTGACGGCTGCCAGGGGCTGGGGGAGGGGCATGGGGAGTTGTTTAATGGGCACAGAGTTTCAGTTTTGCAAGATGAAAAGAGTTCTGGAGACGGATGGTGGTGATGGCTGCACAACAGTGTGAATATACGTGACAATAATGAACTGTACACCCAAAAATGGTAAATTTTATATTGTGTATTTTACCAAAATTAAAAAATGTTTAACTGCTGCATGGAATATACGTATACAAAGGCAGACGTAAACGCCCGTGTCCAGTTTAAACCAGCGTGATAACAGGAGCGCCAGTGGCCCGTCTGAAGAAGCAGTGCGTCACTGGACATTCGCAACCCCGGGTGTGCCTGGTCCCCCGCCTCCCCACAGAGGCAGCTCCCCTTTGGAGCGCGGCGTCCGTCACGGTGTCGCTTTCCTTTACAGTTTTGCCAGGTATATTCTGAGACGCTATCTAGTCCAGTCTTGCTCAGTCTTAGCCTCCACGTCAATGAAATAAGTAAAGCAAACTCTGTATCTCTTCTGTGACTTCTTTTTTCCCTGATTATTTTGGGGTGCGCATTATTATTGTTAAACTTGCATACGTGTCATAGACTCTT
Organism: Diceros bicornis minor; assembly: GCF_020826845.1. NCBI lineage: Eukaryota > Metazoa > Chordata > Mammalia > Perissodactyla > Rhinocerotidae > Diceros > Diceros bicornis. The sequence goes on from NC_080757.1 coordinate 168,712, forward strand.
TGGTACGTCTCATAAATTTCACAGTTAAAAAAATAAATACATAAAGTGCTAAATGTAAAGATTGAAGTTCTTGAAAAGATAAGGAAATCTAGGTGACTACTTTTAGAATCTTCAGATGAGGAAGTCCTTTCCAAGCAAAACACCAAAGACAGAAGTCACACAAGAATAGGCTGACGTGTTGGATGACAAAACAGTTTAAACTGTCTGTGTATAAAAAGAGCCCTAAGCAGAGTTAAATAGGCAAGGCAAAAACTGTGACAAGAATTAACAACGTGCAAGACCAGAAAAGCTTGTCGTCCCTGCTACACGAAGGGGTCTCCACGCCAGACACGGAGAGGGCAGACCTGAGTCCACACGGCTGGTCGGGACGCAGTGGGTACCGGAGCTGAAGAAGGCACTGACTATACACGCACGTCTCTCAAAAGTCGCAAGAAAAGCGCACACCCTCTGCAGTGGTAGTCCGCCGTCAGGAAGTTTGCCTTAGGCACTAACCAGAGACGCACACCCACGTCCACGTATAAGACGCCCTTCACAGCCGCGTCTACATTAGGAAACAACGCACGCTACCGAAACACTACAGCGCAGGGGCCAGTGTGAACGACCAAAACCACCGAGACCGTGCTTCAGAAAAACGTTCACCCCAGCAGAGAAGGAGCGGCAATACACAAGCTAAACAAGAGAGCGGGTTCCTCTCCGACAGACGCTGGATTGGACTACAAGACAGTCCGGCCACTTGGGAACAGTTTGGCCGTTTCCGCTAAAGTCAAACAACCATTGACCACACAACCCAGGAATTCTACTCTTAGATGTTTACCCAAGAGAAATGAAAGCCTGACCACACAAAACTTGAACACAAATGTTCATGGCAGCTGTATTCACAATAGTCAAAAACTGGAAATAATCCCAGTGTCTACCAGCTGGCGAGTAGGTAGACAAATGTGAGGGGCCCACACCGTGGAGTATTACTCAGCAAAGAACAGGTGTCCCGAGAGCTCAGGGTCTCTGGGCCACGTGCAGCGGTCACCGTCTGTGGGCGGCTCCTCTTAGTTCAGAGCCTTGGAACTGAAACCACGAGTTAGCTACCCTTTCCACACTCACCCAACACACCCCAGTGGAACAGGGGTCAGACACCACAGTAAGCATTCTCATCGGGAGCCCACCAAGACATGTCAAAACTCATCTAGAATTTCTAATAAAAGCATCTAGAACTTCAGGAATCATAGCAATCTTGAGAACCCACCAGCACACTGCACAGACCCCACCTTGAGGGGAGAAGGCTCTGGAATTTGCCCCCAGTCCTCCCTGAGAGAAACCAGTCCGGTGTCCCCCGCGGCCCCTCACTCTGCCTCTGGAGGTGCCCTTCTTTTTCCCGTTTCATTTTCCTTCTTGGCCACATCTGGAGTGAGCTGCTCCCCTTCTCGGCCCACTTCCTGTCTCCTAGGAGGGCGAAGGCCCAAATGTCATTTCATCCCCTTTGACATTTCCGATTGTCAAAGGCTTTTGTAGATCAGGGATTTCGCTGGAGTGATGTTCTTCCCTTTGAGGACCGGCAGGCGTCGGATCTCCTTGCCCCAGGTCTGTTCTGTGTGCCAGGTACCACACCCGCCCTTCTTGACAAGAAATGGTTCTCGCCAGTGCGCCTTTGCTTTATCACCTCTGGGCCTCTCTCTCAGTCCAACCTTGAATCTGCCTGAAACAACGGGTGCGAAGGCCACAGCCTCATCTAATGTTGACCCCCAGGCACCTGAATCCAGTGAGAGGCATTGCCCAGCTCTGGCCGAAAGCCGTCTAATACCGTCTCTGACCGTTGGGGGTCGAGAAGCAACTGCGTGTGTCAGCCCTGCTCTGTCCTGAGCTTCTGACTTATCCCAACTCCTTTTCATTCTTCTGGAGCTGGTTTCTTTCTTGTAATCCTTGCCAAACGCAGCCAACAGCAGCAAAGAAACATGACCGACATCCTCTTTTCCAACCTCTTTCCCTAGGCCTATCAACTCAGGAGTCGCTCAGCACGCCTCCAAATTCTCACAGGAGATGGGGTGCGAAATGGTTTGCCTCTGTGTAACAGGGCTCTCTGTCTTTCCAGTCTCTGATCTCAGTTTCCTTGCCATCTGCGCCTACACTGCTAAGCCAGTGCCACCTCTTTCAGAGTTTGCAGTGGCAGCCTTTCTCCTCCACATCAACTTCTGTATGAGTCGGAACAGGACAGGCTGTATTAATAAGCTCCAGAAGTTCGATGGCTCACCGCCGTGAAAGGTGACTATTTGCTCACGCACGGTCTGATGTGGGCTGATGGGGATCCAGGAGTCAGGGGTTCAGGCCCCTCCTTCTTCAATGCAGCGCTGTCTTCTGAGACGGTTACAGCAGTGAGAGAGACGGGGGAGGAGGCGCACCAGGTCCTAGCCACGTCTGCCAGGAGGTGACATGCAGTGCGGAACCTGGAAGGGCTCACTCCCCACTCCCGGGGTGGGTGGTCGCAAGGGTCCACAGAGGGTCCAAAGGGGCTGCAGCAGGGCAGGCCCTAGGAACTCCTGGTGCTAATCAACTAAACCTCCCTTCCAGGCCAGGGCCTCGCACTGAGAAGGCTCTGTAGAGAGGAGAAGCCAAGCCGGCCAGAACGGAGACAGCAGGGACCAAAAATCAGAGAACAAAGAGAGAAAGGAGAGAGGGAGAGAGAGAAAGAAACAAAGGAAGAGAAGGTCGAGGTGAAGGGGAAGAGGGACCGCAGGGCCCTTTCTTTAACATTTCATGAAAGCAGCAGAAGAGGGAAGGCTAGAGGGAAGACGCGGGAGAGGAGGTTCTGACCCGCTCCCCCGCTTGGAAGTTCAGAAAACTCCTTCCGTATAAAAATGAGCATCAGAAAAAGACTGTAGTTAAATCCTACACAAAGTGATTATACAGAAAACGAGAATAATGAGCAACGTCCCTACGGATAGTGAGGGCATTCCGGAAATGCATGCCCACAGAACACGCGCCCAAAACACAGAAACTGTCTCCACATATTTTAAAATAAGTCAACAGAAATTAAGAAAGTAATAAAAGATGCAAAAGAATAACAAGACAAAATGAGAAGATTTCAGAAAAGATGTACTAGAACTGAGGAAAGAATTAGAAATAAAGCAGAAAACTCACTGGAGAGTGAAGACCGCACTAGAAGGAGCACAAGAGTGAATAAGGGCCACAGACAGTGCCGGAGAGGATCGGAAGATGACGTGGTGGGTAATTGTTACAAACAAACAAAAAAGGAAGAGATAAATAAGCTTCAAGAGAAGCAGGTGCAGGTGGGAGGATCTAACGTACATAGAACAGAGGTCACTGCGGAGGAGGCCAGTGCTGGAGGCTCAGCAGAGGCCAACACCGTACCTCAAAAGACACTTTCCGGAAATAAATAACCTGAAACAACATCAAGTGCCTGGGAACACTGACGCAGAACGTCCAGCGAGAGACACGTTCTACCACATGTTCTGTGGATGCCTTTGGGAATCCAGGCGAAAGAGATGAAGTCACCTAGCAGGACAGTCAGGTGGTCACCAGACTTACCGACACCAGCCCTTCGGGCCAGAAGCGCAGGTGCACACGGACAATATTAAGGCGTAAGCCAGACTGCCTTTCAAGTGTAAAGGTGATAGACAAACATTATCAACATGTAAGAACTCCACAACTCATGTTCCTGTGCGGGCCTCTGAGGATCCTACCAGAAGACAAGCCCAGAGAAAGCTCCAGCCAAAATGGCCGGAGACACACACGTGAGGGCTGATGGTGAGTAGAGACAGAGAACACAGTCACCGGTACAGTTCAGATCAAGTAACGGTTATAACGGACAGTAGTATAGAAGGGTGCACCACGACCATCAAGTGTCTGAGGGAAAGTGGGAGAGCACATGAAAATAGAACAAGTGTGCTGACTGCCTCGTAGTTCATGTCTGGGCGCAAAAGGACATTCATTCAAATCAGATGCTGTGGGGAGAGGACGGTATCAAGTTTCAATATTGCTCATAGTAGAACCAACAGACAGAGCGGGAAGACGAAAAGTCCGGTGCACAGATATAAGCAGAAAGGTAGCGATTAGGGCAGAAGTACGACCCTTTCCTAAATACCAAAAAGACAGAGTCAGAGAGAAAACAAGGACCATACTGAGAGAGAGTTTGCATGAAGGACTTACATAGACACAACGTGACATCAAACGCCGTGACAGAGCTGAGGCCACACATATTGATTCCATGGTCTTTACTCACCTATTAATAGAAAAAAGATTTTCAGGTTGGCTAAGAAAGGAAACTCCAGCACCACGCTCAGCAGCTCTCCGGAGTGGCGGCCAGGGCACACGGCCCAGCGGAGGGCGTGAGGGGAGAGCGGGGACCGCGCCGGCCGGCTGCCGGCTCTGCTGGAGGAGGAGCCCCACGGCCAGGAGCCGCTTTGTACGAGAAACATGAAAGGAAGAGTGTTCTGATTACCTGTTGCAGCCTGACAAACTCCTCCCGGGGTTGGCTTAAAACAGTCGCTTTATTATTCAACGATTCTCTGGGTCAGGAACTCAGGCAGGGCTGGCTGGCTGGGTTTGTCTTCCCCACACAACGTTGACGGAGGCCGCTCACTGGCGTCCAGTCAGAGGCGGCTGGTCTGGGGGGTCCAGCCTGGCTCCACTCACATAACTGGTGTGTGGCGGGCTTCGCGGGGCCTGTGGGCCGGCGTGCCTGCACGTGGCCTCTCCCGTGGGGCCTGAGAGTCAGAGCTCCGAGCAGGCCGCGTGGAGGCTCTGTGGCCCTGCAAAGCCTCGCCTGGCAGTCCCTGAGCGTCACTTGTGCCACACTCTGTGGTGGCTGGAGCAGTCACAAGTCCCCCAGAGTCGGGGGGACAGAGACCACAGCTCTCAATGGCATGAACGTCCAAGAATTTGGGGCCGTGTTTTACAACTGCCACCAAAGATAAACCACGTATATTTTTACTGGTTACATACTGGGGAGAGACATTCAATAAGGATAATTACCACAATCGATTGAAACAAATAAAATATCTTTGAATCTGAGTTCATAATTATTTGTTTAATCCCTACTTGGTCATCACTGGAAGACCAGTTTAACTTAGAGAACTGCTAAAGGGACCAAGGCAAACATATATCCTGCCTTTCCTTTACAAACCGGACCATCAGGGGGCCAAATCGTAGAGGAGGGGACATCTCTCCGTGGAAACATCTCAGCTGATAATAGAGCCGGGACACCGCCAGTCTGCAACCACGAGGAATGAGCGCACCCAGGCCCTGGGCATCAGCAGCTGCTGACACTGCAGAGACGGCAGGACACCGCACCTCCCGCCGGGGGAGCACAGAACTCTCTACCAAGTGTTCTTGCCAAAAAAAATCCAACCTGCATCTGCTCAAGTCTCTGGACCCAGCTCCCAGTCACAGAAATACAGACGCTGTGGGCAGCTCCACAGGTCTGACAACCCAGTTTCCTCAACAGATAAAGTAGAAGGCAGACCACACGGAGGGGCAGCCTCGAGAGGAAAGACACCGGGGAGAAACACCAGCCAGGGTGACGTGGGACCCTTATTCAGTCCGTGATTCAAACCTTTTTTTGTTCATTTTAACATTTATGAGACAATTCTAAATTTGAACAGAGACTGGTTGTGTATCGATATTAAGAAATGATCGTTACATGTGATGCATTAAAGAATGATTTTGTCATGTTTTTTAAGTCCTAATCTTTCTGAACATTCGTGGACGAAATTGTATGATGTCTGGGATGAGTGAGATGAATGTCCCAATAATTAGGGAGGGACAGTGGGTGAGGGCAGAGGTGGCACGTATTGGTCACTGTTGAAATGGGGTGCCGGGCGCCTGGGGGCTCATTACTGACTCTGATTGTGTATGTGTTTGAATCTTTCGTAACAGAAGGCTTATGTATGTAAATTTTTGCACAATAAAAAATTTATGTAGAGGAAAAAAGGATGGAAGGATGGAAATCAAAATGCCAGCTGGACATCTTACGCTCGCACGATGTGGTATGTCAATTATATCTCAACAAAAGTAAATTTTAAAAAATGCTAGTCATAAATAACTCTGGCAGATGAGATTATAGGTAAGTTTTCTTTTTAAATTACTCAACATCTTCTAAAATTTCTAATGAACACATAGCACTTTAAAAATCTGGGAAAGAAAGATTCAGCCAAACTAGCCCCCGCTTCCCAGGGAGCGAAGGTTTCTCTCGGGCTCCGCAGGTGGACGGGGAGCTTGGCACAAGGGGGCCAGGAAGCCACTTGGTGGCACAAACTGTGGCCCTTGCAGGCAAATGTGCTGCCCTTGGCCCCACTTCTCTGGGCGCCGTGCCCAGGGAAACTGTCTGAACTCTGAAATACCCCAAGCTGACTGCTCAAGGCCGTCCATCCAGCTCAGCTCTGGGAGTGAAAGCTGGAGTCAGAGGCCACGTCCAGCTACCGGGGGCCGCCTCGGTGAAGGACGGCACATCATGTGATGGAATGCTAAGCAGCCACCAAAATGGTGCCTACTGTACAGAAGGCCTCAGACTCGCCACCATGTGAGCCGAGGATGCACATCCACACGTCTGACATGATTCCGGTTTTGCAAACGTGAATGACAATGAATGGAACCCAGTTTTCAGCCTCATGGGCCACTCCGTTAATATTTCAAATTAACATGCTCTGCCCCCAGGGGGACCTGGGCTCTCTCACAGCTCCCGGGAGACCCAGGGTGGCTGCTGGCCCGAGGCCCCACGTGCTCTGCGCCTGTGTCTCTCTCAGCTCGGCCTGGGCTTCTACAACCACTCCCCTGGCTGCGCGGGACGCCCGCTGACCCCGGCTCCGTTTCCTGGACCGGCAACCCCTCCCAGGCTGCTGCGGGCGCCAGACTTGAACCGAAACATAGAGAAGTCGAGGTTCACAGGAGGGTCTCCACCCGGCCGCTCCTTGTCTCTCCCTGCAACTCCTTGCCCCAGGATGCCCTGGAGCGCCAAACATCTCCAGCGTCGCCCTGGCTCCCACAGCTCCCGGTGCCACGCCACCCCTCCCTGGCAGGAGCCCCCATGACACACCCACAGGATCCTCAGCATGTTTTCTTAGACAAAGACCATTCTTTCTGGAAGAATCTTGTTCCAGCTTTAAAGTAATATTTTGTCCTCCTCATTTGCGGGGACCATTGCTAGACTCCCCCATTTCTCCTCCCCTCCTCCTAGCCATGGAGCCCTGGGGTCTAAATGGCATGGGCCACCTGTATAAAGGCTCCATTTCCCAGCGTCCCCGGCAGCTACGGATAACCATGGGGCTGAAGCACGGCCAACAGGGTGTGGAGCAACGCCGACCCACTTCTGGGTCTGCCCTTCAAGGGGAAGGTGTGCCGCCTCTTCATCTCGTCCCCCTCCTGTTGCCCAGAACGTGGGCTTGGCACCAGGGAACCCTCCTGGGTCATGTGGACCAGGCGTCAAACACTCGAGGAAGAGCAACAAGACGGAAGGGACCTAGGCCCTGGCACCGCGAAGCCGCCCTAGTTGCTGCAGACCACTGACACTCACACCATCACGGGAGAGAGAAAAATCGCCTCTCTGGTTTAGGCCATGGTCAACTTGGCTTTGTTGTTGTTGTTGTTTTTAATAAGAAGCCAAACCTAGATCCTGACTTGTAAACGTCTCCGTTAAAACGCACCCTTGGTGCCCAGTGCTAGCAAGTTGTCTTATGTCAGGCCCCCCAGAGGCAGAGCCTGAGGTACGGATCCAGGTGCGAGGGCTTCATGAAGGAAGTTCTCCCAGCAGAAACCAGTAAGGGACCGAGGGAAACAGGAGAGAGCAGCAGCCAAATAAGGTGCATTTCCGGCCAGGCCTCGATTGAGCCCTGGAGTGGAGACGGCTGTCCCACAGCAAGGGGCGGGGCTTGCCTGCGACAGTTGACGGGCTGGAGGTGCCCAGAGATGTGGGGGTCGTCTCCCAGACACTCCAACTCTGCAGTACGAGGGGAAGCAGGCCCAAGGACAACTCTCTGAATCAGGACCAAGATGTGAGTGGTCAGCTGCAGAGCACAGAGCAGGGGGATTAAGTATGAGGTCCCCAGAAGGTCTGCTGGCCCTGGGCAAGGCGCCAACAGTGCTCCACACACAGGACGGGGGAGCCTTCTAGGCCTTTTGTGCCTCCCACCCTGTCAACCTCTTCCACCAGCCTCCGCCCACCCACCTCACACAGTGCCCCGGATGAGATGAGTAACCACAGCCCCAAAGATACTCCCCAGGACCCTTAGCCAAGAGTGCTGGCAGATGCCATGGGACCTGGGATTCGGTTGCCCAGTAAACCACGGTGGCATTTGCTCTGAGAAGGCAACAGGTCCCAGGGCATGGGGCTGAGAATATGGAGAATCAGAGAGGTGTAGCAACTTGCCCAAGACCACGCAGCTAAAGTGGAGGGACTGAGGTGGGGGGGCAGGGGGCAGAGCAACATTACAGAAAAACCTAAACCTGTGACAGAACCTGAGAGAAGTAGACCGCGACTCTGTGGGGAGCCAGGAGGGCTCATGGGAGCTGGGCGGCCCCAGTGGGCAGGGAGGATCCCGTGTCCTGAGCACGTCTACGGGCTGCACCTCCACCTCTGTGAGCTCCTCCGTCCCTACCGCGGTCTTGGAGGCACCGTCTCCTTAAGTTCTGCCATCACAGACTCTGAGAGAAGGACCTGGGTCAAGGAAACCCCGGGAAACACCACAGGGAAGAGAGACGGGCGGGAAGGGGCCAACGAAGGGTGTGTTCTCAACGCGGTTCCCCTGGGGCGCCCGGGCAGGGTGAGGCCTGGGGGGCAGCGGTCACCTCCATTCCCCCACATGGAGGCAAGAAGTCGCCCTCGGCCACGTGGCTATGAAGCAGGGCCTCCCAGGCCTGTCTGACCCGGGCACAAGATCTTTTCACTCTTTCCAGCTCGGCCTCCCTTTCAGCTCTGAAAATAGCATTTGCCAGTGTTTTGAGACCTGTGTGCTTTCTTTATTTTAACAACTTCAGGATTCAAACGACGCAGAGCTTTCCATTCAGAGACTGGCAATTTATTTACTCCGCTCCATGAACCCACTCTCAGCCGAGGAAGGTCACTGTCTTCAGACAACTGAGACAAGAAGACCAGATAAGTGGCCAGACCCCGCCCTGGATGGAGATGGCTCCGGGAAGGCTGGACGCCGCCTCACTCACTGCCCTTAGCGCCAGGTCTGCCCCTCACCAGCTGTGTGATCTTGGACAGATCGCCTAGCGTCTCTGCGCCTCAATTTCATCATCTGTAAAATGGGAAAGGCAACAGAGGCTGCCTCCCAGGACCGTTGAGAGAACTCAATGCGCTAACCTGTGCCAAGTGCATGGAGCAGTGCCAGGCACACAGCAAGCGCTTAATAAATGCTGGATCTGCAGAGTCTGGTGTAGAAGCAGACTTGGACACAGACATGGCCACCAGGGTGATGGGGCTGGACAGAGGGAAACAAGGGGCTGTGGGAACCCCGAAAAGGGAGTGACTAATCCAGGAAAACCTCACAAAGGCAGAGCCAGTGGAAGTGAGCTTTGCGGGATGTGTAGATCACAGGCAGAAAAGGGAGGTGCAGTGACTCTGTGTGTTGGGGGGGTTAGCTGTCCAGCATTCACACCCCTTCCTATTGGGGAGGGAGGCCAGGTAGAGTCCCGGGGGGCAGCGTCCTGTTTCACTGCAGAAGCTGAAGGACCAGACTGTGGTGGGGTCAACAGGCCACTCCTGCCTGGGACTCTGAAGCTCAACATCTGGGGCCAGGGCCACAGCGGAGTCCTGCCCAGGCCCCTGCAGCCTCCCTAGCCCCTGAGAGTTCTCCCGCCCACTCCGTAAGTCCTAAGATTGAGCCAAGGACTCCTTTACCGAGGGTAGACAGAGTCACTTCTCTGTCGCTTGCAACCAAAAATCCTGATGGGAATTCCTGGCAGAAAGACCGGAATGAGCAGGAGATGGAGGGAGCAACTGCTCGGGTCATCCTGGCTCTGCCCCCAGGCCCTGCCCTCCCCACGTGTTCACACAAAGATCCCAGGGAGGCGGGGGGTGGCTCTCCACTCTAGCTCACAACCGCAAAACTGAGCCCAGAGACAGAGGGGACCACATGGGCTCCCGCAGGGGGCAGACACCCGGCCAGGCTCTGCCCTCACTCCAGTCAGGGTCCCTGGAGTCAAGATGGGCAGCTCTGTCCCCACTTGCCACAGCAGCCTGTGGAATGTCACAGTCCCAGGACAGAGGCTGAGACCGAAGTTTAAAAGGCAAGCCCATCTTGGCCACGCTACCGTGTCCTGAGGGGACCACAGGGAATGAGGTTTTGGTTTACACGCAACTCTGAGAAGAAGGAATTTAGAGCCCGAGGAACAGAGCCTGGTGAGCATCACTCACCCTCTGGGCCCAAAGACGCCCGAGATGGGATGGTGGAGGCAGGAACCAGAGGCACAGGCTCCTTAACTGAGCCCCTGCTGTGTGCCGGCCTGTGACGGGCCTCTGCGCCCTCCAGGGTTTCATTGAAGCCACCCGCTGTCCTGCAAGATCAGCGCGAATCCTACCAGTTCACAGATGAGGAAACTGAGTCTCAGAGAGGTTCTGTGACATCTTCAGGTCACACAGCCCAGGGTGACAGAGTCAAGTCAGGGCTCTCTGTCCCATGAGCTGGGGGGTGGGGGTTGTGGATAAACCTTTATGTGGGTGGGGGCCTGGAGCGGGGCTGCAAAGGCAAAAAGGCATGGGCTGGGCAGAGACGAGGACATTTCAGAAAGGCGGTCCTGTTGTTACAGTTGTTCTTCGTGTAAATCCAATCCATCTCTCCCCTGCTCAAACTCCCCCCGTGACTTCCCTCATGCCTTGAAAAGAAAGTCTAGAGCCTCTGCCACGGCCTGCAGGGCCCCGTGTGATCTGCCTCCAAGCCCTGAGTCTCTTCAGTGGCACCAAGTGCCCTCCTGCCTCAGGGCCTTTGCACAGGCTGTTCCTGGCATGCTCTCTCCAGTCCTCACCCACCTCACTCCCATCCCCCTCCCTGCTCCCCTTCCACGGAGTCCTCTGAGGCTGTGGGTTATCTGCCATGACACACTCACTAAGGGTCCCCTCTCACGTGCCCCCTTTTCTTTCATGGCCCTGAGCACGGGTTATAACCCTCTCAGTCACGCATCTTCAAGAGAGGCAAAAGTTGGTTCTTGGGAGAGTGAAAAAAACTTAGGTGTTACAATTATTTGTGGCCCTACATGACAAAATCTTATTCCTTAGTACTGTATCTCTCAGTAGCGAGAAAATAAATTTAAGTAATTTACTTAATTAATCAAATTTAATTACTTAATTGTAATTAAGTTTAATTAATTTAAATGATTTAATTAATTGATTTGAATTTAATTCACTGTTTCTCCTTAGGGAGCGATCATGGAAAAGATGTGGGAAACGCCGCTTTAAGCCTTCGTCAGTCTGCTTCTGCAGCGTCTGACTCCCTCACCGAGCACCGAGGGTGGGCCTAGGTCTGCTTGGTCCTGCCGAAACCCCCATTCTAGAAGGCTGCCTGGCACACAGTAGGTGCTCAGGTGACACCTTCCACGCGCCAAGCCCTGCAGAGAACAACCCAGACAAGGCTCTGCTGTAGAGAGTCCACACTGGACCTCCTTTCCCTGGATCCCTGGACAGTGGGGAGCCATGGAAGGTTTGGGAGCCGGGAAGGGAAGAACCTCCTGGGCTGGTACATCCCCACCCAGAGAACACAAGGCCTCCCAAGCCTCCTGCCATCGGGTGCCTCCAGGAGGCCAGCCCAGGACAGGAGCAGAGGGCTGCGGCCTCTGCAGCTAGACTAGCTTGGCAGGTGGCTCCCTGGGGGCGGAGCCCGGGTTGGGGAGAGGGCGAGCAGGACTCCTGGGTTTCTGGGTCACCCAGCTCTGCCTCACCCTCTGGGGGCCTTGGGAAGGGCTGGACCCTCGCCGAGGCTTTGCAACCTCCAAGAGAACCCGACTGCCCGGGCGTGAGGACGAACGGCAAGGAGACAAACATAGCCCAGCTGGTGTATATATAGACCCTCCCACCTGGCTCCCAGAAGGACTCCAGTGGCTTCCGCAAGAGGCAGAGAAATGGGCACTCAGAGAGTGCCAGGGTTTGTACAAGAGGCCCTCACGTCACAGGCCTCCGGAGTGGAACCAGGACAAGGAGAACCTCTGATCCCTCCAGGAAGCACGTCTGAATAGGAATGAGCTCCCCACTGGGGGGCTGCGCAAGCAGAGGCCACAGCCCCTGGTGGGGGTATGGCTGGGGACAGATCTTGGCCAGCGGCTGTTAAATCCCTGCAGGGAGACAGAGGACACCAGCCCTGCTCGCTCAGTCACCGCCCTGCCCTCAAAGCAGCCGGGGACACAACCAGAGGTAAGGCTGAGCACCGACTGGCCCCTTCCCCCTCCGTGGGCCCGAGTTTCCTGGACAGGCTTAAAAACACTGGCCGGAGGAGAGAGAAACCTTCATTGCGGTTCCTGAGACTGCTCAAGTCCGCAGCAGCACCAGGAGCCCCATCCCCAGACGCGGAGCGAGGCGGCCGATGTTGGGGACATCGCAAGGCGGGCCTTCAGTCCCCAGCTTTGGTGTTGCTTGCTATGTGGCCTGGAGCTCATTGCTTTCCTTCTCTGAGGCACCGAGTCCCCAGTCAGTACAACGAGGGGGTTGCTCTGTCCCTAGAGAGCCTCCCAGGACTGATGGCCCAGAATGAATAGAACTGCAGCCCCCACCCCCACCCTCGGCCCAAACCTTGGCCCAGCTGTGGTGGGGCCCAGCTCTCTGGGCCCCCCTGCCTTGGTTTGGGATCAGCCTTGGGGCTGGGGGCAACTTCCCTGCACCTGCCATTTCCCCTGTCATTGCCAGACCCCCCCTTGCCAGGCTCTGAGCAAGACAGACCCATCCCGGCCCCAGAAGAGCTTCCAGTCCAGTGGGGAGGCAGTCAGTGGACGAGAATATAAATAAATAAATACAAAGCAAGTACAGCCGGGTGAGGGGACAGAGTGACGGGGTGATCAGGGAGGCCTCTGTGAGGAGGTGGCATCTGAGCAGAGACATCTGAGCCAGCCAGGAGGACGTCTTGAGGGAGAGCCTTCTGGGCAGAGAGGACAGCAAGTGCAAGGGCCCTGAGGCAGGTCCAGGCTTGGTGTGTTTGAGCGCCATGTGGCTGAAGCTCAGGGAGCAAGTGGGAAAGTGATGGGAGAGGAGGTCTGGGAGGGCCGGCGGGTGTGGGCCCTGTGGGCCATTGAGAGGCTTGGACTGGGGCAGGTGGGAGCCACAGCAGGCTTCTGAGGAGAGGAGGCTGAACTGATATTTAAGAGGGAGGCTGCCTCCCCACTCCCCACCAGGCCCAAATGCTGCATCTGGAACCTGCCTGAGGAGAAGGCTCTCACAGCTGTGCCTGGAACAGGAAGTCCGCGCGCCTCTCCCGTCCGGCTATAGGTCCGGAGACTGTCCGGCCCAGGTCTGGGATAGGCACCTGCCCAGACCCTGCTGCCTGGAGGGAACCAGAGATAACACCCCAGCAAAGGGGCCCGGTCCAGTGCCTCGAAGCATCACAGGCGACAGGGAGGAGGGGGCACTGCCACTCCAAGTGGGGCTCCTTCACTGAGGTCATGGGCTGTATAAACTGTTAAGGGCCCGGGCACTGGGCACTTACTTCATAAATGTCAGTGATCAGCACACTGGCTCCCCTGGCTTGGATGCCTGGACACCCTTTGTAAATGCTGTAGGGTTCCGTAAATAGAAACGGAGCCTGGAAACAACGGTGTTGGCATTAACGTGTAGAGGAACATGCAAACTTTTTTTTTTTTTTTAAAGATTTTATTTATTTTTTTCTCCCCAAAGCCCCAGTAGATAGTTGTATGTCATAGCTGCACATCCTTTTAGTTGCTGTATGTGGGACTCGGCCTCTGGATGGACGGAGAAGTGGTGCCTCGGTGCGCGCCCGGGATCCGAACCTGGGCCACCAGCATTGGAGCGCGCGCACTTAACCACCAAGCCACGGGGCCGGCCCGGAACATGCAAACTTTAAAGTGCTTTCTACTCTGGCCAGTGCTTGGCAACTATAATCTACTTGGTAAACTGTAACTCACGTGGTAGTCCTGTAGGAGGCTTTGCAAACTGTAAATTCCTTCGTAGGCTGTTTTGTAAACAGCCCCAAGCTTTGCACACTACAAAGTCCTTTGTAAAATGTAGAGCTCTCTGTAAACTGTCGAGTGCTTTGCCAGCTGTAGAGGGCCGTGCACCTGAGAACCTGTGGATGAGTCAGACCAGCGCCCGTCTCCCAGCATCAGCCCCAGGGCTCCCAGCGGGGCCTCCGCACGGGAAGGAGGGCGCGGTGGGTGCGCACAGGCGGGAGGCTGGAGTCGCAGGGGCGGAGCCGGGGCGCAGGCGGCGGCCCCCTGAGACCCCGCCCGGCCCGGGCAGCCAGCGCGGGGGCGGGGCTCCGGGGACACGGGCCACAGCCGGGGCTCTGCGGCCTCCTGGCGGCCGCAGCAGGAACGACTCGGGCCGCGCCCCGGGACCGGGTCCGCCGGTCCAGCGCGCCCGCGGGAGGACACGTGCGCGCGCATGTACACGCGTGCGCGCACACTGGCATGCCGGCCCATCCGCGCACGCGCACGCGTCCACGTGCCCATCCACCCACAGGCTTCGGGATTCATTCACTCCCTCATCCTTCCGTGTTCATTCATTCGTTCGTGTTCTCATTCCACGAAGGCTGGCTGAGCACTCGCAGAGCCGGCACCGGGGCCACGACAGCTGCAGGTCACAGCTGCCCAGGTAAGGCAGACAGGCTAGCGGGGCTGCCTGGCCAGCAGGTGACACGGGAGACCAGCAAGGGGGGCGGGGGTTCCGGGCAGACGGCACAGTCGGTGCAAAGGCCCCGAGGTGAGAACAAGCCTTCATGATGGAGGGAGGCACGAAGCGCCTTGAAGCTGTTAAATCTGCGCCAGGGAAGGCTTGGTGGACAGAGGCCTGTCCCAGGCTGGGGGTTATTTGGGGACAGGCTGAACTGAGGATGGGAGAAGTGGAGGACAAAGCAGAGGAGAGACGGACCCCCAGGGCATCCATGCCCTCCTTCTGGGAACATGACCCCATTTCCCCTGGAGGACCGTGGGGGTCCTGCTCTCAGACCTCGACGTGTGGGCGGCTGACTCTCCCAAGGTTTGAGCCTCCTGGCCTGTGATTGGCTTGCAGATGAGCACGTGACCCTTCCCAGCCAGTAGGAGACAGTCCTGGGACTCCTGCTGAAGCTCTGGGCCCCTTTGCTAAGCTCGTCGGAGTTACTGGGTCCTGACTTGTCCCCACCAAGGGAGTGTGAAACTGAGACGGAGAAAACTGAGCTAACATGGACACAAGTTCTTCAGGATATTAACCGGGCTCCTGGATGCAACTGTGCCTGTGCCTGAGTTCTGCTTACATGAGCGAATACTGTAAATTCCCTTCTGATGGAGGAGGGTTTCTGCCCCAGCCCAGGCCTCAAGGATCACAGAGCCAGATTGGACCCTGGCAAGGCTGCCCTCACTCCCCTCAGAGCCCTCTCCCAGGAGGACGCTCCCTGTCCCCAAGCCTCAGTTTCTCTCTCATACAAGTTGTAAGGCTCAGGGCAAGTCACTTCAGCCCTCTGGGCCCGTCTTCTCAATGAGGTGACAGTGTCGGCCCTGGTGCAGCGCCTGGCCTGTGCTCCTCACTCGGTGCATCTGGCAGTGCATCTTCAATGACAGTGGGACAGGCGGCCCCACCAGTGGACTGGGCCTGTGCCACTGCTCTGTCCAGCACCCAGACAGGGCCTGGCGCCTGGTCACAGCCCTCTGGGAGCTCTGGTGTCCTCGTGTGTGAAGGGAGAGTGGGCAGGCCCTGCTCCCTTTATCACACTGCACTGGCCTGTCCCAGGGGCAGGCGGCCCTTCTGGGGCCACAGACCTTCCCCAAGGAGTGGGGATCGCCGCTGTGACACAGTTACACACAACCTTTTGTGCCACCTCTTTTTTTTGTTTTTTTGTTTTTAATTAAAACAGCCATCAGGTAACTGCCCTAAGCCACCAGGGATAGGACCCAGGACGGGCAGTCCTTTCTTCAAAAAAATATATTTTCTTTTTTTTTAAACAACACCAAAAGCAAATCCACAGCTCCCGTCGAGCCAGTCCCCAAGGAGAATGAGCTGGATGGTTCCCCTAGCACCTCTCTGAGCAGAGACCTTGGGTCCATCCCCCTAGACAACCGCCTGAGCAGACAGGGCAGGTCTTGGCCTGCTGGTTCCCGGGGAGGTGGCAGAAAAGTGATGGGCTCCAAACCATGCAAGAAACACAAGCCAAACCCACAAAGCGGAAGAAAAACTCAAGAGGATAAATTAAAAAAAAAAGTGAAACGACGCCCTAGAGGTGGCAGGCGGCCCGGCGGCCCCGGTGCCCCGGAGGCCCTGTGTGCCAGTGCTGGGGTAGAGGCCTCGGGCAGCTCTGGCATCTCCCTTGTGGGGGCTCAGAAGGATTCACGTGGCTCATCCACCTGTGCGTCCCCCACCGATGCTGGGACAGAGGTCTGGCCACCCTGGGCCAAAGTGTGCAAAGTCCATTCAGTCAAGAGATAAAAAAATATACAACTTGGGTGGCCTCCAGGCCTAGGCCGGAGCAGCGGCCTGCACACGGCACCAGCTGCCTTCTCTGTGAGGGGCAGCAGCGTCTGGCGGGGGGCATCCCAGCCCCTCCAAGTCCAGGGTCTTGGGGGCTAGAGACTTGGGGTCCTTGGAGCAGCAGGGGCAGAGGCACTGATGGGGCCCTCGCAGGCCCAGCTGGGGGCCCCAGTGGTCTGGTTCTTTGGCACTTGGGACCAATGGCCTGTTGCCGAGCCAGGTGGGAGCAACCCCCTCGATTCCTCCTGGAACGTCTCGGGCCAGGGCGGCAGCTTATGGGTGTGAGCAAGCACTGCTCCCCCAGAGGGGGCTGGGGGGCACTGGGGGGCCAGAGTGGGGTCCAAGGCCCCGCCCCTACGAGTCCTCTCCCAGGATCTCCTTCACAAAGGCAGCAATGTCCGTCTTCTTGGTTTTGTGCAAGGTGAAGAAAGGGTGCTCCTGGTGGGGGACAGGAGAAGGGGTGAGGTGGAAGTGCCTCCGCCTCCTCAAACCAGCCCCAGCCTGAGTGCTCCTCCTGCCTGGCAAACTCCTACTCATCCCTCTAGGACTCTGCCTCCAGGAAGCCCTCCTTCTTAGAGACAGCGTTAACGGCTTCCTCCTTGGCCCTCTGCAGCCATCTTCTGGCCACACTAAACTGCCTTTTCCCCACACATGCCAGGCCCCTGCCCATGCTGGGCCTTCCACTTGGAATGCCCTATCCGCCCTCTCCATCAGTGGGTAAATCCTTATTCATCCTCCCAGGCCCAGTTCAAATGGCACCTCCTCTGTGAAGCCTTTCCTGATGTCTTTGGATAAAATGGTCCACCTGCCCACCACCTCCCCATCCCTCTGCACCATCAGTCACAGCACTGCCTGTGTGCCCCTCCATGGGGCCTGGCATGGAATGAATCAGTGACTGAGTTCCTAAATGAATTAATGCAGGGGTAAGCCAGAGACGCTGGCCACCTCTGTGCAGGGAGATGCAGCTCCCTCCCCAGAGAGCCCCACACTCACCATCAGCTCCAGGTAGCTCATGCGCTCCGCAGGGTTCTTCCTCAGGCTAGGAGAGAACAGGGCAGGCTGGGGCCAGGGCGGCAGGAGGAGGTGAGTCCAGCCCCCACCCGCCCGGGCAGTGAGGGGACACACGTGCTCGGGGCTCAAGGAGGAAAGGCTGGGGCTGTTCTGGGGAGCTACCAAGGGTGGAGTGGGATCCGTGGGTGCAAACTACAGAGACCAGGACCCAGTTTCTTTGCCTCTTGGGTTGTTGCTTTCTTGTCTCCATAGTGATCTAGGGAATTCCCAAAGATGCCGACAACAAAATGATACCAAAACACTGCAGTTAACAATCATATCTCAGGGGAAATTCCTCGGGGAGAGGGGAGGTCCCGATCAAAAGGGGTTGAGGTGACCAATGACCCTGTCTGCCAGGCTCATCTGTTTTCAGTCTTTCTAATTTTCCAATAAAAGAAACAAAGGCTACAAATTGTCCTCTGAGTGTGTCTTTGCCCACAACACACAGATGTTGCTATGTTCTGTTCTCATTGTCTTTCACTGCTAAATAGTTTGTAATTTTATTTTTCAAATCTTTTTCATAACCCAAGAGTTATTTAGAAGAATTTACTTTGACTTTCCATGGAGCTTTTCCCTCTTTGTTATGGACTTCTTGTTTTATTTAATTATGCACAGAGAACATGTCTTTGCCTTTTTCTTTTTTCCCTATTTCCTTTGTAACCTCAAATGCAATTAATTTTCATAAGGCTCCCAGGGGCATTCTTTAATTTGGCACAAAGTTCTAAACATCAATAAAAGCACATTTGTTTATGCTATTCAGATCCTCTACATGCTTTCTGTTTGCTTTTTCAGTCTACCTGGTCTGTCCATTTCTAGAAGGACTATATTAAAATCTCCCCACAGACCAGTTTGTCCACTTCTCCTTATGCTCTATTTCTGCCTTGTATGTTGTGATGCTGCGTTGTTTGGGGTTTATGTGCTAGAGGAGGAGGCCACCAGACCAGGAGGAGCTGGGATCCGGCCAGGGCTGGCAGCAGTGCTGACTGGGGCCGGGAAGGCCCAGAGGCCCCACAGGGCCAGAGACTCACCACTGTGCAGTGAAGTCCACAAACTCGGGGGAGAAACGGTCAGCTGGGAGCTGGGGGGATGGCTCCTCCACGACCTGCTTCAGCTGCTGGAACGGGGTCCCCCATGACTCGTAGGGAAACCGTAGAATGGCCATCTCGATCTGCAGTGGGGACAGCGGCAGCGGGTCAGACGCACCCACACTCTGTGCCCAGAAGGAGGGCGTGTTCGGAACCTGCCTGTCCTGGCCCAGTGCCTGGAGCTGGGCCACGAAGCAGGTCAAGGGCCTGACATGGGGCATCAGGCCAAAGACGAAAGGCAGGGGGACACAAGTAGTTGGCTCCTCTGACCCCACTGGCAGAGACTACAGCTCGTGGAGCAAATCCAGCCCTGGACTGTGATTGGTTTGACCACGGTCAGGTTTTCAATCTGAATTCAGAAGATTTTACATAAAAACCCAGGTTCTAGCTAATCTGGAAAAATCAAAGGAGCTGGCAACCTTGGGCCCCCTTCCCACAAGGCAGCAGTCGGCAAAGAAACTGGGCAGGCACCAGCTTCCCTGTTGACCGCAGGCCACTCCCTTCCCTAATGTCTCCGCAGCATCTCAGTGTCTGCTGCCGTTTATCCGGGCCGTTGTTGCTCGTACAGAGAAGCAGACGGGAAATGACACGATTCTCCTCCGCCTGTCTCTCCCCAAGGCTGCAGAGGAACGTCAGACCGTGAGGCCGCATGTGATCAGCTCCTTACTGTGACGACCCGCCAGGCCCACCAGGAATTGAAGTTCGCAGCCCCTCCTTCTCTGCAGAGCCCCCATCTGCCCACCCACTGGTATCCGGTAAGGCCCGTCTCCAGTGCTGCCTCCTCCAGGAAGCCGTCCCCTCTCAGCCCCCATCACTGTTCCTCCCTGACCGCCTGGACACGTGGTGCCCGGGGCCTCGTCAATCCTGCCAGACCTGGACTTCCCTGCGGGCACCATCAGGGCCACCCAGCCTCCACACATTCGCCAGGCATCTAGCCCCGTGCCATGCCTGCAGCTGGCGGGAAGTCATTTGTGGAAAGGACTGGCTAGCTTACGACAGAATCTGGGTTCTGATCTTGAGGTCGAGGTGAAAAGGACACATCGGGTCAGCCAGGCCCTGCCTGGAACAGCGCAGAGGCTCCTCATCAGCGGCCGTGGTCACCATGGTCACCGTGTGACCCAGAGAGGCCTCAGCTCAAACGCTTTGTGTGGGCAGGTGGCACCTGAACAGATCACTAATTATCATGCTGAGAAAGGGCGTTCCCACAAGGCTGAAGGCCCCTCTCCAGCTGAGATGTCAACACCCAATGGAGGACGCGCCTGAGCAGGGCGGGCTGTGGCCCTGTCTGTGTGCTTCTTCACAGGACAGACGCCAGGGCGGCCTCCTGACGCCAACAAGCACGAGTGAGCACCCCAGCAGCCTGCCCGAGTTCATAATCAGGAAACGGAAGTGTCCAGACGCTGACCTAGGAATCCCTTTCCTGGTAATTTTTTCTAAAAAGCTCTAAAATGAAAAAACAAACAGCCTCTGAGCACAAAGCTGCACGATGTGGCGCCACCTGTAACAGCAGACGTGAGACGCAGCCTAAGCGTCCGGCACCAGGGACCAGCCCGCCACTGGGCAGGGGGTGTGGCCGTGACCTGGAGGCACCAGGATGCTCAGCACGGCCAGAGTGTGAGGGTGGGAGCCTCCCCAAGCACCACCCCCGTCCACCTGCTGGGCCCCTCCGTCCTGTGGCTGCGCTCAGGTGCCCAGAGAGCGACTCGGGGTGGGGGGGTGGTCCATGAGGACGGGGGGGAGACCACCAAGGGTGTGCCTGGCACACGGCCCCTCACTGGTCACCTGCAGGACGGCTGTGATTTTCAAAGGACAGAAAACATGGGAAAACAGTGACCCACCGCATCAGGGGCCGGTGAGCAGACGGCGGCAGAGAGCGGTGCGGTCTCAGGAAGAGAGGCCTGCAGGGTTACAGCAATCCAGAGAAATAGGAAAAAGCAAAATAAAAACTGCATATGTTTTTTTAAAAAGAGCCAAAATGGGGAGGCCAGCCCGGTGGCACAGTGGTTAAGTGCTCGCGCTCCACTTTAGCGGCCCGGGGTTCACAGGTTCGGATCCCACGCGTGCACCGACGCACCACTTACCAAGCCATGCTGAGGTGGCGTCCCATATAAAGCAGAGGAAGATAGGCACGGATGTTAGCTCAGGGCCAATCTTCCTCACAAAAAAAAGAGCCAAAATGTCTAGAAGGAAACGCCTTGTGCTGGCAGCTGACACTGGGGAGCAGGGCTGTGTCTGAGTGCGACAGCATGTGACATGTTTCTCCCTCTGACGTTTCCTCTCTATGTTTGCAGAGCGTTTCTATTCCTTGTGCAGTTTGTGGGGAAAAACCTAACCCGCAGCACGCAGCTCGTCTCCCTTGGGGCCACCACAGCCCTCCTCCAGGGTGCGCCCGCCAGGCCCCACCCACACTGCAGTCTATCTCCCCTGGAGCCCGGGCTGGCCTGTGACCTGCCTGTGACCTGCTCTGACTAACACAATGAGGCAGAAGTGACACTGGGCCAGTCCAGGCTGAGCACGCAAGGGCACTTCCCTCGCAGAAGCCAGCCACCACGAAAGCCTCCCCTGCCCGCCCCGCCGCCAGGAGGAAGCCCGGCGGTGTGGAGGCCCCACGTCTGTAAAGCCTTCTTGAACCCTCCAGCAGCCAAGCCCTGACCTCAGCTGTGACCCCAGTGGGAGCCAGGTGGAGTGGAAGAACCGGCCAGCTGAGTCCAGCCCCGGCTGCAGAAACACGAGAAACAATAAGTTGTTGGTTTCGGTCACCAGGTTCTGGAGTGGTCTGTCACGCAGCACGTGGTAACTGAAAGGAGCACACACGTGTCCACGTTCCACCAGAGACATGGGAAGGTCCCCGGCGACGACAGCGGACGACAGGCGGAGGGAGGGGCAGGGTGAACGCATGAGTGCAGAGGTCACGAGCGTGGCCTCTGACACCCAGCCAGGTCTGGAGAGGCTGCAGTTACAGCAAGAACTTGTTCCTATTATTTTTTTTTCTTTTTTTTGTGAGGAAGATCAGCCCTGAGCTAACATCCATGCCAATCCTCCTCTTTTTGCTGAGGAAGACCGGCCCTGGGCTAACATCTATTGCCAATCCTCCTCCTTTTTTCCCTTTTTCTCCCCAAAGCCCCAGTAGATAGTTGTATGTCATAGTTGCACATCCTTCTAGTTGCTGTATGTGGGACGCGACCTCAGCATAGCCGCACAAGCGGTGCATCGGTGCACGCCCAGGATCCGGGCCGCCAGTAGCGGAGCGCGCACTTAACTGCTAAGCCACGGGGCCAGCCCCCTATTATTTTTTAACTCAGGAGCTGGAAAACTCTTATCTGCAGGGGTAGTGTCCACCTTCAGACTTTGGATATGCCTCTCTGGTTTAAAGAAAAACTTTAATTGAAAATAACGTGTCAGCAGTATTAAGGAAAATGGAAGATATCACCCAATTCCGCGTCTCTGAGAGAATGATTGTGATTCTGTCCTTTCCCCGTCCCCGTGCACAGAAACAGCTCAAGTCAGTCATGTGACCGTGACAGGACCACGATGACAACCGCAGTGGCAGTAAACCCAGAACACCACCCCAACCCTGACCTCCCCTGGATCTGGCCCCTCAGGCACACTCCCCCAGGGCCTTGTCCCAGAGTCCCTGCCCCCCCACCCCTGGCTCCTTTCCACAACCCCCCCCACATTTTCCTGACTGGTTTGATGATCGACTGTTCCCCGCCCCCACAGTGGGAAGCCAGAGGGACTGGGGCAGGGAGGGCACTGACACCACGGGGACCTCAGGGGCAAATCCACAGCCGGGCACTCCCCAGGAATTCTGGAGGCTGGATGGGGTGGGGGCCGATGAGCACATAGGCTGCCCCATCGGGGACTGACTCCCGATGCCAGGCCCGTGACGGCCGAGGTTCTCATGCACCCCGGTCTCAGGCCAAACTCCCAGCACTGGCAGGGGGACTTGGCCCCCTATCCCCCCAGCCCCTTCTCCATGTGGGTGCCAGAGTGGGCTTTCGCTCACTAACTAAATCTCGCCCCACACTGGGGCCGTGCCCCGACTCAGGCCAGCGGGGGTCCTGCCAGGCAGCTCTAAAAAGAACAAGAGGCACACGGGCCCAGCCCTGCCCTGGACCTCAGACGCAGCCACCCAAGCTGAGGGCCGGGCACCTGCTCCCGCCTCACCCAAGTCTCCACTGGCCTAGGACTGAGAGCCCACCCACCCCACCCACCCCGCCACGCCTGTGGAAACGCACCAGGACCCCAGGCAACATGCTTCTCACTGAGAAAAGCATTTTTTAAGATTTTTACCATTTTGCTTTTGAAATGATGTGCGGACCAGAGGCTCCCTTAATTTGGGATTACTGTGATTTCTCAACAAGCACCACGGACTCTGGGGAGAGTCCGGTGGACGAGTTCCCACAGACGTCAAGACCTCTCGTGGAAGGGACGGCTTGCTGCCAGGCAGGGCCATAACGTCACCTGCAGGCCCCCCCTAAAGATGCCGTCGCCTCTGACGGCATGCGTGCTTCTCAGCCTGTGAAGCCGACACTTCTGTCCAAGGCCTAAACCACTTCATGGGCCTCCCAAAGCTCACGGCCGGGCACAGCGCCCGCACACCCCGCCCCGACGGTACCATGGTGATGCCGAGGCTCCAGACGTCCGACTTCACATTGTAGCCCTTCTGGTTCAGCTCCGGGTTGATCCTCTCGGGCTGTGAGAGGGACAGGAAGGTGTGAACACCCACCCCAGGGCCGCCCAAGGCTCCCTCAGCTAAGTCTGGCCCCCTCGCCCCAAACTGAGGGGTCAGTGCTCATCCCGTCCCACACTCCCACGGAACAGATGAGGAAACCGAGGCCAGCGAGGCCCAGGGTCCTGCAGTGAAGACCCAAGCCTGGCGTCCCAGCCACCCCCCGGGGGGGTCCCACCTGCAGGACACTGGGGGAGGGGCGGGACCTGCACAGACCCCACGAGCCACCTCCGTGTGGGTGTCCAGGAAACTTATCATCCAAACGGGCACTTGGGAGCACAGTTAATAACAGGGATAAAAAGGAGCCGCTTGGGCAGGCGGGCGGCAGGCTGCCCCTCTGTGGCAGGACACATGGAGTCTAGGGCAGGTGACGGACAGAGGACGCGGCCGGAGGGCTGAGACCCGGAGGCTTTCTCCAGGTGTGCCCTCTCCTGAACCTCAGCCAGGGCACGGGGTGCAGGAACCACTCACAGCCATGTAGGGCTTGCAGCCGGCGTCCATGGTCTTGGCCACAGAGTCCACCAAGTAGCCGCTGATCCCGAAGTCGCACATTTTGACATGGCCCTCCTTATTGATGAGGACATTGGACGGCTTCACGTCTGCCAGGGACAGGACACCCCTAGTCAGCTCCTATTGTGGGGCCCTGACGGCAGGCCGGCGGGCTCCTCCCAGGCCCCTGCCCAGGACAGAGGCCGCTGGGGCCCAGGGAGTGGACGGAGGGCTGAAGCTCCAAGAAGCACTGCCCCAGCCCAAGGTCACACAGCGGGTGGCGGTGCAGACAGGACACGCCCCCCCGTGCGACCACCGGCGCTCTGGACACGAGGTCTAGAGGCAGAGGCCCGTCCCAGCTCTGCTGCCCCACAGCTGGGACTCGGCCTCTGCTTCCCGGCACAGCCTCTAGCTCTGGGGTCCACCTGGGCTTGGAGGGGCATCAGTGACAGGGTGAGAACCCAGAAACCACTCAAATGTCCACGCCAAAGGGTCAGCAGGTCCGGCCAGGAAGCTCAGGGCAGCAGGTAAAGCACAGGAGACCGGCCTGTGCACACGAGCCCCTCAGGACACGAGGCCGACACAGAGCAGGTGCCAGTGCACAGCAGGGACCTCCCGGCAAAGGCACACACACGACATACATGCACCCCAGCTACTCGCCAGGGGATGTGCACGAGGACAGACATGCACAGAAAAAGGGCCAGAAGGCTCCATGACCAACTGCCAACAGTGATGATGTGGGGTGGGGCTGGGATGGGAAAAATCAGACGAGGGGCATGGGGGAGGTGAGGGCAGGGACTGACCAGGAAGGGCCGAGAGAACGTTCTAGGGTGGGGTGGAGGGGGAAACACTGCATCTCAACAGGGCGGGGGCCACTGGGGGTGAAGTCCGATCAGACCCAGCGAGGGCTAACTATGGTCTGTGCATTTCACGACACGCAGACGACAGGTCAACACAAAACCAGCCAGCCTTCCCCAGGACAAGATCCATGCAATCCTTGCTCTGAGTACCAGCAGCCCTAAGGGGCTGGGGGGTGGGGGCAAGGAAAAGGGCTTGAAGAGGGGGAGAGTGGCCTGGACTGAACAGGCTCGGCTCCCGACCCCACAGGCACGTCCCAACCCGGCACCCCCGAGAGCAGGGAGAGGCCCAGTCGCCCTGCAGGCTGCGCGAGACTGTGTGAGGAGCCGGGCCCTCCCTGGGGCTGGGTACTGACCTCTGTGGATCACGGACAGCTTGCTGTGCAGATGCTCCAGCGCCCTCACGATCTGGCGTTCCGGAAAGGGCCGAGGGGGGACAGGACCGACATTAGTCCCAGTTGCACCAACAGTGACAGAGCTGTGAGGCCCCCCAGCCGTGCCCATCTGTCTCCTCCTCCCACATACACACCCCAGCCCCTCATGACCCTGGCTCCTGCCCGCATCCAGCACTGCCCTGCCGTCCTGGCGATCCGGGTGCAGACATGCTGGCCTCCTACTCTGCTCCGAGTGGGCCAGGGTCTCAGGCCCAGGCCCTCACCAGGGACAGGAGCTACCCCACACCCCTGCAGAGTCTAGACTTGTGACCCCCCCCGGGGGCTGTCACCACCCCCTACCGGCCTCCTGGGTAAAATCCAGCCCTTCTGCAGCCTCCCTGCCTCCTCCCCACCCTCAGCAGAGCCAGTGGCCTCCGTGCTTAGAACCACTCTTCTCAGGAACCACCCCACAGACTCCGATTCAGTACTCGGGCCAGGTGTTTCAAACGTCCCCAGAGGCAGTCAGGACTGGGAACCCCGCAATAACTGATCCCACTTCCTTCTGTGCTTTGGCTGCCGGGATGCTCAAGTCCAGGGTTGCTGCCCTCCTCTAGGAACATGCAGCCTCAAAAGGCAGACATTTGGAATGATAACCTTTCTTTCCCCCAGCTTAGCTGCTACCTCTGCGAGCTCCTCAGGGCATTTTTAGTAGGAGGGAGTTGTAAATGCTAAGTCCCTTTTTCAAGGGCCTAGGAAGTTCAGGAGTTGCACACAAAGACCTAGAGATGCGGCATCTGCCAAATCTGTATGGCTCTGGGAGCCCCGGGCTCCGGGCTCTCCTCAGCGGGAAGGCTCTGGTGCAGGGTGGGACAGGTGCTCAGGCTCAGGGCCACAGCTGGGGGCCATGCTGGGGGCCCAGCTATGCCCAAGACACAGCATCAGGCCAGGCTCTGCGCCTGCTGGGCAGGGCTGGGGTCTCTGGCCGTGTACCGTGACCCCCACACACCCGGCCGAAGGGCACTCACGGACACAGCGATCTCCCCCAGAATGTCCTCTGGGATGGTCATGTGTTTGTCCAGCACCTTCCGGTAGAACTTGTCCAGAGACGTGTCCATGAGCTCCATGCAGATCCACACATCTCCCTGGGGTGGACACCAGAGGTCAGCCGGGCCGCCAGGGCTGCACCTGCGACGGGACAGGCTGCCCGGCGCCCGCGCACGCCCGCCCCTCAGCCCGCAGGGACTCACTCAGCCCCCAGCTCCTCCCACTGCCTGCTAAAGTCTCTCAACCCGCCCGCTTCTCCACCCTCCAGGTGTGCTTACACCGCTAGGTCCACACGCCAGCCTCGCCCAGCTCTGTCACCTCTGGTCTGCCCAGTGTCCCCCACCTGATCCCCAGCTCCATGGAAGTTTCCAGGGAGAAGTGACTAAAACACACGCCTGATTATGTCCCTCCAACAGGGGCTTCTGGGACCCTGATGGGCCAGCTCAGCTCCATGACCCAGCCCCACCACCCCTAGCACACATGGCTCGTCCAGCTCTGACCTTGGCGGACGGGTCCCTCCTCCACCCGTGATGCCCTGCCCCTCCACCCCCACCCTAGTCCCCCAGCAAACTCCCACATATCTTTCAGGACACCTTCTGAGGATGCCGGGTGCAGCACCTCCTTGGGGTACCCGCAGGCCCCTGGGCCTCCCTGGCAGCTCTGAGCTGGCATGTGGTGAGGCCTGGGTGTGTGTCTGTCCCCCAGCGGCCCAGGGACAGACATCTGTGCCTGGCATACCACGGGTTCTTAGCCAATCAGACGAGTGGATGATGAGGGGCTGACCCACCCCTGTGTCCACTGCACCCAGCAAGCTCCGGGACCCGCAGGTGCTCAGGGAGCAAGGCTGGGCAGGGAAGCCCTGACCTCAGCCCTCAACTCTAGGAGGTGAATCACCACCACAAACAGCACGTCCAATCTGGACCCCAGGTCTCCGTCCACACCCACGACAGCCTCACACCGTCCCGGCATGAGCCCATCCTTCACACTCCCTGGCCTAGCCCTCAATTCCTCTCTCATCCCACACCGGTCTTTCCAGCAGACCAGAAGCAGACCCTCGCCCACCTCCACGGCTGCCCCTGGTCCCCACCCAACCAGCCTGGACACTGGGGAAGCAGGTGGTCACGCAGGCAGGGCCATGTGGCACGCTTGCTGAGTGCCACGCCCCGGGCCCCTCACTTCATCTTCACGACGACTTAGTGAAATGGGTACGATCACTGGCCTCACTTCATAAACAAGGAAACGCGGCACAGGGCGGGGCCGTGACGGCGGGAAGCTGGGAGCAGGTGGTCTGGCTCCCAAGAGCCAAGCTCCGCCGTCTCGAGCAGGCCAGGCCTCCGCTTCCCTCTCCCCTGCGCCAGCACTGGCACACGGGGCGCTCAGCAGGCGTCTGCTGGGGGCGCAGAAGAGCGATGGTGGGCTGCGGGCTAGTGCGTGGACGGAAGGCGGGTGGAGGGCGGCCTGAGCTCCCAGTCCCCACCCAGCACCACCTCCCACCCCCCCCAGGCCCGCACCTCTCTGAAAAGGGCCCCGTAGAAGGTGACGGTGTAGAAGCAGTCGACCGTGCGCATGTTGACGTCCAAGTCCATGAGCAGACGCTTCTGCTCCTGCGAGTTCACGGTGGCCCGGATCCGCTGCAGGGGAGAGGGCTGTGGTTCAGGGGCCACGTGACGGGGCGAGCACCCTATTGTCCCTTATCTGAAGGCCAGGAGCTCCGAGGGGCACCCACAGGCAGGCCCAGCCTCTATGCTTCCTCCAGGCAGCCTCCCAGGTGCCCCCTAGCCCTGGCAGGGCTGGGTGGGGGCGGAGGGGCTCTGCCTACCTTAACAGCCATGATGGTGCCACTCTGGGCATGCCGCACCTTCTCCACCACCCCGTAGGCGCCGCGGCCCAGTTCCGAGATGGTCACCAGGTCATCCGCCTCCACCTCAAAGTTCTTGGAGGACAGAAAAGAGAGGGTTGGTGGCGGCCAGGCCAGGAGCCAGCCCGCACACCTGGCCCAGTGAAGACAGCTGGGGCAGCGGAAAGAGAAGACAGACAGTCAGTCAGGTCTGTCCCCAAAGCTTGCACCAACCACTTCCCACTGTGTGACCTTCACCTCTCTGAGCCTCACATCAAAGATGTCCAGAGGCCGTTGCTAGGCATAAATCAGACAGTGTGTGCAACATTCCCAGCGGCACGGGGAGCCCTGGGGTGCCCCTCCCTCTCGCCCCACACCACTCAGGTGGTTAGAATCAGTCCTGCATTCAAACACTCCTTATGGAGCACCCACCATGCCCGAGCCCCTGTTTTAGGCACTGGGGATGCAAAGGTAACAAAACAAAGGTCCTGCCCTCACAGGGGCCGTGTGGCCCTGGGCCACCCACTCGCTCTTGCTAGAGGCAAACAAAAAAAGGAATAAGCAAGTAGGTGAACAGGACACCAGACAGTGACAAGTGTCGGGGGAGAAATAAGCCAAGGAGGGGCTGTCAGCTGAGGAGAGGCCCAGGGTGGGGTCTCTGCCTGGAGACCCTTGGCACATCCTGTGGGGACGCATGGTCCCTGAGCCAGGGCCTCAATCGCCGGTGCCAAGCCATCAGGAGGTGCATGTGAAATGCAGGCTCCCAGGCAGGGGACCCTGAGGGTACAGCCAGGAATGCAGGTTCAACACACTGTTCCCACAGGTGACATGGGCACAAGTGGCCCGCCACCCAAACTCTGAGGTCAGGAAACCACACCAGCTCTGGCTCACCAGGGCCACAGGAGGCAGCCCGGTTCCAGACGGGAGGGCCAGTGAGTGGGTGGCCTAGGGCCACACAGCCAGCGTCCAGGGAGCAAGGCTCCTCTCCAAAGCCCAGCTCTGTCTGTCACCCACAGCCACCCCCAGTGGCCCTATGGGGTCAGCCTGGGCCCACCTGTCAGATGAAGACACTGAGGCTCAAAGACATCAAGGCCCCACCCCAGGTGCACAGCCATCACCTACCCTATCTCCAATGGTGATGAAGGTCCGGGAGTCCAGGTTCCGGGGGGGTCTGCAGGGAGAGGGCAGACCCCGTGAGCCTCCAAGGGAACCATACCCCCTCCCCAGGAGGAGTGACCAGGCCGGGCAGGGGGCTGAGGCACATGCTGTCTCGGGAGGTGGTTCTCCTCAGGGCACCTCACCTCCCCCACCGCTGAGCACCTGCATGCACCAGGACAAGGTGTGGCCACAGGGACACGGGCGCAGCCTCACCCTCCCCCTGAGACGGCGAGAAGGGGCACAGGGCAGACACGCGACACCTGCGAGCCCCTCAGCCGCCCCACTGGGACAGGCACCTGCTGCTGCTCCCCTCCGCTGGCCCCTTCAGGAAGCCTCTCCAGGCTGAGCCCGGGGAGAAACTGAGCCAACTCACGTGGGGTTCGGCAGAGGCGGCCTGGACACGCAGGATATCCGCAGGTCCCTCTTCCTCTTGGGTTTTCCTAGAAGGGAGCGAAGGCGAAGCTTCGGGTCAGTGCTCAGTCAGTCCACGTCCCTGGGCTCCCCTGGGCTGGACAAAGCTGGGGACAGAGATGTCGGGCCCCCTGCCCTCAAGGGGCCCCTGGCACAGAGACAGAGGCTGAGGTCGGTGTGGCCAGTGCCGGGAGGGGCCCCGGAGCCCTCCTGGAAGCCGGTGCGCGTGGTCCCCCCACCGCCGCCTGAGGAGGGACGGAACCTCAAGCCGCACTCAAAGAGACGGCCCCACCACGGATCTGCCCCCACAGGCACACGCAGGCCGCCACGGAGCCCATCCCAGGCAGCAGGGCCGAGTCTGAGCAGCCGAGGTTTTCGGCAGGCCCCCAGGCTCCCAGCCCACGCAGAAGTCCTATGTCCTGAGTTTCTGTTAAGGGCTGGATTGTGCCCCCTGAAAATTCACCTGTTGAAGTCCTAAGCCCCAGTACTTCAGAGTGTGACCCTAATAGAGATGGGGTCACCACAGAGGTGACCAAGTCACAATGAGGTCACCAGGGTGGGCCTAATCCAACATGACCAGTGTCCTCATAAAAAGGGGAAATGTGGGCACAGAGACAGGCACACACAGAGGGAAGACGATGTGAAGAGTCACAGGGAGAAGACGGCCATCTGCCAGCCAAGGAGAGGGGCCTGCAGCAGCTCCTTCCCGCACGGCCCTGCCCACACCTGGACGGGACCCCCAGCCCCCAGGACTGGGGGACAGGAAGCTTCTGTCAAGCCCCCTGGTCTGTGGTGCTTTGTCCTGGCGGCCCTAGGAAACTGGTACAACCTTCATCCCCCCGTGGTGCTCACCTTGGTGGGGGGCATCTTAGGTGGACAGAGCTCTACTCAGGTCCCAGCTGTGCTGCCCACCACTTCTCTGAGCCCTGACCTCCCCATCTGTCACCTTGGAACGGATGCCCACCTCAGGGGTGGCTGGGAGGCTTGGAGTAGACACAGGCTGGAGAGCCCCTGGCTGAAGTCTGGTGCCCATTTCTCTCCCACCCCCAAGAAGTTCCTGCCTTTGCCACCCTCTCCGAGGGCGCCCCAGGAAGACTGCTCCCTTCCCAGGGTGCCGGGCAGGCCTGAGCCTCGAGGCAGCACCTCCCTCACCCTGACCCCTGAGGACAGGCGAGGGGCATCACGTCTCCAAGCCCCAGAGTCCACACCTCTTGCACTAGCTGAGAGAGCGTGGCCTGGCACCCAGCATGCAGCTGGCGCTAAAAGGGAATCAGCATACAGGGCACTGGACACAGCCGGGCTGGGCAGCATGGAGAGGGCTTCCACAGGAGCCTCCCTTTGAAGAAGGCATGGGGTCATCTTACAGGTGGGAGAGCAAGGCTTGGAGACCAGGGAGCCTGGTGGTGAGGAGTGCGGTGGGCGGGCTTGAGTCTGGAGCACGTGCTCCGAGGCGCTGGGCAAGGGGCTCCCTGCTCCAGAGGAAGAAAGTGACTGGCCCGGTCATCGAGCACGTGGGTGGCACAGCTGGGACTGGACCTGGACTCCTCGAAACCACCCAGAGCAGAAATGCTGCCACCTCCATGCATGCCCTGCAGGAGGATCCTTCCCGCCTCTGGGCATGGCCCTGCCACTCGCTCTGCCCTCCTCACCCACCTCCCCACCCCGCCGTGCTCTGGCCACCTGGGGACTGGGAACTGCCCAAGGCCCCACGCCACCTGCCACGGTGTGCACAGAGCACTGGGAGACCCCAGCCTCTGCAGCCACCTCTGAACTGGGTTCAGACCCAGCCTCTGCCATGCCCCCCATGCAGCCTCAGTGCCCCACATGCGAACCCAGCTTGGGGGCCCGCGCGGGTGGTGCCAGGCACTGACGTCGAGTGAGGGGTGGGGTTGTTACTGCCACTGGGAAGACGAGGCCCAGACCCAGCTGTCCTCGGGGCTGCATGAACGACCAGGAAACGGAACAACCCCGGCGGGCACGGGGTCCCAGTGTCTGCAGGGGGTGATGCAGGCAGACACCTGCAGCCTCTCCACAACAGCCACCCCAGGGACCACCAGACGCCAGGCCCCAAGGTGTGTCCACCTGTGCTCTAGTGGCCACAGCAAAACCAAAGTCCCAGCAAAAGGCCCTGACCCTGGCGGCCCCCATGCCCAATGGCGCATCCACGGCCCCAGAGCCAGGTGGGGGCCCCATTCGGCTCTTGGTGCAACTCTGTAGCCAAAAGCATGGGCTGTCTCTCCCCAAGTTCAAATCCCACCTTGGCCCCTTACAGGCTGAGTGACCTTGGGCAAGGCCCTCTCTGAGCCTCTCTGAGTCTCAGTGTCCTCATCCACACAACGGGGAAGGACCAGCAGCAACCTTGGCGAGTCATCACGTACAAGGCTCGAACGGCACTCGCCTGCACCAGCTACTGCCCGTCTCTGAACCCAGCCCACGCCTGTCCGGCCCGGCCCAAGGCCTTAGGAAACCAGCTTCCACAAACACTGGCGGCAGCAGCAGCAACACCACCGGGCACCCACCATCTGCTCCCCTGGCCCTGGGGAGGCCCAGTCGCCTACGATGGCCTCACGTGGGACGCACCTCATCCCACTTTACAGAAGAGACAACGCGGCTGGTCATCAGGGGCCAGCAGGTCGCACTCCAAAGCTCCTTCACCCACCAAAGCAGCAGCCTGCGGGCCACCCACGGCCCTTCCCGTCCATCTCAGGTGCCCGGCACCCAGAGGGGAGCTCTTAGCCTCGCTTTACTCGAGGCTGCGAGGTGAAGTCACTGCACAGTGAGTCCGGGGTCCCCCCGGGAGTCAGCCCTGGATTTGCTGACTCGGAGACCCCACAGGCTGGGCAGCAGCTCACAGCAGCCCTCCTCCAGGAGCTTCTCCTCGCAGCCGTGGGGACAGGCCTGCTGCGCTCCCCAACTGGCAGGACCGGGGGTCTCATGCAGAACAGGCACCCAGGCCTCCCCGGCCCCCTGGGCCCAGACATTCCACACAGCAAGAGGAATGCTGAGGAACGCCGAGCCGCGCCAGGCCATCAGTTCCTGAGGCCACGTCGGGGCTGCCCCTGGGTTAGAGGTCACCACCCACCTCTGGGGAGGGCAGGGGCCCCAAGGCTTGCACAGGCCACTGGCCAGGCCGGTGCTGCCAACGCTGCGTTTGGTGGGCAGCAGCCTGAGGAAGTGCAGCTCTGCACCAGCCGAGACCCGGCATGGCACCCCTCTCTCTGCCCCTCAGGTTCCACACCTGCGAATAGGGGTGCGGAGAATTGCCCGCCTGCCCTACACGGCGAGGTCTCCCCTGCCAGGCATGAGGCGCGGGGCTTAGCACACAGTAGGTGGCCCTATAATGGCCCATAAATGGTCATCACAGTTATTATCAGCTCTCCACAGAGGGGAAAACATCCTTCCTAAGTAATGAGAATTACGAGTAACTTTTATTTTTGACTTGATGCTTTTTGTAACCAGAAAGTAAAACATTTTATGTAAAAATTAGCAATCCACTCGCAGCCGCGCCCTCGCACTCTCCCTGCTCTCGGCCCCATTCTCACTGTTCTCTGGCTCTGGCCTCACGCCCTTCTCCCACCCTGGGATTTGGGAACATCGTAAGATGTGCCCCCCTCACCAAGCCTCAGTTTCCTCATCTGCCAAGGGAGTTTCCGCGCCCACAGCTGGGCCAGGTGGGCGAGGAGTGTGTGAGGGGGACCGAGGTGCGCAGTCGAGGTGGGCCCCCAGCCGCCCTCCTCCCAGGCTGGGGAAGGACAGAGGCTGCTGCGAGCACAGGGGCTGGGCAGGTGGCAAGAGAGTGGTCCCGGCCTTCCTGCCCACCTGCCCATCAGGGTCACCAGACCTGCGTCTGGAGTGACATGGACTCCAGGGGGCAGCTGCATCCACTGTCAGAGGGAGGGGCGAGGCCGCCCTGCAGATGGCCCAGAGACAGGCCGGAGGCCACCTGCCACTGCCACTGTCCGCCCAGGACGTCAGCGCCCGCCCAGCCGGCCAGGCCACCCAGGTGGGGCCACCACGGCGACCATCACCACAGCAAACAGAGGTGCGCAGGCCGCCACCAGCAAATCACAAGCCCGCCAGCTTCAGTTCGCGGGGCTCCGGGCACAGCGCCAGGCATCCCTGTGTCCTCGGTGGCTCCATTCTCCCCACAGCACCACGGGCAGGGAGCAAGGAATTCACCACCGACCTTCGGGACAGACGGTAAAGAGAGGAGCCGGCCACGGCCCGTCCCACCGCAGGGGCAGCCCTGCCCTTCTCCTCCCACTCACACTCCTCGAATAAGTCACCTTCTTTCCCACCTCAGGCTCCCTCTGCCTAGAATGCTCTTCCTGCGACTCTGTCCTGGCCGGCACACGATCCTCACCTGTTGCCTACTCAGAGAGGCTCTCCTGATGGCTCCAGCCAAGCCCCTGTTACTGGCTCTCCCTGTGTCCAGCCGGCTTCTCTCCTGTCACTTCTCACAAGCCACCATTCTGTAGTTACTATCTCAGAGGGAGCTAGCAAAATGCTTATGAGCACTGACTCTGGAGCCAGGCAGCCTGAGCTCAAACTGCAACTCAAGCACTTCCTAGCTGTGTGCCCTCAGGTAAGTGACTTAACCTCTCTGCACATCATGGTCTCAACTGTGAAATGGGGACAACGGACCAACCTCCCAGGGTTATCGGGCATGTCCAATGAGGTTATCAGCGCCATGCCTTAGCAGGTCTGACCGAGGAAGATTAGACTGAGCCATCTGGACACCCGCAGTATCTCGCCCCAAACAGCCACTCTGTTAACACTCTCAGCAGCCCCACAAGGGCAGTGTGTTCATGGGCCTGCTGTACCCAGGGGGTCAGAGGGGAGAGGCGCTTGACAGAGGGCACAGAGCGAGTGTCTGTAGGGAGCAGACGAGAATACAGGTCTGTTTGCTCTAATGATCAAACACGGACAGAGCCTGAGAGAGGGGCCTCCCCGCCCCCTGCCAGCACCCCGCCCCAGGGCCCTGGGGAGAGCCACCTGGACTGGACTGGGCCCCTCTCTTCTCAGGCCCGTCCAGGGGCGGGAGGCAGGGGCAGAACAAGCCTTCACCACGGACCCTGCGGGGCCTCCACTCAACAAGGGAACCCCCCCACCACACACAGCCAATCACAGCCCATGGTTTCCCAATTTATTATTCCCGCCCCCTACTTTTGGGTATTTCGAGTGCTTCTCGTGATTTCCGACTCCACTAGAGAGGTCCTGGGCCCCGAGTGTCCATGCCGGTCAGGCAAGGAACCGCACGCCACTGTGGAGATGTGGGAGGCCAGACGTCCCCAAGAGTTCCCCGCATGCTCAGTGCTCTAGAGAATACGGCAGCGGGGACACGGCCCTTTCTGAGGCGAGATATGAGCAGAGGCTGAGCAGAGGCTCAGAGGGAGCGAGAGGACGAAAGGGGCCGGAGTGGGGTACAGGCAGGGAGGGCGGGTGCAGAGGGCAGCCCAGGGCCCCCTCGGCACTGGAGGGGCGAGCTCACCAGGTCCCGAAGTCACCCTCGCAGAACCCATCCCCAAGATCCAGCTCCCATAGGACAGAAGGAGGCAAGAGCTGCCGACACGGCCGAGCACACCAAGCGCCAGGCCTGCGCTGGCATGTCTCACGTCTCTCTCGACCCCTCGGCAACTCCCAGAGGCCGGACGAGCGGGATCCCCGTTCCACTGAGGAGGACACCGAGGCCGGGGCTGGGAAAATCCGAGAGGGGCCCAGGGAAGCGGCGAGGGCGGCGGGTCGAGGCCCCACAGGCACGCACAGCAGGAGCAGGCAGGGGAGGTCAGGATCTGCGAGAGCGAAGGCTGGCTCTTCACCGAGGATTCCAAGGAGAAGCAAGAAACTACCTTTCTGTACCTTTGGGATTCCTAACTACACGCACTATCAGCCGCCTAAATGTAAGTAACTCAAGTAAAATAAATAAGAAAGGAAGAAGCCCTGCTGACCCCGTGCCCTGGGCTGCTGCGGGCCTGGGCCTCATGTCCTCCTCTGTCTAAAGGTGGCTGGGCGTCCCTCCCACGGGCTCCCAGCAGCAGGCCTGCTTAGAACTGGACGGTGCCCCAGAGACTGTCCAGTGCAGACACTGAGGCCAAGGGCCCGGGGACTCACCCAGGTCACGCGCCAGGACAGCGGCAGAGCCAGGACTCCAGCACAGGCCCCGACCTTCTTCCTGGGGCCACCAGATTCTGGCTCCCCACGCCTCAGCCACGGCCACGGCAGCGTCCCCCAAGCCACTCTGGCAGAAGCCGACAGAAACTGAGTGGGGAAGTATGGGCTTTGGCATCAAGAGACCTGAGCTGCTCTGTGGCTGTGAGCCAGCCACACCCCCTCTCTGAGCCTCAATTTCCTCCCTTGACAATCAGAGAGTGCAATGGCCTTGACGTCCAGGAGAGGACGAGGAGGTGTCAGGGTTGTCAAGCGAAAACCATGCTCCAGGACAGACCTATTGACCTCAGGCAAGTAACACCCACTCTAGGCCACGTGCTCCCTCGTGAAACCCAGTGACGACAACACAGCACGCTGCTGGGTAACCGTGGCGCAAACGAGAGCGGGCACTGCAGACGCCAGGCACCAACGGGTCAGATGGGCGGCTGCCCCGGCCCAGAGGCCCCCAGTCACCAGGTGGGCACCCAGAGGGCAGAGTGGGCCCCCAGAGGGCAGGGTGGGCCCCCAGTCACCAAGTGGGCCCCCAGAGGGCAGAGTGGGCCCCCAGAGGGCAGGGTGGGCCCCCAGTCACCAAGTGGGCCCCCACACCACAGGGTGGGCCCCCAGAGGGCAGGGTGGGCCCCAGACCGCGGAGCCCAACCTCCAGGCTTCGAGAGGCTGCGAGTGGAGGGATGGTCCCTGAGTGACGCCCGATGTTTCCAGGCCCTCAGGGAAGCGGGCACTCCCTGCGCTTAGGCTGGGGCTGAATTCCCACGGGCCTCCACTCAGGCCACCCCAGGCCCCCAGGGGCACGGATGGGCCCATGCTCCTGCGTGAGAAAACAGTAAAAGCACCTTTCCTTAACAAATGCCGTTCTTCTTTTTATTATCATTAGTATCGAAACAAAATCTTATAAAAATGGGATTGATGGGCAGAAACATCTAAAAAGGTATTCTTGGTGGTAAAAACGCTGATACGTAGCTTAGGTTCAAGTTCAGCACTGACTGGGCACCTACGATCCCCCTGGCCTTGCCGGTCTCACAGCTTCTCTCCCTCGACAGCAGCCCTGAGAGATGGGCGTTTTCATTCTCTTTGTTTGGACGAGAACACTGAGGCCCTGGGGGGTCGGGGGGGGGAGGTGTCACAAAGGGAGTTGGGGCAGAGCAGGGCCTAGAACCAGCGTCTCCCAGCTGGAAGTCCCTACAGGCTCACCCTGGAGGATCCAACTGCCCCATCCTGGGGTCTGCCCCAGGCAACCCGGGATGGGGCGAACCGTGCCAGTAGCAGGAGGGCACCTAGACCAGAAGGTCAAGTCACAGACTCGCAGAAGGACAAAGAGGGTAAGGAACATTGTCCATCCCACGCCTCAGCAGCCACCGACCGCCACCACTGACGAAGCACCTGCTTGCTGGGTGCACAGCAATGCTTCTCAGCTCCCTGTATACTCCTGACTGTGCCCCAACACCTCCGCTGACATCCAAGGCCCTTCACATGTCACTTCACAGCCACCGGCTCAGGCAATCCTTGGGAGAAAGCTTTGAAGCTGGCAGCATTAGCACAGTGCTGCAGATGAGAAAAGTCAGGGTTGCCAGTGCAGCTGCGCAGGCCGGGCACTGCAGTTCGGGCCTGGGGATCTGAGACGCACTTAAAGCAACAACGACAGTAGCTGCACACGGGCTTTGGCATGAAGACGGCAAAACAAGACGGGCACTGGAGACACCAGGCACAAACGGGTCGGATCAGCGGCTGCCCTGGCCCCCAGGCCCCCAGTCACCAGGTGGGCCCCCAGACCACAGGGTGGGCCCCCAGAGGGCAGAGAGAGAGCGCACGCAGAGTTCACCTCGTCCAGGATGTAGCGGGAGGATGTCTACAGGAGCTCATACACACGCTCCCTGCGCCGGCCCCACACTCACACTTCCCAAGCTAACACGCGGGGTCCTCCTCACAACCCCGCCACTTAGGTCCCAGTATCAACCAGGACGCCGAGGAAGAAACCGAGGCCACACAGCTCGTGAGTGCAGGAGACAGGCCTGAGCCCGGCAGCTGGCTGGAGCCTCCCGCACCGCCACAGTGCTGGCCCCACGGACCACGGCGGACTTGACTCTGCAGGAGACTGAGCTTGAATACACCACACATGCGTCAGAGCTCAATTAAAAACATAATAAAGAAACGATTAATACAGAAGTCAGGACGGCTGTTAGGGAGATGCGATTCTGCGGGGACTTGGAGGGCATAGTAATGCTCAACTTCTTTAGCTGGGTATTGGGTAAACAGAATTCATTTTACTTTTGTTCTTTAAACTACAGAGGTACATTCTATATGTGCTTTTGGTGTCTGTGATATATTCTCAACTAAAAACTTAAAAAGGAATGGAAGGCCGCACCTCCCGGGCAGGGCTCAGCCAGGAGGCGTCAGCGGAGCAGGGCGCAGGCCCGGCCCACACATGGCAGGGGGTCCATGCAGTGCGGCCAGGACAGGGCATCAGCTGGGGGCGCAGCTGGACATGGCCTCCCCAGAGAAGCCAGGCAGGCCCTGGAATGCCAGCTCAGCCGGGACACCCCAGAGAGGGACCCTCAGGGCAGGGGGAGGGTGACATGGACCTGTGGCTGGGGTTAGGGGAGGAAAGCCCTTAGGGGTGAGCCTGGTGACCCTCTCTGCAGTCGGGTGCAGGTCCAGGCTTGGCATCTGTAAGCTGCAGAGGGGCCTGCCCAGCCCTGTCTGCTCTTCATACCCTTTCTACAAAGCTTTTTGGGGTTTCCATGGCCATTGGTGGGGGCGCATCTACAGAAGCAGCAGGGCAGGCAGGCCTGACCTACGTGGGCAACACCCAGAGGGGGAGGCGTGGACGGTCGCTGGGGGCTGTGAACCTGCCTCACCACCCCATCTGGCCAGGACGGGGCTCTTGGTGTGGGTCCTCCATGCTGCTCCCCAGCATTCTTCCTCTGGGACCCAGCATGACACACTGCACCCCTCCTGAGACACTGACAACGCTCCCCTAGCCGCCTGTACCCAGCCAGGCTCTGCGTCCCAGCGGCTCCCCCTCAGCTCGGCCCTGCCGTCCACCAACGCACCTGACCTTGCATCTGGACTCTCAGAACCATGACTCCCAAGAGGAGCCTCCTTCTGCTCCCCAGGCAGAGCTCCCCGACAGCCAGGGCACTGCTCGCTCACCCCAGCCCCACAGCCAGCACCGGGCCCGGCACTATGAAGTCCCACCAGGCTGGCCGAGGAGGGCCATCCTCCTGAACCCCTGCCCCACACCTCCCCATGCTTCGGGGGAGGCAAACCTGCAGGAAGAGGCAGGCACTCAGTCCTCTCTGTCCCCACGGGCCCTCCCCAGGAAGGCACAAGAGGCTCTGGGAGCCCCCAGCTCCCGCCTGGGGACCAGTGGGAAAGAGCCTGGTACACACTGGCTGGCCTTACAGGACCGCAGCCAGAGAGTCCTCATGTCAGAGAGCCTACAAGCCCGTCATCAGAGGTCCCGGTCCACCAATGAACAACTGCCATGACCATAACAATAAGAAATAATAACGGATGCCATTCGTTTGACAAACACTATCTCCAATCTTTACCACCGCCAAGCAAGGGAGGGTGTTTACTCCCACTTTACAGAAGAGGAGCCCAAGGGTCAGAGAGGGCACGTGAGGAAGTCAGCAAGCAGTGGAGTGAGTTAGAATTCAAACGCAGGCCCATTCAGCCCCCAAGCCCAGGCTCTGCCCCCACTTCCTGTCTTGCCAAGGTTCTTTGTGGAGAGAGGGCAGTCTTGCTGTGCCCAGTACCTGACACTTAGCAAGAGCAGAATGAGGCTGTCTCCATCTATCCTTGTGGCTGCAAGCAAAACAGGTAGGCAGGGGCCCCATTCCCTTTCTGCGGGTGAGAAAACCAAGGCCTCTCATCTGAGAGCTGGGCCATGCCCAGGGGCCTGAAGCCATTTACAGCGTGCAGGGAGCGTCCACCAGCACACAGCAGAAGGGGCTGAGCTGGGGTCCGACCACAGACAGGCTTCACCTCTCCACCCCTCTCCCGGGAGCTCAGGTGGACCCCGCACCCCCTCCGCTCCTCCGCCTCCCCCAGCCCCCAGCAGCGCATCGCGCCTGGGCCAGGGGCAGTGAACAGCCACTGCCGCCTGCCGCTGCTCCACCAGCAAGAGGAAGCAGGGCCCTTGCCTAACAGAGGAAGTTCCTGGGCGGGGCGGGCACGGGGCCAGGAGGGCCTGCCTGGGGGGTCCCGGCCCAGTCCGGGGTCCAGGAAGGGGGCCACCTCCGGTGCCCAGCTCGGGGCCAGATGGCAACCTGCAGGCCGGGCTCACAGACCCTCCCCCACCCGCCAGCAGCTTCGCCCCTGCAGCAGCAGCAGCAGCCGGCGTGCCCGGTGGGTGAGTCAGCGCCCAGTGCCCGCTGAGTCACCGCCGGAAGCCTCCCGCTGCCCCGGCCCTCTCCCCACACGGGCCGAGGAGAACTCTGCTCCCTTCAGGCCCCAAGCCACGGGCTGGCTGATAGAGAGTTTCCTGTGCGTCACGCCAGGGGTGGGGGAAGTCCCCAAGGTGCCACCCTCCAGTCTTTCCGACAGCCAGGACAGGCGGGGGCGCAGGGTTAGGACACAGACGGCGCTCGCTCCCTGCAGCCTCGGTGTCCCTGTCCGGCAGCCGGGAGCCACGTGAGGATCAACCACGAAGTGCGGCGTGGCAGCGCTCACCATGCAGCGGGGCAGTGACAGGACGTGTGTGGCCCCCAGGGACAAACGTGCTGGAGGCGGCAGACCCAAACCACGCCAACCAATGTGCCCCTGCCCCTGGCCCCGCGCCAGCTGCCCTTGGCCTCCAACCCCAGCCAAAGACGGCATGTGGGCGAGGAGGCCGGGGAAACCCGCCGGGCTCTGGGGCCTGCGGCCTTGTGCACTCACGGAAAACTCCACGGGCCCATGGCCCCGGACGGGACGGGCAGGGCCCCTGCTGCCAGGCAGGAAGCTCAAAGGTAAAGTGCCTTAAGGTCAGGTGCCAACCACGCCCGGCTTTGTTCAAATTCCTCTGAGAAGGCGGAGAGAGCACGAGGCCGGGGCCCAGGCCAGGGTGGGGAGGACAAAGATGAGCCTTGGCTCTGTGGACTCGGTCCCACCACTGCCTCTGTCTGACCTCGGTTTTGTCATCTGTCAAATGGGTCAGACCGAAACAAGTATGACATGTGCCAACCGTACAGGGCTGTGCACCCAAGAGGCATCACCTCTGGCTCAGTCCATCCTCCAGGTCCGGCAGGGCCTGGAGGGACACTGACTGGACCGAGGGGTAATAGGGTGCAGGGGAGTGTCCCATCCATCCAACTCAAGTACCCAGCCCAGGAATGGGACACAGAGGAGCACTGAGGAGACCTCCGGAGACACACAGCCCTGGATGGAACCCTAGCTCCATCTGTCACAGCTGTGTGACCTCAGGCACGGCACTGAACGCCTCTGAGCCAGTTTCCTCATCGTAAATGGGGCTGCAAGGAATAATCAGGAGAGCGCACGACACATGGAAAACAACTTGGTAAGTGAGAGGTCTTGGGATTCTGGGCAAGGGGACATTGTGGTTCCCCACCACATCCTTCCGCAGACCACAAAGAGGCTGAGAGGGTCCCTGGGTCCTGGCGAGGCCCCTGACCCTCCATCCAGCCCACCCAATTTCCAGTTTGTGGGTCATGTGTTACCTGGACCCACAAACTGGAAATTCATCTTGGTCCTCTCTTTGCAGAGAGGCTCAGAAAGGGCAATGCCAGGACTCAAGTCACAGAGCATACGGGGATCAAGCAGCGTCTCCCCAAAGTGCTTTTTCCCTTCACATCCATGATCACCCTCCCTTCACAACCCTGCAACTTGAACTTTTATTTGGATGAAGCATTCCCTGCCTGGAAGAGCTAAAAGGGCCTTCAAAAACAAACACTGCTTCCAACCTCTTCCTTCCGTCCATGAAAACACTGTGGCCCAGAGAGGCTGAGGGACCTGCCCTAAGTCCCACAGCACTGACCGAGCCACGAGTAAACCCCAAGCTGGAGAGGAGGAGAAGTGTCTGATTTCACAGTTCTGCACAGTGGAGAAGCTTGCGACTTCCCGGTTCCCAGGCTCCACGAGGTCTGCGCAGGACAAGTCCCTCCCCAGCCACCTCCCCCCGTGAGTGCCTCCCAAGTTACTCACGGTGGTTGGGCAATGGTCAGGGATCCGGCCTCCCAGGCCTCCCACTTATGTAAGACATAATTATCCTGCCCACCCGCCGGCCGGCTGGGCTCTGGCCCACAGCCCACAGCAGGAGCAGGGAAGGATCCACACCCTCCCCCGGCCCCCACATGCCCTCCCACTGCCTGGGCGCCTCTAGAGAAAGAGAGGTAGGGACAACCCCTGATTAGGGGCCCACTAAGTGCCAGCTGTTACCTTTCTCCCCCTCACTCTACAGCTGCAACCCAAACAGAGGCAAGACCTTGACCATGCATGGCTGAGGCCTTTCCAGTAAGGAAAATGGTAACAAGAACAAGATGCCTGGTACCTGTCCCTTCCTAAGTACCTACTATGCGCCAGGAGCCATGCTGAGCTCTTCATCTCACCACCCTCGCTTGCTTACAACTCCTTAGTATTCACTACCTCACATCATACTCCAGAAGTCCACAGAAAAGAGGCGTGATTACCCCCACTTCACAGACAGGGAGACTGAGGCCACAGACACTCGTGTCGCTGGGGTGAGGCAGCAGCAGGCTGAGAGAGCCAGGAGGCAGCCCATTCATTGCAGCTATGTCCGGTGTGGAAATCGCTCCCACAACCCAGCCTGCTGTGACTCCGGCAGGCCAAAAACATCCTTTCCTCTTCCTGCAAAAAATCCCCCTCTCACCCTCCAAGTCTCGGCCTCCCCCCTCTGCATGACAAATCCTGCTGCCGCAGCCGCCACCTCACAGAAATTTCCAGGAAGGCCGGCTACTTGGAGAAGACAAGAGCAAGCCCATTGCCCAGCCAGCACCCGGCCTGGCAGTTGGCCCAGGACCCATGGGCAACAGACACAGGCCTGGTAGCAATCAACCCTGGAGACACTGGGGCACAGGAGGGGGTGAGCTCCCCAAGTGCAGAGGGAGGCTTGCAAGTGAAGACAGGAGAAGCTGATGGAGGGGGGCTGTGCATTAGGGTGGGTGAGAGCCAAGAGAGGCCGGGGGCTGCAGGATGGGGTGCAGGCGGGGCCAGGATGGGGCAATGTGGGGCCTGCAAGGATGCAGAGTTGGGGAAGAACAGGGAGTTCTGAGCTGGAGTGTAGCCAGGGCACCCACATGGGGGGGTTACAGTGGGATCCCCAGCCACGGAGCATCACTGGGGCCCGGATGGGGAGTCCGTTAAATCCAGCCCCAGGAGTGAAGGGCGCCGGGTGCAGGATCAGAGTGAATCCCACCTGGGTCCAGCTGAGGGGCCCAGACTGGGAGAGTTCCTGTCCAGGGTGCAGTTAAGGCCTAAATGAGGAGGTCAGAGAGAGGTTCCCGACCCGGAGCGGGGAGATCAGAACGAGATCCTCGCCTGGGTGCGGGCCTGGGTGCAGTCCCCAGGCCTAAGCCGCGGGTCCAGGTGAGGTCCTCGGCTGGGAGCGGCCCCCGAATCGGAAGAGGTTCTGGGCCGCGGCGCTGCCCGGGACCACCCGGAGGCCGGGGTTCGCGGCGCGGGCCCGGCCGGCGCGCCTACCTTTGGCCGCGGGCAGGCCGGCGGGCTGGCTCGAGGCGGGCGACTCCATGGTGCGGGCGGGTCCGCGGCGGCGGGGGCTACTCCAGAGGGCGGCGGGCTCGGCCCGGGCGGAGCGAGCTCATGGCCGCGGGCAGACGGCCCGGGCACGGCGGGCAGAGGCAGCGGAGACGCGCTCCCACGGGCGGCGCCGGGCCGGACTGGGCAGCGCCGCGGGGCCCGGCCGGACGGCGCCGACGCAGGCCCCGCCTCCGGGCGCCCATTGGTCCGCCAGTCTCCGGGCCCGTCCCCCGCCTATCAGACGCCGCCCTGGCCATGCCCGTCAAGCGCGAGCTCCGCCCCCGCGGGCCCGGATCCGGCTCCTCCCGCTGCCTGTCAAGCCCGCCTCCACCCGGGAAACCGGGGCCGGCCGGGCTCCGCCCCTCCCGGGAGAGCCAGGTGCCCCCCGGCCTCCAGCCCCGTGCCCCGCGCCCTCCCTTCGGCCCCGCGCCCCTGCCCGGCCCCGCGCCCCGCGCTCCGCGCCCCTGCCCGGCCCTGCGCCCTGCCTTCGACCCCGCGCCGCGCGCCCCTGTCCGGCCCCCACCCCCGCGCCCTTGTCCGGCCCCCACCCCCGCGCCCTGCGTCAGGCACTGCGCCCCGCGCCCCTGCCCGATCCCGCGCCCCGCCTTCGGCCCCGCGCCCCGCGCCTCCGCGCCCCCCGGTCCCCGGCGCGCAGAGCCCGCGCGAGCCTCGCCGGTGCCTCATCCGGAGAAGCCACAGATCCTCTCGGGTGGCCCCAGGGCCACCCACTGCGAGAAGTGTGTGCAGACGGGGCCTGCGGAGGGGTTAAAAGGGCCCCGCCGGGGTGAGACCTGGGTTCAGACCCCGACTGTCTGCTTGCTAGCGGGATGACCTTGGGCAGGTCAGGTAGCCCCCGGGCCCCCGTTTTCGCCCCTGTAAGAGTGACCATCATAGCCCTACAGCCTGGCGCGCCGGTGAGAAGGGGCCCGGGCTTTCGCGGACACTCGGTAAACGTTTGTTGACTGAATGTCGCAAAGGGCTTAGCACAATGCCCGGCTGTGCGCTTCAGCAAACAGCCAGCGAGCGCCCACCCAGTGTCGGCGCCGCGCTGCGGGTGGTGATACAGTTGTGAACGTGGGGTACCCCGGGAGAAGTCAGTAAAGGTAGTTTTAATGGTTGTGTCGTCACTGCCCTCCGTTCTACCCATGGGGAAACTGAGTCTCGGAGGGAGGAAAATGGTATTTCAATGCATTTTACTCCACTTGGCAAGCCTTGACCAGGGTCTCATCCCGGCTCCCTCCGTAGGTTCTCTCCTTCCCGCGTGGG
This sequence comes from Diceros bicornis minor, assembly GCF_020826845.1. Classification (NCBI taxonomy): domain Eukaryota; kingdom Metazoa; phylum Chordata; class Mammalia; order Perissodactyla; family Rhinocerotidae; genus Diceros; species Diceros bicornis. The sequence goes on from NC_080757.1 coordinate 213,502, forward strand.
GTCTCAGTCGGCTCATCCATACAGTGGCCAGACCGGGCCAGGCCTCCAGGGATTTCAGGAGCTACTGACCAATCTGGCAGTGAGACCAGGTGACTCGGTTGGAAAGCCACGGGCTAGTGAGGACAGGAAGCGCCTGGCAAAGGTCAAGGGGTCAGTCCCTCACCTCCAGCAGGCATGAGTGTGTCCTACTCCAGTGCTCACCTGTGGGAAGCAGGTGCAACCACCTGCCAGAAATGCTTAGAGCAGGGGGATGACCTCTGCTTGTGTGTTTATAAAACAGGGGGTTTCCCCGCGGGACCTGCCCACACAGTGATGGGGAGGGCCAGATGAGATAAGAGGGAGACCTCATAATTACCATTATTCTCTTCCTGCATCCCCCGCTCACCCTTTCCAGGCAGTGGGCAGGAAGTCATGAGCTGTGGACTCAGGTATGGGTTCCAGTGCCAACTCTGCCACTGCACAGGGTCACTGAGCAGCTCCCTGCCCGGGTTACTCACCTGGCCCATGGGGACAATGAGGCCTCTCTGAAACTGGTTCATGAGGTCAGGCTTGGCAGTGGCTGGGTCAGGGCCTGGCACTCACTAGGTGCCCAGGAAATGTTTGTAAACACACTGTGGGCCACCTCCTACAGGAAGCCCTTGCAACCTTACCGCTCCTGGGTGTCTGGAGTGGCCCAGAGCACTCTGTACAAAATGGGCCGTGTGACCTTAGGCCAGTCATTTCACCCCAAGACCTGCTGCCCGTCCTTGTGTCAAATGGGCACCCGGCAGCAGCTGCCTCTCTACCAGGACTGCAGGCCTGATCCGGCGAGTGGTCTGGGTTCCGGCCCCCGCCAACCTCGGGGACTTCTGCTCCTCCCATGCTCCCCTCGTCCTCTCTGCTCCTCACTATGTTCAAGAGTCTTAGTGCTGCCCATTGGACATACCAATACTGGTCCTGCCTCAGGGCCTTTGCCCTTGCTGTTCCCTCTGCCTGGAACATCTTCCCCCGCCACCACCGTGATTTCTGGGGCTGGTTCCCTTTCATCCTGAAGGTCTCCTCTTCAGTGAACTCCCCTCTGAGGCCTTTCCGTCAAGCCCCAAATCCATTCTAACTCTCTGCACAGCACTGGTGCCGCCGGTGCCTTTCCTGTTGACTCTGCTTTTAACCCAGCTCTCCCTCTAGACCGGGGGCCCTTCCGGGGCAGGAATCTTGCCAACTCCTTCTCTGCTGCATTCCTGATGCACAGCCCAGGGCCTGGCACATAGTAGGCGCCTAGTAAATATTTGAGGAATGAACAAAGGGAGGACGGAAAGCATGCCACAGACATCTACGAAATGACTCTGGTTCCAGGCCAGCCTCCCAGGCGCCCGCCTGACTCAGACGAGGCCCTCCAGTCGGAGGAGCTGACGGTTAGTCAGGGAGCCTGACAGACAGCCCGAGAGTCACACAACTCCGTGTGGGGTGCTATAAATAGATGCATGAGCAAGAGTCCGAGGAGGGTGCCGGACTCCACCTGGGTGAGGTCAGGGAAGGCTCCTCAGAGGAGGTGACTTTGAGACTGGGCCTTTAAGGACCAGTAGGAGTTGTCAGGCAGAGAAGCAAGCACGAGTCTCCTAGAGAGTGTGGGAGGTGCGCAAGGGGCCCCGCGTGAGGCCGGGCTGGGGGGCAGAGCTGCACTGCTGCGGGCGGGGAGCACCCCCGCAGCGCCTGTTTCTCTTCCCAGCTGGCTGCAGCAACATCTGCCGGCCTCCCTCTGCCTCTAAGGAGCACTGAGAAGCTGGGGACCTCCGCGACCCTCGGAAACCAGAGGGCGTCTGACACGGCCACAACAGGCTGCCTCCAACCCTGACTCCCGGGAGAAAAGTCCCAAACAGGCCCCTCTGTACACTCGGAAACTGCGAGGCACAGCGTGGAAAGGGGCTGGCCAAAGTCGGGATGTGAGTGTGAGCTGGGGCGACAGAGGGCTGGAGAGAGAAGACGGTCTGAGCCCAGGACGGGGGAAGTCCATTCATTCATTCATTCGTTCAACAACCACTCATTGAGCACTCACTGTGTGCCTTGAGCTGAGGGCACAGAGTTGAACAGGACTTGCCCTCGGGAGGTGACGCCTGGTGGGCGAGCCAGACGAGCAGAATGCCTGAGTCAGATTACAGACCGTCAGAGGATCAGTGCATGGGGACAAGGAGGGTCGCAGCAGGGAGTGCGTCTGGAGGTGGGGGCCGTAATTTTAAAGAGGAAGGTCGGGAGAGGCCTCCCTGGAAGGTGACGTGTAACCCAGATCTGAGGAGGTGAAGGAGTCATGAGGATTCTGGGGGAAGAGCATGCCCAGCAGAGGGAACAGCATGTGCAAGGGCCCCGAGGTGGATGGTTTGTAGGTGAGTAAGAGCACAGCTGGAGTAGTGAGAGGTAAGTGGGCCCCTGTTCTCACCTACATGCGCCCCTTGAACCTGCTTGCTCTCACACCCTTGCATGGTCCCACCCCCACGTGCCCCCTTTCACATCTGTGTAAGTCCACATACCCCCAAATAACACGCACACACTCATGAACACAGCAGGGTGCACAAGCACGTGCACACATGTGCACAGGGAGTGGCCACGCCGTCTCAGGCATGTTCACAGCCACGCTCCATGTGCACAGCTGTGCCCACACCGCCCTGTCACCGCAGGCGCCCCCATGGCTTGCTGGCCCACAGCGCCCTCTGGTGACCAGTCCTGCTGGGCGTGAGCTGGTCACTCTGTGGGGCCCTGGGCAGTGCCAGCAACCCTCTCTGCTCCTCCTCCTCCTCCCTGTGCTCCCTGCCCCCAGCTCCTCCACACTGCAGCCAGAGAGAACCTTCCAAAACAGGGCTGGCGAAGCTCCAAACCGGCCAAGGCTCCCCAAGTGAGGAACTTCCCCAGATGTCTCCCCAGTCCAGCCACTCCCAGCCCAAAATTTCCTCCCTGAACCTTTCTTTGCAAAGGCTCTTCCTTCGGCTGGGCATGCGCTTCCCTGCCTTCTCCGCAGACTCATTCCTACTCCCCTTCAAGGCCCAGTTCTGAAGCCAGGAGGGGAGGCTATCCCTGACACGGCCCTCCCCAGGGCACGTGCCCCAGCCCCTCTCACCAGGGGCCCCTGCTCTGCTAGTGGCTGCAGCCCCATCTGCCCCTGCATCGGACTTGCACTGCTCAACAGCAGGGGCTGGGGCTGGTTCCTTCCCACCCAGCATTGGGCGGCCCGGCCAGAGGTGGTGCTTTAGGGGCACTGAGAAATTACCCTCGAGGAGCTTGGAGGGCGGTGGGAGCCTCTTACTCAGGGTCAGGCTCTGAAGTTGCAGTGTACAAAGGAGAAAACCACAAAGGAGGGCGGAGCCTCACCTGCTCTGTTTAAATCGTCGCCCCTCTGGAGCATCAAAGGGTGAATTCACACGAGGTAGATGGCTCCACTAGCAAAACTACAAGTACCATTTCTAGCCCACCTACTCTGTGCTGACCCCGCGAAGCACAGCACCTCGCGGCTCACTACAAGGGAGGCTGCAGGGTCAGCGACTCTTCCTTGGTTACTGCAGTGTCCCCAGCACACAGCAGGTGCTCAGGGAACGATTGGGGAATGGAGGACGGCTCACAGCACCGCAGCAAGGGGCATGCTGTTATCATCGCCTCTGTTTGTTAACAGCTGCGGAGACCGAGGCTCAGAGGGGTGCCGCGGGCCGCTGGTACCAGTGGAGCCATTGCTGGAACCGTCAGGTGCAGAGAGAGTTTTCCCTGCCTCTTCTTGCCCAAGCGTCCACTGAAAAGGTTTGCAACACCCTTCTTCTGAGCAAAACAAGCTGCCTTGAGCAGCCGCTGCTGCTGTCTGGACAGACACCGAGACCTGTGCTTCTGACGCAGCCTTCAGGCCTGTGCTGCCCGCTGCCCTGCGAGCTGCACAGAGACCCTGCGGCTGCCCTGGGACGCTGTCCAGGTGCCCAGGCCTCCGGGCATCCCAGGAGTCCCCGGCCTGGAGCCTGTCTGTCCCGGTCCTCGAGAGTGCCATTTCCTGCCCGCGAGGTGGGGCCAGGTGTTGACTGACCCCTGCTGACTCCATGCCCAAAACTGGACACAACCGGTGAGGCCTGTGTGGTTACAGCCTCATCTAACAGACGAGGAGACTGAGGCCCAAGGCTTCAAGCAGCTTGCCCAGGTGCCCCTACCAGGGAGGATGAAATCAGGCTTTTAACCCAGATCATCAGAACAGCCCACTGTGTCTCGAGCATTTACTAGAAGGCTCATGCTTGTTATCTGGAATACAGAACCTCGGAGTCTTTCTTATCACCACAGTCCAGGGGAGAACACAGCACAGACACAGAGACAAGCAACATGCCCAGGATCACACAACCAGAGAGAGGAGGCCGACTCCACGACCTGGCACAGCCCAATATCTGCCTGTGAAGGGCTGTCTTCCCCTGTGACGGGTGTCGTGGCTCCCCCAGGAAGTAGCTGAGTGACCTCGAGCCAATCACTTGGCTCGGCCAGGCCTTGGCGATCATCACATCTGTCCCCTTACAGCCATCCTCAAGCCTGGGCTTACATCTCTCCCCTGACGAGGGTCCCACTCTCTCACTGGCAGTGTCTTCCACTCCCAGGAAACTGACTATTACCATCTTCTTCCTTAAGTTACGCTGAAGTTTGCCTCTTGGAGATCCCAAGCTCAACTCCATCCATCCATCCAACATATATTTCCTGAGCATCTATTTCTGCCTGACACTGTGGAGACAGTGAGGAACAAGACAGACAAGGCCCCTGCCTTCATGGAGTAAATCTGGAGGAGGTTGAGAAGGAAGGCAAATACGTCAGTGAAAGTAAATATATTAAATAACATCAAATAGTGATAAGGGCTTTAAACAAAAGTAAAGCATCGTAACGTGGCAGAGGCTCTGGGGTGGCTCCATTAGATGGAGTGGTCAAGGAGGCCTTCTTGGAGGAGGTATCTTCTGAACTCAGACTTGGGTAACAAAAAAGAGCCATGCGACACTGGGAGTAGAGGTTGACTTAAAATAGTCCATGGCACACTGTAGGTGCTCAGAGAAAGGTGAGGGGGCCTTCTAGTCAACCATGAACCGAACAGGGATATTTTTCTCCCTTCCCTCCCAAAACCCCACTAAAATGACAGTAAAATAAAAAAACCTTTAAGGTACAAACTCACATGAACAAAAAGAACAGGAAAGTCAATGACAGAGACAAGATGAATCTGCAAGTTTTTTGAAGCTGGAAAATGACTTGAAAAATGGTAACCAACTTAGCAGAGTGGAGGAACGTGAAATCTAAGTCTGCAGGGGAGGGAGCCAGACCACCGACACAACAGCCCTCTGGAAACGCTCAGCCTGGGAAGCGCGAGGGCCATCTGGTCGTGGAGGGGCGGATGGGGATGGAAACAAAATGAGTTAAGAGTTTGTAAAAAGAGCAGTTATGCCTTCCAGCTTCTCGGAACCAAAGGCCACGTGTCTCCACGTTGAAAGGATCCCCTGAGCGCCCAGCTTCACGCAAGAAGGAAACAAGGCAATTATCAACTCCTGGAGAAACAAACAACACAAAATGAAACGTGTAGTCACAGAGTGCCGCACAGCCCAGCTGGGAGCGACGTCTACACACCCCTCATATCGTGAACACCACAAGCTGATGTGTGCAAACACTGTGAGGAAGTGAGAGCGGGCACTTGGGGGAGGAGAAAGGCAGGGATCCGCGTGTAGAGAACTGAGTCTTCACCTGCTGCCATAGGAAGCCGTCAGATCCTGTCTAAAATTGTCTGAAACGGAAAAGAAAGGAAGAAAGGGAATAGCAATACAGGCATGTGATTGCTCATGAGAAGAGGGAGAACTAGGGAAGGAAGAGCCAACAGGGCTGGAGGTGGCGACACTGGCGTGTCAGCTGTGCGCGGGCAGGACTTGGTCCGTGTGGGCCACACGGTGTCCCCGCTGCCTACAGCAGAGCCTGACACACGGCAGGCGCTCCGTTCCCGTTTGCCTGTGGGGGCGAGCAGGAGGCTGCTGTCTTCTGTTGTTCTTATAAGCCTTGTAGTGCTGTTAATGAAAGTAAAGAGTAAACTTGAAGGGAAAATGAAGAGGCCAGTGTGGCTAGGGCACTAGCGGGAGGGGAGGAGAGAGGAAGGACGCGACGTTAGGGGTCAGTGGGACCAGGTCATGGAAGGCCAAAAATGGAGTGTTTTTAGAGGATCTTGAGTCATTCGGGGTCTCTCCGGCCTGCCAGCCGCACGTCCAGGAAAAAAGGCACAAGTCGCTCCCCAGGGCCGTGTGGATGAAGACACGGCCGCGGCTGCCCTGCTGCGTCTGGCACTGCTGCCGCCCCCTCCCTGAGCCAGCTTTCCCTGCAGAGTCCGGGGCGGCCGTCTGGTTGGGGGCACCGAGCCACACGGCACAGAGCGGGGTGGGACTCCAGGGTCCGGCAGTGTCCCTCCTCTGCCATGGCGGCACCCCTGCCGGGCAGTGAGGGGGCTGGAGGGGTCCCCAGGCCTGGGTCGGCTGCGAGGCAGGCAGAAAGGGGACATGCCTCCACTCCGGTTGGCAGGTCCTGGCAGGACTGGGTGGGGAGGATGCTGGGTGTGTCCACTGCTGGCCCAGGCCTGGGCTGGGGCACGACCTGAGGCCAAGGGCCTCTCCGAGGGGCCTGCGGGGAGATATCTGGGGCCGTCCAGCCATTGGACCCGAAGTCAGGCCGAAGATCTGTCCTGGATGGTACCCTGCAGAGTGCTGTGACCAACACTATCAACAGGAAATTGGTATAAAATGTCATTTTTTTCCCAGAGCATTTCCCTCCTCCTCACTCCGAGCAGAGGCTGTGTCTCCTCAGGAGAAACCTCCCGACCAGCCATGGCCTGAGGTCCGCCTGGCGCTGGGTGCTGCTGCAGCCCCTCGGAAGCGCCGCCTCCCGCAGTGCTCTTGGCTGTCACCCCCAGCCTGTTCCAGGGGCAAAGGCTCAGCCAGCCCATCCTGTAACATGTTCTCGTCTCCAGACCCTTCCCAGCAACCAACAGGTCTTCCTCGGATCAGGGGAGAAAGGAGGTTCACGTGGCTGATCTTGGGAAACTGCCCTGTGGAGGGGGGCAAACATTCTTGGGTGGAGAGAAGAATTTGTCCCTGCAGGGGCGGTGGGTCGCTGGGACGCCCTCAAGGCCACCGCTGAGGGAATTCCTTTCCTCCCAGTGCGGTGCCGGGACTCACACTGATTAGACCCGGGTGGGGCGGGTGGCCAGGACGCCCCCGCACACAGACCAGCGGCTTCCTTTGCCTCCGAAGCATAGATTTCCACTGCCCGGGGTCTGGAGGTGACTGTGCTTGGGGATTAGAGAGCCAAGAAGCGGCAGGAGAGATGTTCGTCTGGCACGCTCAGGTGTCCCGCACGGGGGTGTTCTGTGAACGACTGAGAGCTGGCGCCACAGAGGGCAGAGCTGCTGGGATGAGCTTGTCGTTGGGGCTGTGCAGGGGCAGGGAAGGAGGGCAGCAAGCCAGCGCCCGCATGCAGCCTTCCTGGATTACCCAAACTGAGCTCCTCACAGGACTTGACACCCTCTAGTGACCTGAGACTCCAGAGTCCAGTGGTGTCAGGGGCTGGGTGTGTGTAGCAGTGTGTGGGAGGCAGATGGTCGCAGCCAGTGCTCCCTGGTTCTAATCCAGCCACGCTGTTTCACAGGGCAGGGGTAGACAGTGGCTCCAGGGTTTGACTGGGGGCCAAGCTCCAAGCCAGTGCTGCCTCTGCAGCCCCCAGCCCCTCACAGGTCCCAGCAGATGTGTGTTGAAAGGAATGATGATCAGAGATGAAGAAAGTCACAAAATCCCCTCTTCTTATCTCCTGCTGCATTACAAACCCCCCTAAACTCGGTGGTGTGAGACAACCACGTTATGATGCTCGGGGCACAGCAGGGGTGGCCTGTCTCTGTCACCGGATCCATCTGGAGGCCCCTTCACTTCCATGCTGGGCGCCTGGGCTGGGAGGACCCTAGGGCTGGCCCGCTGCGGGGGAGGACGAAGCACCACGTGCAGCCTCCGGGTCTGGCCAGGGCTTTCTCACAGCATGGCAGATGGGCATCAAGCTGGAATGTCCGAGGGGAACCAGGCAGAAGCTCTGTGGCCCTTTCTGACGGAGTGTTAGAAGTCATGCAGTGTCACTTTTCTCTTACTCTGTCGGTCAAAGCAGCCCCTCCAGTTTAGGGGAGGAGACATGGGCCCAATCCCGCAATGGGAGGAATGACAGAACTTGCAGCCATTTTTTTAAAACCTCCACACCTGTTCTGCAATTTATCCTGGACAGCGACCATTCACAGCGCCACCTGCCACCCTTTCCTGTGTGTCAGCATGTCTCCGGGGCAGGGCACCTGGTGGGGACCTCCTCCTCCAGTGAGGAGGCCAGAGCAAGTCCAGATGGAACAGGTGTGGGGACGGAAGGTGGGGGCAGGATCTGAGACAGATTCAGAGGCCTTAGTGGCTGGCTGGAAGGGGATGGGGGCCGAGAGAGGAGGCCAGGGTGATGGGGAGGCTTGAAGCCTCCTCTGGGCTCAGGAGGAGGGTGCCAATCACAAAGATAACACGGGGCGGGGCAGTAGGTATGGGAAGAGAAGATAGTGAGCTTCGTGGGGAACATGCTGAGTTGAAGGGTTTCTCAGCCACCTCATCTTTCTAGGCTGAATGCGAGCACCACCTCCCCGAGGAAGCCCTCCCTGGGGCTCCAGGGGGATTACTGCTCCCTCCCCTGGGCTCCTGAAAACGCTGTGCTGCCCTCATCACACTGGGTGGGCCTGATGCGTCTTTGGGTCCCCAGTCTCATCCAGGGCAAGAGAAAGGCTCCTGCAGGCCGAGGCCCCCACGGGTGGAAGGCCAGTGTCCCGCAAAGGGCGCCAAGAGCCTCCGGGGGGAGTTCTGGCTCCTCCGTCTACTGTGCCACCCTCAGCAAGCTATGGGATTTCTTCCCTGCTCTGAGCCTCAGCCCTCCTCTGTCAAGTGGGGGTTTCCCCGCTCCTCCCTGTAAAGAGTTAGGGTGCGCAGGAGGATGTGCCTGGCACAGAGTCAGAGCTCACTGAGGCCTGGCTGTGAAATCAGCCCCCTCCTGAGGCCCCAGGGCAGGAGGAGCCTCAGGATCAGGGCCAAGCCAGCGGCCACCTAGGACCTTGAGCTGGACGTGTGGGTTCCCCTGAAGGACAAGCCTCCTCCAGGCCCTTCCCTCGGGGGTGTCCAGTCTGACCCAGGACAGACAAGGGAAGGGCTGGCGGGAGGCACCCTCCAAGAACTCTCGGGCCCTGGACGTAGAGCAGGGCGGGGCCTGTGGCCGACCTCTACGTCACTCAGAACAGCACTGTGGGTAGGCCCTCAGGTGGCAGAAGCAGAGACAGCTTCCCAGAGGAGGGGAATTTCAGCTCCAAATTCAAAAGGTGACCAGGCGTAGCAGCAGCAGTGTCTGCACCTCGGTCCCCCAGCCGCCAGGCGCCTCCAGGACTTGGCCGCGTGTGTCCCTGCAGGGACTAGGCTCCGTGCGCGCTTTTCTCACTGTGCTGCACGTCTCCCTGAGACCTCTCAGCCCCTGGGGTCCCCTGTGTCCTTCCCTTCAGCCAGTCAGAGCGGCCTCGCCTTCTCACAGCCGCCGCGCGGCATCTGCCGAATGGCCCTCCCCCAGCGCCCTCCGCGGTCCCCTGCTCATGGGCGTGTGCGAGCCTTGCAGGCTCACGCCTTCACGCCGGACGTCCCCCGGCAGACATCCTCGAGGGTGTCTGCAGAGACACTCCAGAGGGGGCTGGCTGGGGCACGTGCATCGTCACAGCCAGCCCTCGCGCCGAGGCCCTCCCCACGCCGGGCCCCAGCAGGGTGTCTCAGGCAGCCTGTTCCCACGGGGAAGACTTTATGGATAAGAATGAGGCTTCCATGGGGGGGCAGTCAGAGAGGCCACACCACATGGATGAGGGTGCAGACGGGCATCCCCGTGAGCTTGAGGGGGAAAGAGGGGGCACGTCATGGGGAACAGGGATGGCATGACCGACTTCCGGGAGGTACTGTGATGGCCAGTGAGGACACACGCATGCCATGCCTGGGCGCCCCCAGCACTGCTGGCCACACAGATTGGGGCAGGTCCACAGAAGGGACGGAGGCCCTGAGTTCAGTCTGGCCCAGCAGTCAAGTACTCAGGCTGAGGGGACAGGATGCCTGGGTTCAAATGCTGCTCTGCCACCAATTTATTGAGTGAGTTGCTTGGTCTCTCTAAGCCTCAGTTTCCTCATCTGTGAAATGGGATGATAACAGCTACTCCCTCGAGTAAGAAAATTCACGAGGAGCTCTGTGCTCGGCACCTGCCAGGTGCTCAGTAAATAGTCCCTGTTTGCCTCCAGCTGTTCTCTGCTCAGCCCAGCAATACGTGCCAGCGGGTGAATGTTCGATGAACAAGAGCATGAGCAAATGACGGTGTCTGTGCAAGAGAACCTGCGATCACGTCTCAGTCCCCCCATCCTGGGCTGTCGGGCTTCGGGCAGCCACACAGCCTCTTCAAGCCTCACGTGTCTCATCTGGCACATGGGCTCAGATCCCTGGTGCCATGGCGAGGCTCGAGTGAGAGTGCATGTCTGTGCATGCCCAGCACACAGGGGCCGCGGGTGCGGGCCGGGCTGGGGAGGGACATGCTGTGACCCGCAGGCGGGCAGGGAGGGCGAGGCCTCTGGGCCCAGCCAAGCAGCCGAGGCCAGCTGGTTGGTTTTGATAAATGAATATTATAAACAAATAACACAGAGACGCCCTGGCCTCAGTGGAGGCTGCGTCTCCCTCGGGAGATCCAGCAGAGGGGACCTGAGTGGTGGGATTTTGGCACCAAGGAGCCTCTGTCGGCAGGTGCCCTGGGACTTCTGGCTGAGAGGCATGAGGTCTTGTTCCATCCACAGTGACAAAGTAGAGTAACCAGATAACAGTGTAATGAGAAGACTCAGGCCAAGAGCGCTCACTCACCCAGCGTTTATAATGTTGTTTAACTCTCAACACAAACCCAAGAAAAGAGATTTGCAAAACGCATCTCTGATAAAGGGCTTGTACCCAGAATATACAAAGAGTTCTTACAATTAAAAAGTAAGAAAACAAACCACCCAATTAAAGATGTGCAAAAGATCTGAACAGACACCTCTCCAATGAAGATATCCAGACGGCAAATAAGCATATGAAAAGATGCTCAGAGAGGGATGCAAATGAAAGCCGCGGTGAGATTCCACTCCACACCGACCAGAATGACTGCAATTCGAAAGACTGACAATTCCAGTGTCAGCCAGGACGTGCAGAAACTGGAACTTGCACACCTTGCCGGTGGGAATGCAAAATGGTAGGACCACTCTGGAAAACAGCTTGGCAGTCTCTTACAAAATTACATATACTGTAGAACTACCTACGACCCAGCTGTTCCACTCCCAAGAGAAACAAAAACCTATGCTTACACACAAAAAACCTGTATGCAAATACTAATAGCAGCTATTTTTCATTGCAACTAAAACCTGGAAAGAACCCAAATGTCCACGAACTTGCGAATGGAAAAACAAATCACGGTATATCGATCCATGAGCAAGGGATGAACTGCAGATCCGGGCCAGATCATGGCGAGTGTCGGGTGCATCGTGCTGGGCCCAAGAAGCCAGACTGAAAGGGCAAGGTTCGCGATGACTCTGTTTGTATGCCATTCTGGAAAAGGCGACTCTACAGTGACACAAAACAGACCAGTGTTGCCAGGGGCTGGGGGCAATGGTGGATACCTGCAAAGGGGCATAAGGGAAATTGGGGAGTAAAGGGAATGTTCTATAGGATGCTTGTGATGGTTGGTACATAACTGTATGCACTTTTGAAAAATCATGCAGCTTACACTTAAATGAGTGAATTTTGCTGTCTGTAGATGATACCTCATTAAAGCTGAGGGAGGAAGAGGGAAGCCTGTTTGATGAGGAAGAAAAGCCCTGAGGAGTTGGGGCCATTACTGCCGTGTTACAGATGAGGAAACTGAGGCCCAGAAAGGTGACACGATGGCTCCCAGGCTTGTGGCAAACCGTGACAGGGGGAGACACACAGAGACCTGCAGTGAGGTTGGGGAACAGCAGCTAGATGGGTCTGAGGCTGGAGAGCGAGAAGGAGTGGAGGCGGGGGCGATGGTCCTGCAGGGCAGCCTGGGGGGGCACAAGCACTAGGGCGCAGAGATTTCAGGGACTGCAGGGGCAGAGGGACACATGACAGCACCGACCGTGTCCAGGGCAGCGGGTCAGGTGCCTTCTCGTGCGTCACCTACCAGTAACTCTTCCCCAGAAGCTGTGCTCAGAGAGGTTTCGTGATTCCCTCAGGTGACACAGCAAAGCTGGTGTTCTTGCTCTGGGGACAGAAGGGAAGATGAGAGGCCCTGAGGACCAGCTTCCCTCCCCAAGTTGATGTACAACTCAGTCAATTCAGTTCTCCCCTCTGGGCCTCAGTCTCCACCTCTGCAAAATGGAGCCAGCACGGCACGGGGCTGCTAGCACTCTGGTCAGGGAGAGAGAAGACAACGGGGAGGAAGCGCTGACTCGGGCGGCCGCCAGCCCAGACGCCAGCTCCCACTCTGGGCGAGAGAACTGTGAGGAAGGTAAATCAGCGGCAAGGAAAGGACTCTCCCCGCTTCTCTTCAGGCCTCCGTTTCCCCACTGTGCAGCCGGAGTGAGCTGGGCTAAATGACAGGTGGAACTGGGGGCCATTTCCAGCACTCACATACGTTTTGTTTTACCCCCATGGTTGCTTTTTCTCCCAAATTTTTACTATGAAACATGTCAAGAGCACAGGAAGCTGCAGCCCACCGGCACCGTGCACGCCTGCCCGCGCTCTTGCTCTCCATCCGCCACAGGGAGACACAGACCGCGTTGCGGATCGTTTGAGGGTGAGTTCCTGACAGCATAAGCTTCTGCTGTTAACCCCAGCACGTTCCCCTGAGAACAAGGACATTCTCCTCATAACCGCAGTGCAATGATGCCGCCTAAGAAGAGAGTGACAAGTCCACAGCCATCCACCACGGTCCGGAGTCAAGTGCCCCATTATCCCCAAAATGTCTTTTATGGCTCAATTTTTTTTTTGAACCAGGATCTAACCAAAATTCACATATTCTATTGGTTTTATCTCTTTTTTCTCCACTCAATTTTTTATTTTGAAAAAATTTACATCTCCAGAGAAATGGCCAGAATCCTGCAATGAAAAGGCACATGGACTTCATCTGGATCCATCAATTGTTAGCAGTCTGGCAGATCCTCTCTCTCTCCCTCCCCCAACCATTTAAGACACATATATTGTGTTTTTGAATCACTTGCCATCTTTTAAACATCAGGAGGCCTCACTTTATTCTTTGATTTCCAGTTCCCCCTGAAGAACCGGAAGCCCCTGAGCAGACCTCCCACATGGACCCTCCAGCGCAGCGGGCAGCAGGCAGGCCCCACTTTGCCACGTTCCACACCACTCCCTTTTGTCTGACACCCAGCCCATCTCCCTCGTCAGGTACCCTGCCTGGGCCCTGCACCCATTGCGTTTTTGACCCCTGACCTACTCCAGATGATCTAGGAGGGAGGGCCTCCGGGCGGGCTGCTTGGGAGGACGCCACCCCCCTTCAGGTGGCTCCTGTTAGGCAGACCGGCCCTGCAGCTTTTCCTCTGCTCGGGGTGTCAGACTCTGGACTCAGCGTCGCCCAGGCCTGGATCCCTCTCCACCACCTGCCAGCAGCCTCTGCACAGCCCGGCCCAGCCCCTCACCCGCGTGACCCCTGCTCCAGGGTGGAGCGAGGATGGAGGCGAGTGCCCCGCCGCGCAGCACAGCGCCGTGGGTGAGGAGCACTGGGCGGACGCTGCTGCGGGCACGTCGCCGCCAGCGGTCGAGCATTAGCCTGCCGTGGAAGGGTTTTCCTGCAAGCAGAGCCGAGGACAGCCCGGAAGCGCGGTCTTCACCGAGGAGAGCTCTCTGGAGAAGCCTGGTTTTCACAGTTGATCCCGTTTCAGGGCAAAGAACACAAATCGTGCACGACAGGGGTACGGATTTTTTTCCTCGAGGTTTCAAGGAGACGTTTTGTTTACAGATTAGCACGCGCCCAGCGGGTCAACGTGAGCCGTGGGAGGAAGATTCGCCCGGGGTCACCAGCAGGGCCATTCGCTCTTATCTCCAGAGCACACTCCTGCCCACAGGGCGGGGACGGGCACCCTTCGCTGTCACGGGTGAAGCTGGCGCAGTGGGTGCTCCCCAGGCTTCACGGTTCACACAAATTCAGGCCGAGTCAGCGTAAGCCAGAATGCTTCCCCACACACCACAATGTGTAAACATTTCTTATCAGCCGTAGGTCATCTGGGAAGATGACAGTGCAGGTGGGCAAAACATCTGTAGAAACACGTTCCTCTCAATGTGGCGAAAAACTAGAAATGGACCTACATGCCCAGCAACAGGGAACTGGTTAGACAATCACTTTATCCTTAAGATGGGAGCTGCAGCAGCCGAGGCAAGGATGACCCAAATAGCCATCAGTAAAGGACCGTGTCAAAGAGAATGGTTAGGGTGCGTCATCTGTTAACATCACGATGCTCATTCAGCGAGAGAGCACGCGGCTGCAGAGGGCATGGGGATGGTGTGCGGGCACAGATGGAGCTCCAGGACACACCCTTAAGTGACACGCTTAACTTTTGGGGATAAAAAATGGGAAGAAGGAATATACATTTGTGTTGACTTGGGTTTATGTGTGGAAAACGGGAAAACTTAATAAGAAACAAGTAAAACTGCTTCTGTGAGGGAGGCAGAGAGCTGGGAGGAAGGGGCGGGTGTGAGCTGGACTGTCGGTGGTGCCTGCACATCTTCTGCTTTCTGAAACGTGCATATATTACCTAAGCAAAAATTAAATGTAAAATATTCTTAAAGAATGATTCTGTGGTTTTCTATACATTAACAAAGGAAATTGTTCATAGTATATTGTTACATGCAAGAAAAAGACTACAAAACAGTCAATATGTTTACATTTTTGTTGGAAAAATCTGTATGCAGAGAGCTCCACGCGAACAGTTTTGTCTGCCTTATCTACGACGGTGTTCCCAGAATCTAGAACACATAGTAGCTCCCCAATAAACACTGAACAAGCAAGCGAATGAGTGAGTGAAAGAGTGAATGAATGAAGGAATGAATGGCTACGAGAACAAGATGTCCAGAAGGACACATAGGGAGACTGTGAACAGTCGTGGACTGTGGAGGCAGGTTTATGAGGGATTTTTATCTTCTTGATTATTTTTCTGTTTATTGTGAATGTTTTCAATGAGCACCCCTCGTGCCTCTAATCAGGCAGGGACAGTAAGGGCATTCAAAGGGAAAGTGAAGGCTCTGCGTGGGCATGGGGGCAGCGGGGTCCAGGCGAGGTGGGAAGGAGGTTGGGCAGGTGACCAGGGCAGCTATCCTCACCTGCCCAAGCTCGTTGCACACAGGCCTGGCAGAGCCAAGGGCCCAGGGGAGGCTGGGGCTGCGGGAGGGAAGGTGAGGCCCAGAGAGGGCCTGCGGCTGGCCTGGGGTAGCACAGCAGGGCCTGCTCAGGTCTCAGCCTCCAATATCAGCAGCTGGGACACTTGATGAAGTTATTGGTACCCCTTAACTCTATTTCACAGATGAGGAAACTGAGGCCCAGGGGTGGAGAGCTGGAGGGGCCAAGAGCTCTGAAGACGCGGTTCAAACTCTCAGTCTGTCACTCACCCTCACAGGATCCTCCCCTCATGGGGCTTCAGTTCCCACTCCTACCATGGGGAGGCAGCCGCGGTGCCAAGCCCACGAGCTCCCTGCACACAGCGGGTCCCCAGGCGGTGGTGGCGGTTGAGGCTGGCCTTTAGGATTCTGAGGTGGAGGGCCGCCCCCATGGCGCAGCGGTTAAGGGCGCGCACTCCGCTTTGGTGGCCCGGGGTTCGCAGGTTCAGATCCCAGGTGTGCACCAACGCACCGCTTGTCAAGCAATGCTGAGGTGGTGTCCCATGCAAAGTAGAGGAAGATGGGCACGGATGTTAGCCCAGGGCCAGTCTTCCTCAGCAAAAAGAGGAGGATTGGCATGGACATTAGCTCAGGGCTTATCTTCCTCCACACACAAAAAGGATTCTGAGGTGGAGCTCGCTGCCTCCCTGGAGCCCTACAGTGGGGGGTCACAGCACCTGAAAATGTCCACGGAGCCTCTCGGGTGCCCTGCGGAGTGGGTCCCATGCTTGGGGACAGAGCAGGGAGGGCTGGGTTGGAATCTGACTCTGCCACTTGCCAGCTGTGTGACCCGGGAAGTTCCTCAGCCTCCTCCGTAAAGAGAGGCTGCCGGCAGCCCCGTCCATGCAGCGTGTGGTGAGAACCCACGCTCAGGACGACCGGCACCGGCCACTGTCCCCACTGCTGGACTGGACTAGGGTGGGGCCCCTCCCTCTCGCCTTTCCCCTCCACGGCCCACGGCCCCCGCGGAGCCGACAGCGGACACACGCGGCCCCTGCGCCAACCGCCAGGGCGCGCGACGCCTCCTCCCCTAGGACCCCTGGAGAGCCAGACGATCGGGGGCAGAAGACGGGGCGGGCGCGGGGAGGTGGGGTGATGAACTGTTCCCTAACTTGCTTGTGGTGGCAGCTACGTGAGGGGGTACATTTGTCAAAGCTATACGCCGAAAGGGGTCATTTTTACTGTATAAAAATTAAATTTTTTAATTAAAAAAAAAGCACAGGGGCCGGCCTGGTGGCACAGCGGTTAAGTTCCAGGGCTCCGCTTCGGCGGCCTGGGGTTCCCTGGTTCCGGATCCCGGGCGCCAACCTACGCACCACCGGTCAGGCCATGCTGTGGCGGGTCCCCTGTAAAGTAGAGGAGGATGGGCACGGATGTCAGCCCAGGGCCAATCTTCCTCAGCAAAAAAAGAGGAGGATTGGCAATAGATGTTAGCTCAGGGCTAATCTTCCTCACACACACACACAAAAAAAACCACAAACAAAAACCTCAGCCATGATGGGTACACTGGGCTTCATTTTATTATTCTATTTACATACATGTTTGAAATTTTCCACTGTGAAAAAAAAACCTAAGGTTGTGTCACTAGTCGGCTTGAAACCCTCCCATGGCTCCTCCTGGCTCGGACTAAAAGCTGAAGGCCCCACTGTGGCCAGCAAGGCCGCTTGATCTGCCCTTGGGCCCCTCAGCCTCTCCCCTCTGCCCTGGCTCACTTAGCCCCAGCCACAGTGGCCTCAGTGTGCTTTTTAAACACACCTCAGGGCCTTTGCACTGGCTCTTCTCTCTGCCTGGACTGCTCTTCCCCGACATCTCTTGCCCCATTCCCTCACCTCCTTCAAGCTTCCCATAAAAAGAACCCAAGTCATTTGAGGTCTGCCTGGCCACCCTGTCCGAAACCCTCGAAAGCTCAGCCCCCCTCCCCGCTGAATCTCTCTCCGGGGCCCTTATCTCCGTGAGATGGAGCATGTATTTATTTCCCTCTTTGCTTATTGTCTCTCCCTCCCCTAGAATGGAAGTTCCTGAAGGGCAGGGAACGGGACTGTCTTCTTCACTGGTGTGTGCTCTAGACCAGTGACCAGCACAGGGGCAGAGCTCAATACATGTTTGCTAGATGAGGTAACGACTGACTGATAAATGATATCCTGCATACAAATGACGGGTCTCCACATGGAGACATGCGCCCCGGCCACAGGAGCTTTTAGCACTTAGTGCCCATCTACCAAGGCTGCTGGGACCCAGCTTTTCTTTCTTGCCTCAGGGATCACACATTCATTCAGCAACCCCTCCCCAAGGTCTCCTCTAGGACCAGCATGCTTTGGGGTCGAAAGATAGAGCAAGTCCATTCAACTCAGCAAACATTAATTGCTTGCTTTATTCTTGTGTTGACCCACTGCCTTGTTCCACAAAGGATTTCTACAAGGTTTAAAGACCTCAACAAGCTAGTAGACATTTAAACGTAGGAGAGAAAGAAGAGAGTCAAAAACAGGGAGGAACCTGGCCTCTTGTGCTGGGCCTGGTGTGCACGGGGCCCTGCCAGGGACTTCTTCAGAGAGGAATCTCCCCTGGACCCAGGCCGGCTGGGGAGCATCAGTGAGGGCTCCCCAGAGGAGGCGATGTGTGGGCAATAGCACATGCAAAGGCCCAGAGCGGGAAACAGCATGGCATGTTCATGGAATTTCCAGTAACTTGCTCTGGCCTCCCCACCCTACTCAAGTTCTTGGGACACAGAGAAGTCATCTGAGACACACACAAGGTCACATCTTGCTTGCTCAGGATTGTAGCCAGCCCTGACTCAGCTGAGGTCAAGGCCCCCTCTGACCTCAGGATCCTTGTCTGTCTCCTTGTATATAGTGACTCACTCCTCAGCCTTGTTTTGTTTCCAGACTCCGTGATACAACACACACCTGTAAAAAAAAAAAAAAAGCTCTGCTAGGATAGTCTCAATAAATATATCTGACAAAGGACTCACAACCAAACTATAAAAAGAAATCCAACAAATCAAAAAGAAGTAAAATGAGGGGCCGGCCCAGTGGCGTAGCAGTTAAGTGCGCGTGCTCTGCTGCGGTGGCCCGGGGTTTGCCGGTTGGGATCCTGGGCGCACACTGATGCACCACTTGTCAGGCCATGCTGTGGCGGCGTCCCATATAAAGTGGAGGAAGATGGGCACGGATGTTAGCCCAGGGCCAGTCTTCCTCAGCAAAAAAGAGGAGGATTGGCAGATGTTAGCTCAGGGCTAATCTTCCTCACAAAAAAAAAAAAAGTAAAATGAATAGGCGAAATACTTACACAGGCTCTTCACAAAAGTGGATATCCAAACGGCCAAGGAGCAACTGAAAAAGGCTAATATCATCAGTCATCAGGCAAACGCAAACCAAAGCCAGCGAGAGACCACTTCACGCCCATCAGAACAGCAAAAATGAACAAGACTGAGAGACCGACATCACCGAACTTGCCACTCAACGGGGTCGGCCACAGTGCTGAGTGTAAAACGGGACAACCACTCTGGAAGAAGACCTGGCAACATCTCATAAAACTCAAGGTACAGCTACTGAGACCCCACAATCCACTCCTGGGCCGCCCAAGAGGGGTCTATGCTACAGACCCCAACAGAGTGCTCCAGATGGTCCACGGCAGGCAAACCCAGACACAGCCCAAAGGCCCATCCACAGGTGGTAGATACATCGACCCTGGTGTAAGCACACGACAAGACTATTCAGTGATGACAAAGAAGCAACGACACGGATGAATCTCACAGGTGAAGTGTTGACCAGAAGAAACGGCACACTAAAGTACATACTATACGATTCTGTTTACACGGAGTTCTAGAAAAAGCGAGTTAGGCAATGATGCTAGAAGTCCAGGAGAGTGGTTACCTCCAGGGGTGGGGCACTGCCTGGAAGAGGCTGAGGGAAGCACACATGTCCCCTATCTTGATTTGGGTGATCCTCACACGGCAGTGAATGTTGAGCTTACACCTTCATTAACAAACCAGGGAAAAGTAAGCTACAGTCATGTGATTCCATGGGGGTGGGGGTGCTGGTCAAGTCTCCTTTCAGAAAACAGGTTTGGGCTCCCGAAAGCCCTGTGTGTCCTCAAGCAAGTCCCTGGCCCTCTTGGGACTTGATTTCCCCATCTGTGGAGTGGATCCAGGGATCTGCAAGGCCTCTTCCTGCACTTCGGCCTCTTTTGGAAGTGGTGGCATTCACCCCCAACCCAGACGGCTCCTCGGGGACCCCCTCCTCAGCAGCCTCAGCTGCGCACGGTGGGATCCGCAGCCCCATCCTCCCAGGGCCCCACCGTGTGTGCCCTCACGAACATCTCTGCCTGCCCGGGGCCTTTCTTTCCTCATCCGTAAAGCAGAGTTGGGCATGCCTGTTTCTCGGGCTGGTGAGGAGAATCTTCGCTGAGCGCAGGGGGGCCTCCATGAGCCCCTCCTGTGGCTCTCCAGGGCTTTGCCGTGCAGAGGCCATACACACAGCAAGCGCTCAATCAATGGTGGCCGCGAAGGGATGATTAGAATTTCACTACAGGTCGTGACATCTTGAGAACGTGTCCGTGTGGGGGCCCCAAAGTCGCCCGTGGGTCAAATGCAAGAGGACGCAGCGGCCCGGGCGCCGGCGCAGGGAGTGTTCTGTTCGGAGCCGCGAGGCGCGGCCCCTTTAAGAGCGGACGGGCTGTCCCCACGGAGGCGCGGCCCCTTTAAGAGCGGACGGGATGTGTCCCCACGGGGCGGCACGTGACCGCACAGCTGGCTTCCGGCCCCGCCTCGTGTTGTCGCCGCCGCCGGGGGTCGGTCCGCGCCGCCGCCCGCGGTCTCGGGCCCCCGCCCGCCCGAGGGGTCGCGATGGCGCAGCCGGGGGGCGCCGGGCCGCCGGAGCAGGGCTGCCCCGTCCGCGTGGAGCACGACCGGCGGCGCCGCCAGTTCTCCGTCCGCCTCAACGGTAACCGCCCGGCCTTTGTCCGCGCCGGGGGCTCGGGCGGGGGCCCGGGAGGCGGCGGCGGGGGGGCGCGCCGGCCCCCGCGCGAGCCCCCGCGCCTGCCCGCCCCGCGTGCCCCCCCGCCGCGGGGTGGACGCGGCGGGGGCTGAGACCCCGGGGGGCGGCCAGCCTGACCCCGCTGCCCTCGCGGCTGCTACCCGGCTGCTCGCCGCCCCTGGGAACCTGGGGTCTCTGCACGGAGGGGCTGGGGGAGACCCCCGGGCAGCCCTGGGGCTGCTGGAGAGAGGGGCTGCCGGTGTGGAGGGACTGGCGTCGCGTCACACCCCGCGGCCGAGGCTGCGGCCAAGTCGTGTCCTCCCCGCGAGCCCCAGCGCCTCCACCCTAGTCTGCGAAGCCCCCCATCCCCGGTGCAGACCGCCTGGCTGCTTGTGCGGGTGCCTGCGGAGATCAGAGTGGAGACTTAGAACAGCGCCCGCCGCGCTTGTCAGCGCAGATAAACATGCACTGGTCGTTATTTTCGAAACCAGCAAGCCAAGTCAAGACGTTTCCTGTAAAGGAAGGTTCTGCCGCCTACTAGCCCATGCCTCCTCACCCTAAGAGGTCTGGGGCATAGAAAACAGAGTTATACAATGGAGGCCCGTGAATTCCCCGTATCCCACACCTTCTGCATTAATGACTTTCTTCTCACCCATCTGGGCCCCCTGTGGCAGGTCCAGGCGGCAAGAGCCCTCAGAGGCCACTGTGCCCATTTCTGAGAAGGGAAGGCAGGGGCCCAGGAAAAGGAGAGGCTTGCTGAGGCCAGGCAGTGAGCCGGGGCAGAGCTGGGGTAGGGGCCGGCGGCTCTGACTCCTGGATCTGGGCTCCTGGGACCTGCACTTGGACACAAGCAGGAGGGCTGGGGCCCAGGGCAAGGACATTTCTCAGAGCCCTGTCTGCGCTGTGCTGGGCATTGGGCTGGGCCTCAGCACGTCCCTATTACAACATCCTTGTGGTGTGGGCATCAGCCCCCCACGTGACAAGTGAGTAAACTGAGGCTTGCACCACAGGGAAGAAGTGATTTGCCGTATCATGAAGTGCCAGAGCTAGAACTCAAGCAAGTCCTTCTGCCACCATGGTGTGGGCCGTGGCCCAGCTGGCCGTGACACTAAGGGCGCTGGCCACTCTTGTGGGGAGGGGCCTCGTGGATTTTCAAATCCTCTCTTCTCAGGTTCCAAAGAGGCTCTGGTTCCCATGGGGGTTCAGGAGGCCCTATACACTCACCGAGACAGAAGAAAAAGGGAATGTTTGGAGTTTTCTTGCTTTCTCTTCCAAATGGCTAGAGCCAAAGGACACCCCTCTAGAATTGACTGTGGTCGGGGCTAGACGTGCCAGCCATATTCCTAAACTTGTCCCCTTCCAGAACCTACTGCCCAGATGGCTAACTAGAAAGTGGACCGGGGATCCCCAGCCAAGCCCAGGGAGCAGCGCGAGGCCACCAGCTCCTCCCCAGCCGGCAAGGCAGGGACTGTGTGGCCTAGGCTGGGCCCAGTCCGAGTGTGTATGTTGCGGGGCAGGAGAGGGCCCGTCTGTGTCTGGGCCCCACTCTGCCTCAGCTGGGGAGGGGAACAGCCTGTGAGAGTGTCTCCTGAACTGCAGGGTTAGCCCTGGGGGCCGGCTCATGGTGTCCACTGAGAAATGAACACTGAGGCAGAGGGGAGAAGTGGCCCTAGGGCTCCTGGTGCAGACGTGTGCCCGGCCCTCCCATGGCAGAGCGAGGCTGGTGAGCGCCCGGTAGCAGTGAGGGGAGGCGTCGGAGCAGCTGCATTCACTGAGTCCCTGTCGTGTCCCAGGCAGGCACCCTGCACAGAGAGGCACTTACTGTATCCTCATGGTGTTGCCGGGGGGAAGGGAACTGCCCCTCCAGTGTTACAGATGGGGAGACTGAGGCACGGAGATGTGACTGACACACGCAGGGCCCCGCGCCTCGCAGGCGGGAGAGCTGGGATTCACTCCACAGTCCTTGCCGAGCACCCGCTGTGTGCCAAGCATTGTTCTCGGTGCTGGGGACTCATGGGATGACAGTCTGGAGGGGCGGTGACAATGAATAGAGTGTAAAGGGTCCTAGGAGACAAGGGCCTGGCAAGAAATAGAGCAGGGCAGGCGGAGAGCATGTCGGGAAAGGGCTGCTGTTGAGAGTCAGGTGTCCAGGAGGGCCGCCCTGGGAAGGTGGCATTTAAGTGAAGACCTGAAGGAGACGAGGAAGGGAGCTCCAGAGGGCGGAGCGTCCCAAGTGGAAGGAGCAGCCAGAGCAAAGGCCCTGCGGTGCTGTCTCAGGAGCAGCTGGGAGTGGAGGACAGGGAGGAGGATCGTAGCAGATGCGGTCAGGAAGTCGTGGGGGGCCGGTGGTGCGGGGCCTGGGAAGGCATTGTCAGGCCTGGGCTCTGACTCTGAGTGAGGTGGGTACCTTGGAGGGTCCTGAGCAGAGGATGGATGGGTTATGCCAGGCTCCCGCTGGCTGCTCCAAGGGAGACCGACTCTGCGGGGCCGGACAGAGCAGGGAGTGGCTACTGCACTAGTCCAGGCAGAGTGAGTGGGGGTGCGGAGAAATGGCCGGCTCCTAAACTGATGTTGAAGGAAGGCGGGTAGGTCTTGCTGACATGGGGTGTGAGAATGCTGAAGCTCAGGCTTGTCTGACCCCCAGATCCGGGTTCTGAAACGCTAGCTTTTGTCACCGTTTCATAGGTGGGGAAACCGGGGCGGCAGCTGATAGGCAGCAGAGCCAGAATTGAGCCCCTGGGCCGACCCTTCCTTGGCCTTCCCCTTCCACTCTCAGCCAGGGCTGGGTCTCCTGCTTGCTGCAAGGAGAAGGGTCATGGAGGGTCCAGAATCCTGCTTGCTCCATCCTCCCCAACCCCCATTTTGCAGATGGGGAGACTGAGGCCCCCAGAGAGTCAGCAGCTGCCTCTGGCCTCGCTCAGCACCCAGAGGCAGCAGGGCTGAAAGTGCAGCCGCAGGTCCCGTGGGATTCAGATCCCAGTCCCAGGTGTGAGGCCCCTGCATGAGCCCACGTTGCTGCTCCTAGGGACGCCCGTGCCCCATAGCGACGCCTAGGGCGGTGTCCCTGAGCAGGGAGGGCAGGAGAGGATCCCCGGTGTGACAAGGGGACCAGCTTGGTCTATGGGGGGACTTTCCCGGGTAACCCCCAGGGTCTGCCGTCACATGCCTCCTGGCTGGGCCCCTTGAGCTTCTCCAGGCCACGGCCCCCTCTGCCTAACCCGCCTCTGAGCCACCAACATGAGGCCCCTCCCCAAACAAGGCTCTGCACCTGCGGACGACCAGAAAGCCAGCCAGGTGCTTCTGAGGCCTGCTGCCTGCTCCTGCACCTGCTCTCGGTCTGCTGCCCCGGCTCCGACAGGGAGCAGAAGGCCTGGGTTCTGGCTTTGCGTCTTCCTTAGTCTCCTCCTCTGTATGGTGGGTGTTTTGATCCACTGGTGCGGGCAGAGTGGAGATGGTGGCAGTCGATGCCCTCTGCAAAGGCCCCACACCTCCCATCTAGAACCCCTGCTCCTCTTCCCTGCCTGACAGGGAAGATGATTTCTCGGTGACCACTTCCCGATAACTTCCTAGGGCATTTGGTCCTGGTGTTGGGGCCGGCGGAGGGTACTGGGATGGAGAGATCCAGGGCAGGGTCCCTCTGGTGAGGTCTAGGGCGCAGAGGTATCGGGACTGCTCTGAGGTCACCTGGTCGAGCTGGCGCTGGAGCCCAGGGCCCTGCCCTGCCCTGGGCTTGCTCCTGTGCTCCCCAGGTGGCAAGTCTTGACCCCCTTTGCTAGTCCAAAGCTTGCGGTTCTTGGCAGCTCATGGAATGCAGCCCAGAGAAGGGCCTGGGGTCCAGCCAGGCCGTGCCCAGGGGCTCTGCCCACAATGCCTGTGTGAGCCGTGTCCACGGGCCAAGCCGCCAGAGATGGGATGACAGGGGTGCCCAAGGTGAGAGGGTGACAAATAGCACTGTCCTTGCCTGTGGCTGACAGTCAGGGAGGCCTCAGGGGAGGTGGCATTTGGGCTCACCATCATTAATAAGGAGGAGGCAACCTGGGAGGCCCTGGGGGGAGAGGTGCCAGGTGGAGGGGGAAGCCCGACAAAGGCCGGGGGTCGAGAGCTGGGTGTGTGTGAGGGGCGATGCAGTGGCCAGTGTGGCTGAACCAGGGCCCTGAGCAGAGAACAGAGGGGCGGGCGTGGAGGCCCATGGAGAGGTGAGCAGTGGCCAGATTCCAGGCGTTTTTTGGAAGTTATGCCCACGGATCTGCCGAAGGATCAGCTCAGAGTCTGGGAGAAAGACAAGGCAAGGAGGACCCCAGGATCTTGGCCTGAGCCCCGGGGGTTGGCTGTTTTCTGGGGCCCTCCAGACAGGTTTGGGAGAGGGGACTCGGGCCACGCCAGGTGTGGGTGGTTGGGACCAGGTGGCCTCTGTGGACCCTCCAAGGCTGAGGTGCCAGGCCGTGGGCCAGGCGTTCGGGGATTGCCCATTAGGGGTCTGGTTCCTCCCCGGCCCAGCGTGGTGTTGTCTGGCCAGTGGGAGGTCATTAACTTGCTCTTTCCCTCACGCATAGCCCATGTCCACCCCAGTGGTCCCCGTCCACTCCGGTGGCCCCTGATGCCTTCTATTCCTCTTTCAGCCAGAAGACCCTTGTCAGTGAGCTCGCCTGTCCCCAGCCAGCTCCACGCACCACCGAGCTGAGCCACTGCCTCTGGAGCTTCAGTTTCCCCGTCTATAAGCAGGGCTCTAAGAGTCGTCCCCGTCTTGTCAGGTCTCGTGGGGTTAGCGTGTGGAGAGCGGAGCACAGGCCTGCCCAGGAGGGCCATGGGTGTGAGCTGCAGCGTCCTGCCCTGTGTCTCCCCGGAGGCGGGCCGGGCCCTGGGCAGGCACGTGCTGGCATCTCGGAGCCTGTGGGTCGGCCTCACGCCCAAGCGTGTGCCTGGCAGCGAGACAGCAGCAGCCGTTTGTGGGACAGATCTTTCCTGGGCGTCTGCCCTGGGCTGGGCACTGGGGCTGGGGCAGTGACCGAGCCCGTGAGACCACCAGGAGCTGACGGGGGGCGGTGGGGCAGAGAGTCCGCAGGCTGTCCCGGGATCTGGTCCGTGGACAGCCTGTGTGGCCACTCCGGGAGCATTGACTGAGGGGACGAGTAATGAACAGACGGAGAAACACTAGCAAGCTTGCGGGGGCTCCAGGCCCCCTGCCCCCACGGGGATGGCAATGGCGCGAAGGCAGAGGTCTTCTCCAGCCTGCAAGGCCCCGCGTGGTCTGGCCCCAGGACCACAACGTGGCTTCCTCTCGCTCTCCCCCACTCATTCGGGTCCAGCCCTGCCAGCCTCCTCACTTCTTCTTGAACATCCTATCCCAGGGCCTTTGCACGTGCTGCTCTTCCCACCTGGACTGCTCATCCCCCATGTCTCCTCTTGGATCCCTCACCTCCTTCAGGTCTTTGCTCAAGAGAGGCCTCCCCTGTGCACCCTCGTTAAAGCAGCAGCCTGCCCCACCTTCTCTGCTGTCTTGTTCTCCGCCCCCTCACCTGCGGACCCTGTATCATTTATGATAACATTGCTTACTGTCTGTCTCCCTCCAAGAGGGAGCATTTTGTCAGTTTTCTTCCCTGCTGTGTGCCCAGCACTGAGACCCTGGCTGACACGTAGTAGGCCCTCACTGAGTGCTTGGGTAATCGAATGGCCAGGGCAGGCAGGCAGCTCCCTCAGTGACTGGTGACCAGGCCAGGCCCAGAATAGCCTCGCAGTCTCTGTCCCCTGTCCCGGGTGAGCTGCATTAACCCCGGCAGGGGCGGGAGCCAAGAACTGAGTCCTGTGCTGCACAGCTGGGCACTGGCCAGAGGGCAGGCACAGCTGGCAGAGCAACAGTCGGGCCGGGCCATGAGGAGGAGGTGCTGGGGGCCACCCTCCGCCGGCCTGGAAAGGGGAGAGGGTATTCCAGGCGGACGGAACTACCTAGGCAAAGGCCTGGAGGCCGGCGATAGAGGGCGTGTTGGGGTGGAGCAGGAGAGAGCTGGGCTCTGGTTTGGACGCCTGCGTTCCAGCTTCACCTGGGACTTGCCGTGGGACTCGCCTCTGGACCTCAGTTTCCCCTCTGGAAGCGGGGAGATGAGTTGTAGCCTCGCTCCCAGAGCTTTGGGGAGAGGCAGCACTCACCCCGGCTGGGGCTGAAGCCTGTCGATTTGCTGTGAGACCCTGGACTAGTCATTTGTGTCTCTCAGCCTGTCAGTCTTCCGCTTGGCGATGCTCACCGTAGGCTGGGAGCCCAGGCAGCGTTTAGGAGTGAATTCTCTACAGTGCTTTAAAGTGAAAAACACATGAAATACAATTTGTTGTTAAAAATCAGAGAAAGGCACTTGGCAATGACATGTTTTCTTTTAGGGACAGTGACTTGTCTACTCTAAACTCAGGGCCTTTGCACTGGCTGTGACTGCCTATGACACTGTTTCCTCAGACGTTGCATGGCCCACTCCCTCACCTCCTTCCTGTCTGTCTCCGCCCCGCACTCCCCCACCCCTGCTCCATCCCTGCCAGGCAGCCCTTAACTTGTTTTCTTTGTGTATTCTCTGTCTCCTCTCTGGTTGGTCAGAAGACAGGGCTCTTCATCTGACTGTTCATTGGTGTCCCCAGCACCTGAAACAGTGCCTGGGTCTCAATAAACAGTTGTTGATGGAGTGGATGGATAGATGGACAAATAGACAGGTGTGACGGCTGGGTAGGTAGGTGTCCAGGCAGTTGGCAGACGGATGGAAGGATGGATGGATGGATGGATGGATGGATGGATGGATGGATGGGTGGATGGACAGACAGACAGATGGATAGAGAACTGAAGACTTTGGTTGGAGGGACTCCAATTAAATGTTTTCCCCACAGGAGTTTGGGGTGGATGGTGAGCTCCCCTCCTGGCAGGCCTGAGAGGGCTTGGCGGCCTGTTTGTCCCTGCTTCCTGTGCCCAGTGTCACTTTCCTGTGGCTTGTCCATGGGTCCGGTAGGGTGTCCTGATGGTCTGCTCCCTGATGTCTCTGGGTTCTGGTTTAGTTGGGGACTTGCTGAGCCCTGCTCTGCATCCAGCCCTACACCTCGACCCCCACACCCTTGGGAGGGTGTTCAGGTGGGGACGCAGAGAGCTGTGCCCTGGAGAGGGTGCTGGGGGCCCTGGGGTGCTGAGACTGATGATACAGCAAAGGCTCGCCTGGGGCGTGTGTTCTGGGCGCTGCTCCAAGCGTTTTACCTCATTTAATCCTCCAACCCCCCACGAGTAATGTCCTATTATATCCCCGCTTCGTGGAGGCACAGGGTGGTCACTTAGGATCCAGCTGCAGCAGCCTGGCTCCAGTGCCTGTCCACCCCGCCGCTGTGCCCGGTCGGGCCGACTCTCCAGGCCTCACCTGTCCACCGCCCTCCCCCTGCAGGATGTCATGACCGGGCCGTCCTGCTCTATGAGTACGTGGGCAAGCGGATCGTGGACCTGCAGCACACCGAGGTCCCCGACGCCTACCGCGGGCGCGGCATCGCCAAGCACCTGGCCAAGGTACCGGTGGGGCGGGGAGGGCTGCCCTCCTGCTCGCTCGGAGGGAGCCCGTGGGCTGGGCCGACCCAGCCTGTTTGGCCAGAGTGCCGGCGGGTGCCGCCTCGCCCACAGGTTGCAGCTGGGAGCAGCGGTCAGCAGCCCCTCCCTCGGGTCTGGCGCGGGCGCTGGGCCGGGCCGGCTCTCAGAGCTGAGTCTCCAGGGCCGGGGACACTGCTGCGCGTCAGGAGCGTGCAGCGGGTAATAGGTGCTCAGGAAACCTCGCTGAGTGAGCGGGTAAATGAGGGTTTGGGTGAACTGGCTCCCACCCCATTCGCCGTCCTCACCCCCTTCGTCCCCAGAGCCCCTCAAACCCCAGGCCGCTGGAGAGCAGGTGTGGGCTGAGGGAGGGGCATGGCGGCCAGGAGCAGAGACAGGCGGTTCCTCCCTCTGCCTGCTCTTCCCACCGCCACGCGCCCCCCCCCCCCCCCCCCCCCCGCCGCGGGCCTCTGCCCTCTGCCCTCTCCGCCCAGCCGGCTGGTGGGGGCTCTGCCTGCAAGAGGAGCGAGCGGGTCTCTCCCTTTCTGCGGGACCAGCCTGTGAGCTTACTGACCTGGGTAAGGGGGAGGTGGGCCCCTCACCCTGGGGGCCCCACTGGCCGTGGGAGCCACTTAGGGGGCCTGTGGCTTTCCTGAGCCCACCTGCCCAGGGCACCAGGGCGCTCCTCGTGTGGCCTCTGATCGGTGCCTTCTTGGGCCTTCAGTTCCTTCCTCTGCACAGTGGAGTCTTGTCACCAGAGGGTCTCTGGTCGTAAAGCCTGGGTCAGGCGTGGACTGTGAGACGACAGAGGCCGGCTCAGGTGTCGGAAGGCTGAGTGGGCCAGTCACTGTCGGTCAGCTTTTAGTGGTGCTCAGTCCAGCTGCTTCCTTGTTCATCAGCCCAGCAGCCCCACCAGGCTGTCCTCTGCTTCGTTTTGGCAAACATTTATTAAACACCAACTGTGTGCAGGGCACTGGGGGCAGGGGCTGCACCAGACGTGTCCTTGCGCTCCGCCTCCTGAGCTCGCTGGAGATGGGGACAGCAGCCATCTACGGGGTCCCACCCTGGACCCCCCGGGTACCTGTGGGAGCCCTGCAGGAACTCAGCATGACCTCTGCTTGTGGGACACCCCTGACCTGGCCTGCAGGGGGGCTTCCTGGAGGAGGCATCCGCTGAGCTGCCACGTGCAGGACGAGTGAAGAAGTGGAGTTAGGCGGGCACCCTGCGAGCAGGAGGCACTGAGATGGGAAAGGCGCACCTTTTTGTGGAGACAGGCAGCCCAGGTGGGGCGGGGGCCGGACGAGACACGCAGCAGGGGCACGTTCTCTGCGTGTAAGCCCTGCCACCCTGTGCAAGGCCGCCCCCGGGCGTTCTGTGCAGGGGCTCTGATCCAGTTCTGGCCCGTGCTCTTCCGTGCAGAGTGCTTCAGGCAGTTTACCAAAGCTGTGTGCCTCGGTTTCCCCAACTGGAGCACGGAGGTGGTGACGGCGCCTCCCACCTCCGCTGCAGACCGAGTAGAACAGGTGGCCGTGGGCAGCCAGCTCCCGCCCCGGAGGGGACAGCCAGGAGGCGTGGGGGCCGGGTGCAGGCGCTGACCGTGCTTCTCTCTGCCCGGCTGCCAGGCTGCCCTGGACTTCGTGGTGGAGGAGGACCTGAAGGCCCATCTCACGTGCTGGTACGTCCAGAAGTACGTCAAGGAGAACCCCCTCCCGCAGTACCTGGAGCGCCTGCAGCCCTAGCCCTCTCACGCCTCCCCCGGCCCCTGCGTGCTCTCAGGAAACCTGGTCCCCACGGGACGGACTCAGAGTTATTTTTGTAAGGACTTGTTTCTGTGGCCCCGGGAGGCGGCTGGCCAAGGATGGGCAGCGGTCCAGCCACTGTGGTGAAGGCACGGCCCGGCCGCCGCAGCCCCAGCAGCTCCTGCTCTGCAGACACCGGCTGTGTCCCGGGGCCGTCCTGGCCTCTTGTGGGCAGGCCTGGGAGGGCCCGAGGCCAGGACTGGTACATGGACGGGGGCATCCCTGTCCTGGGTCCCACCTGCTATCCCCTGCTCTGTGACTGGCAGGGGGGCTGATCTGGGCCCCCTGCCGCCACTGCCTCGGTCTGGGACCTTTCTGCAGGTGAGGAGGGTGCTCCCTGAGCCAAGAGAAGCAATAACAAGCCTCGTGTGCCGCCTTCCGAGGGCATGGCACCGCGCTGTGGCTGCCCCTCGCTGCCCCTTCTCTTCCTCCGACTCGTGTGCCCTGGG
This sequence comes from Diceros bicornis minor, assembly GCF_020826845.1. Lineage (NCBI taxonomy): Eukaryota > Metazoa > Chordata > Mammalia > Perissodactyla > Rhinocerotidae > Diceros > Diceros bicornis. The sequence continues at coordinate 243,706 of NC_080757.1, forward strand.
GTGGCCATGGCGGGGCAGCCCTGCCCGGCATGGGAGGCCAGGAACGGGCACAGGCTGGCTCGACTGCACACGCACACACGTGCACGCACACGCACACACTGGACACTAAGCACTCGGCAAGGAGCTGTGCATCGGTGGGGAGGTGGGCGGGGGAGCGCTGGGTGTTTTCCCCTTGGCACCCGTTCCCCTGAGTCCTTGCCCCTCGTCCGTCAGCTCTGCGGGAAACCGAGGTCCCCATCCCCCACGTTTGCCCGTCTGCCAGGAGCTGCTCGGGGACCCCGCCCCCGCTGCTTCTTGACCACCCTGGGGGGGGGGCTTTCTCGGAGAGGACCCTTGGGAGCTGGGCTGGGAGGGAGGCAAATTGTCCTCAAAAACCATCCTCACCACCTAAGAGGAAAAAGCGTTTCTGTGGAGGGGTTTCCTCTGCGGCCGGCAGACAGCAGAGCGTCTTTCCTTTCATGGCGAGCTAGTGGCTGGGCACGTTCTGTGGCCTGTCTGGGGGTCCCAGGGCCCCTCCCAGACCAGCCTTCCTGGTAATAGCCTTTGTTCTGTGGGGCCAGCCTTTCTGAGGGCCCTGTGGGCTTCCTTTTGGGGGCTGGTGAGGGCTCAGGGTCCTGATCTCCTGTGCTCTGCTCCCCACAAGGGTCAGATCCGTGCCTGCTCCTCTGTGGGCTGAACGGGAACCCAGGAGTCAGGGTCCCTCTGGGGTGGAGGCGTCAGTTACCAGTGAATCCCTGGCTCCGGGAGGGGTGGGTGCCGGGGCTCGTCTGCCACGACGATCCCTCTCGTGCCTGACTGGCTGCACAGGTGAGGGCCCCTGGCTGCCTCGCCTCTCACCTCTGCTCCCAGGCTCGGCACAGAGCCGCCGGTCACCACCGCTGCGGCGGCTCGGGCCCCTGCAGCCCAGACGTTTGTGCACAGACGCCTGATCACCCGGTGGCAGGAACATCTCAGTGTATCTGCACGTGCACGGAAGCCTGGCAGCCCACCACCGGGGTCCCTGAGCCCCAGAGTCACCGTCCTTAGCATCCCCCACCCCCTCCCACGTGCCAGCCCCCAGCCCCACTCTGGCTCCAGGAATTCCTGAGAGGACCATGGGCACCCCCTCCCCTTCTCACTGGGCTCCCAGCTCTCTTCGCAGAGGACCGTTGTGTGGAGCCAGGGAAGCTGCTGGGCCTTGCCTGGGCTGGGAGTCGTAGGCCAGGAGGAAGTCACTGGGAGGAGCTGGGTTCAGCTGCTGAGTCCCCTGCAAGGCTGGAGGTGTCCTGTTCCCCCCACACTGTAGGAAAAGAGTGGGTTGTAGGCCTGAGAGAGGACGGAAAGGCCAGCTTAGGGTCTGGGCCTTTTCCCTTCCTCCCTAGGACCCCCTCCCCATCCACATGTCCCTCCCCAAGGTCAAGCACAGACTTGTCATGAAAACTTCCCCCAGTGGCTCAGCAAGCTGGTGCTGCAGCCTCTGCAGCCTCTGGGGCAAGACGGCCGGTTCCAGGAGGGGCGACCCACGAGGGTGCCCTGCAGCCGTGGCAGGGGACCCCAAGGGAGCCCGGGGCAAGCAGGCTGTTGAGGAGCAGAGGGCCAGGTGGCACCAGGAGGGTCCTGTCCCCGTCCCTACTGTGTCTCAGCCTGAACCCCTGCTCTAACAGCAGGTGACTCTCCAGCACACACAGAACACTTAGTACTTGAACCAGGAGGCGCATGGGGTCTTCGGGGGCCCTGTGGCACTGGGCCCAGGAACAGCTTGTCCCCAATTCCTGCAGGTGCCACCTGGGCCTCCTTGCCTCGGGCTGCCTTAAAGTGCCACTGCCCCTGCTCCTAAGGGGCCGGCTGTGGTGGCCACCTGGCCCGTGGGCTCCAGCAGCAGCAATAAACTAGACTCCCAGGCTGCGGCCCTGGGTCGGCTGCAGACGCTGCCGTGGAGCCCCACCCCTTTCGCAGCTGGCCTGCCCCTTGGTGCTACCCTGTCTGTCTGGCGTCCCAGCGTCACCCCCACCTGTCCCCGGGGTGCTCCGGGAGCCCTTGCTCAGGAGGCAGGGCACATGGGGCAGTTCGTGCCACCAGTGGGGGCAGGGGGACACTTGGGGGGCCACCTGGCCCCGTCCCAGCAGGTCGCCCCAAAGGCCCCACACTCTCCTGCCACGTCTCGCTTTGTGGGTTTCTCTTTCTCGCCCCATCAAATGGGTGGTCACTCATGTGCCTTTCCTACTCAGGACTTGTTCCAGGTGGTCCTGGCCGAGGCTGGTCTTCAGACCTCCCTTTGTTATTTTTCAAACTCCTGAACGGACTGCATGACATACATTTCAATAAAAGGTGTGGCCTCGTGCGTGCGGCTCTGGGATTGCTTCTGGAGGGGCTCGGAGGCACTCTCAGGCCAGGGTGCTGCCCCGTGCCACCCTGCTCTGTCCCCATGCCGTCTGATTGTTGGCCCCAATGAGGAAACAGGCACAGGAAGGTTCTGGAGCCCACAGGGTGTAAGGAGGGAGAGGCAGGCCCTCCGTCTTATTTGATTGGCGGCACAAGCCCGTCTCAGGGAGGGGCAGCGAGGCTGCACAGCAGGACCTCCATGCCCGTCCACACACGGCGGCCCTGCCTCCTGCCCAGGTACCAGCCCTCTGAGGCCACAGCTCTCACGCTGGGCTCTGGCGCCTGCCTGTGATCTGGGGTTCGTCAGGAAGAGCTGTGACATCCTGTCACGTCGCATCAGCTGCTGCTCTGGGATGTGTCCCTCTCCCCCCTATGAAGCCTCTCTCGGGGCCTCTGGTCCAGTGGAGGGAGGTGGCTGCCCACGCAGGCCTGTGGGGAAAGGGGCACGGTCACCCTCCACGCACGTGGGGTCAGACAGCAGCTGCACTGGCGACGGCCACGCCTCCCCCGGCTGCCCAGGGAGGAAGGGAAATCCAGGGGGATTTCCTCCTGGTTTCCACCCTGGGGGTACAACACAGCCCTGGAGAGAAGAGGAAGAGGAGGGCGTGCAGCGCCAGGCCTTCGGAGTCTCATTCAGCCTGGTTCTCACAGCAGCTCCCTGAGACGCCGGTTACTGGGCCTGTCGTACCAGGAAACAGGGCTCGGAGTGGGGAGTCCCTGGCTGCAGCCCACGCGGCAGACGGTGAGGGAGCGCGTCCATGCCCGGTGCCCAACCCCTATCAAGTGACGTGCCCTGTGTCCCTGAGGTTTCGTGTCAACTTTAGGCGACACTTGGCCTCGGAGAGCAATACACGGATGACACTTCCGGCAAATTCCCTGCTCATCTGGAGGGCAGTGGTGTGTTCTGTCTCAAGCTACAAAGTGCATGGCTAACCAGGGGGGCCAGGCAGGCGAGGCAAAGACGACATTGCCTGTGAAGCTGGGGTCGTGACGGGAATGTTGGTAGAGACCCAGCCACACACTTGTGCTGTTCCCTCCTCGGTTCAGGATTCTCGGATTGGCTCAAGTGCACCCAAACGCCCCTTTCCTATTCTGGGGGTCCCACTCTTTCCAGCTCAGTGCCCTCAGCGTGGAGAGCCCTGGAAGGCTCTCTTGAAGAAGGGAGCTCTAGGTTGAAAATGAAAAGATGGGTGGGCTTTGTGAAGGGACCAGCCCACAGGTCCCACAACCTGGTCCCCCTGGGCTCTGACCTCGTCTCCCACCACTCTCCAGCCACACAGGCCTCCTTGCAGCTCCTCATGCCGGAGAAGCCACTCCCACCTCAGGGCCTTTGCACATGCTGTTCCCTCTGTACATGCTCTTCCCCCAGACGTCCTCAGGGCTCCCTCCCTCACCTCCTTCAGGTCTGTGCCCACCTGCCTGTTGCCTTCTCAGAGAGGCCTCGTTTCCTGGGTCCCACCCTTCTAAGTCGCTGCCCCCCACTCCTGATCCCCTCACCTGCTCTACTTCTCCATCACTGCTGTGTTCTGACCTCACCTATAACTGGTTTATCACATATACCTTGTTCATTGTGTGCCATCTGCGTCTCCCTGCTGCAGTACAAGCCCCACTGTCTGAGGACAGGAGTCTGCTGTTTTCTGCTTTGTTCATTTCGCTATCCTCAGCATTGAGATCATGGTCTGGCACGTATTTGATGCTCAATAATATTTATCGGCTGGACGGACGGACGGATGGGCAGACAGATGAATGGCTAGGACAGTGCGGGGAGGGAGGGCTCTGGGCAGACTAAACAGCATGATCCGAGGCCTAGTGGTGAGAGAGTATTTGGCGTCTTCTGAAGTTGCCTGGAGCGGTGGGTGGGGCCTGACGCTGGAGAGCCTTGAGGTGCAGCAGAGGCCATCTGCGGCCCAGCGTGCTTCCACTCGGCCCAGCGTGCTTCCACTCGTGGACGCACAGCTGCACCTACCAGCGCCGCTGCAGCAGGCGTGCGCCTGGGGCTGAGTTCTAGCCAAAGGGATGTGTGCGGCAATGAGGCGGCTCTTCCCAGGCTCTGTTACTGCCATTCCACTGCTGGATGCAGTCGATGACAAGGCTTTGGGGACGGTACATCTACTGGCTGTAAAGAACAGGGGTCCCTGAATTGCTGCACGGAGAAGAGCCACCAGCAAATAACAAACTCTCATTTTGGCTTATTACATGAGCAAGAAGCACATTTCTATAGTGGTGTGTGTGTGTGTGTGTGTGTGTGTGTGTGAGAGGAAGATCAGCCCTGAGCTAACATCTGGTGCCAATCCTCCTCTTTTTGCTGAGAAAGATTGCCCCTGAGCTAATGTCTGTGCCCATCTTCCTCTACTTTATATGGGACGCCGCCACAGCATGGCTTGATAAGCGGCGCGTCAGTCCACGCTTGGCATCCGAACCTGCGAACCCCGGGCCGCCAAAGTGGAGTGTGCACACTTAGCTGCTACACCACCGGGCCAGCCCCTACATTTTTTTTTTTTAATTAAAAAAAGGTTAAATGTACCAGATCAGACCCCTCCTAAACTCAATTTGATCCCTGCAGCCTAGGGGTTTCAGAGAGAAGCCTCGGTTCTGGGACCCCCGTACACACTCAGCACACATCTCATCTGGCCCCAGAATGGGAAACCTAATTTTGGGTTGCACCTAGGAGAGCACTTCTGCCCTGCGCTTCAGAACCCTCCAGAACAGATGAGGAAGTGCACCTACCAGCGGGGGGATACAGTTAACTGATGAGCAGTGGCCTATCTGCAGGCAGCAGGGTCTGATCGGGCCTCCCCCAGCATTTCTTGCGCACATGTCTCCCCTCACCTGTCTCCCCCGCCCCTCCGCACTGCACCCCACCAGCCCCGAGCTCCTCAGAAGACCCCTACCCTCTATCTCCTTCCTCAGAGCCCGCCTGTCAACCATAGACACACAGGTCTGAGGGGGCACCACCCACCAGCTCCTGGCCCCCAACTGGGGCTGCTGGGCATCGGTCTGAGGCAGGGCTATCAGGACAGGCCTGGTCCCGACTACCCCGAGCTATAAGGCAGACTTCCGGAGTGGAGGCCAGGGAGCCTTGGGCTGGGGTGAGGAGGGCAGGGACCCCCAGACAGGAGCTACAGAGGTGGCAAATGTACCACCTTCTTCCGAAAGTTGACCTAAACTTTCAGGCAACAGAAAGAGACACAGATGTGTGAGCGACAGGACCGGGCCTGGAGGCCCCACGGCTCCTCTGCGTGGCCACCAGCGCCGGCCTCCCCCTGCAGCCTCCACACCGCGCACCCCCGAGGCCAGCCCACCCAGGCGGGGGGCGGAGGGCGTCCACACTGGGACTCCCTCCTCAGTCACCTGCCTGGTGACCTGCATGGGGTCTTTTCTTAGTGTTGAGCTAGTGATCTGTCCCCTCATCACTTTGTAGCAGGTTGAATGGTGACCCTCAAAATGACATGGCATCTGAATCCTTGGGACCTGGGGATGTCACCCCATTTGGAAAAGGGGTCTTTGAAGAGGCAATGAAGTGAAGGATCCTGAGATGAGGAGATTGCCCTGGGTTATCCAGGTGGCCCTACATCCCACAAATGTCCCTAAAGAGAGGCAGAGGGGAGTAAAGACAGAAGGGGAGGCCATGTGACCACAGAGGCAGGGACTGGAGTGATGTGGCCACGAGCCACGGAAGAAGGAAGGCCACAGCCTCCAGAAGCTGGAAGAGGTGGGCTGGATTCTCTCCTAGAGCCTCGGGGGTGGGGGTGGGGGGTGGCCCTGCCCACACCTGGTCTTCAGACTTCTGAGTCCATGTCTGCTGTTTTCAGTGGCCCATTTGTTAGAGGGTCATTTGTTAGAGGTCATTGGTCATTTGTTATGTATGTGGTCATTTGTTAGAGCAGCCACAGGGAACTAACACGACTGAGAGCCTCTGGTCCTGGCTCCTGCCCTTACAGCCCCACAAAGCACATCTGACGCCCCCCACGACAGCCCTCCCCACCTCTCCTGCCTTGCTCTCTCTTTCCCCAGCTCCTTCTCCTCCGCCCTGCCTTTCCCCGGCAGGATGAGCACAGGGGGCCGGGCCTCTGCCTCCCTCCTCCCCACCAGCTCCTGTTTCGTTCCAGGCGTTCTTCTCCATCTCCCTCCTAAAACCAAATCTGATGAGATGCAGTCTCAAATGCCCCTTGTTGCCCCCATTCAGCGGAGCAGCGCCCTGGGTGGGGGAGGGCAGGAGAGGGAAGCTCAGCGGGGAGGTGAGGATGACCTGGTCTGCCCTGGCTCTGAGATTTGAGAGCAATTTCTGGGAGTCCACAGTTTCGGGGTCTGTGTCAGACAGACATGGGTGCGAATCCAGCTTCCTGCTTCCGAGCCCCAAGACTCTGGGCTCACGAGCCCGGGGCGCCCTCTGAGTGCACCCTGGGGCGTGCGGGCCCAGCCGGCGTCCGGCCAGCGCACACTGACCCTGAGCAACACGACAATCCTCCTCGTCCCCCCTGGCTCCTTTCCCGTCCGCAGCGGGAGTGAGAGCCTGCCCTGCTCTCCCCTGAGGAATGACCCCTCCAAGACGCTGAGCTCAAGAGGGCTGCAGGGAGCCGCAGCTGAGGAGGGCCCCCAGGTGCTCCCAGGGCCTGGCCCGCAGCCTTGACGCTCCTGCCGGGTGACCCCCCAGGCTTTGGCACCCCCTGCGCTCTGCCTGTTGTCAAACCCCTGTCACCACGCGCTTCCTGCCCCGCCTGCTCCAGGGCAGAGGTGGAGCCGCCCGGCACACGAGGGGAGAACCCGCCCCGGAGCCAGGGACCGGCTAGCATGGCCGAATGGGGAATTCTCAACTTTACTCCATTTTAACTTATTTAAATGCAATTGTTAAAAGCAATACTCGATTCAGTTACTCATACTTTTGAGTATGTTTGGAACAACTGGCATATGTGAATCTACTTTTCAACCATAAACTTAATGAAATCTATAAATACAGATCAAGTGTTCCTGAAGAAAATTCAGTGTCCTGATACAGACGTATCTAAGTGTGAAATAACACACTGGATTTTGAAGACTTAGTATAAAAAAAAAAAGAATGTAAAATATCTCATTCATAAACTCTAAATTGATTACACGTTGACATGATGATTTTTTGGATATATTGGGTTAAATAAAATACATTATTAAAATTAACTTCACTTGTCTCTTTTTACTTTTTAAAATGTGGTCACTGGAAAACTACAGTGTGGGTGGTACGATATCTTTATCGTCAGCACCAGGCCCGCCTGGGGACGCTCAGGGATGGCCTCCCTTCGTCCTGGCACGGGTGTAGGGACCTGAGGGAGTGGGGTGTGGGGCAGCCAGCTGTGATTCTCCATAACCTGCTATGTTGGTAGCTGGGGCTGGGGAGGGTGCCACTTGGGGGGCCCAGAGCTCTACCTGACACCCCCCAGTGAGCCCAGGGGGTTCCGTGGCTGAGGCAGATGTTTACAGCTGGAGCTCATTCTCATGGTCACTTTTTTTAAAATTGAGGTGGAATTCACATCACATAAAATTAACCATTTTAAAGAGCACAGTTCAGTGGCATTTATTAGTACATTCACAATGTTGTGCAACCATGACCTTTACCTAGTTCCAGAACATTCTCTTCATCCCAGAAAGAAACCTGGAACCCATCAGCAGTGACTCCTCGCCCGCTCCCCGCAGCCCCAGCACCCTGATCTACTTTCTGTCTCTGGGGATCTGCCTATTGTGGACATTGCATACACAGGGAATCACGCACTAGTTCTCCTCTCGTGTCTGGCTTGTTTTACCTGGCATAACATTTTCCAGGTTCATCCGTGTGGTCATGTGTGTCAGTGCTTTGTAGGGGAGGAAGAGATTTCCTCTACCCTCTGGGTCCTTCTGGCTGGGGTAGGAATTAAATTGACATGAGACAGAATAACAGGAGAAAATCAAACAAAGCTTTATAACATGTATACACGGGAGAGACTGAGGAAAAACTGGTAATTCAACAAAATGGCAGAGGCTGTCATCTTAAATACTATCTTCAGCTAAAGACAAAGGAGGATGTTTGTTGGGGGTGGGGAGTCGGCTATGGGGGATTACCAGAAAAGCACAGTAAAGAAGAGGTTAACATGCAGATTTAAGTCCTTACCTTCTGCGCCCATGAGAGTTTCCAGAGATGAGGCCATCCCCCCTTCTTCCTGGTACAGAGAGGGAGACACCTTTACAAATGGAGACTTCCCTTACAAATGTAAATGTCTCCTGGAAAGGGTTAATTCTACTTTTGAGAGCTTCTCCCATGTCTGCAGTTTTTAAAAGTAACCAGCCCAAAATAATCCTCAAGCCAAAGAGACACATTTTGGGGTGGCCAATTCTGATCCCCCACAGCTTCATTCCTTTTTATGTGCTGCGGACCCCATCTTGTTTCCCCATTCATCCACGGATGGACATTCGGGGTGTCCCACCTTTTGGTGATGGTGAATAGTGTGCTGAAAACATGGGTGCACAGGGGTCCATTTGAACATGCTGGCTGATGGTCACCTTTGAGTTCTCTGCAGAGGCCCCACCACGAGGCCCTTCTGATTCTGCTTCCTGCGATGGCCGGCCTTCCCGTTCTTTCAGTGCCTAGGAATCTGGTGGCCCATCCTCCTTGAGGGGGCCCTTTGTCCCTGCCGGTGTCCCCCAGGGCAAGACAGGATTTAAAATAGCATCCGACTCACACTGCATCTCCTCCTGCCCAGCTGGGGAATGTAACTGGCCCCAGCACAGGCCCGTCACCCTTTCTGTGTCTGGCCACCTCGGGCGCCAGCACAGCCTCTCCCCTTCAGAGCCCTTCGCACATGGCCATCCACCAGCCCATTGCGCCCCAACCCAGGGGACCCAGCGCAACCGTCTTGCCCCAAACCAATCTCCCCCCTACCCCCCACCAACCTCCAACTTCTTTTAGGCTGGAGGTCTGTGACGGTCCCCGCAGGGCACAGATGGTGCTCGATTCATTTTGTGGCCTCAGTCCAAACTGGGAAAGAGTGTGTTCTGGGCTGAATTGTGTCCCCCGAAAATCCACATGTTGAAGCCCTAACCCCTAGTCCCTCAGAATGTGATTGTATTTGCAGACAGGGTCTTGACAGAGGCGAATGAGCCGAGATGAGGTCATACGGGTGGGTCCTAACCCACTCTGACTGGTGTCCCCACGAAAAGAGGAGATGGGGCTCACGGAGACACCAGGGGTGTGCGTGCACGGGGGACGACCACGTGAGGACACAGCGAGAAGGCCACCGTGTGCCGGCCAGGAGAGAGGCCCAGCAGCAGCAGACCCTGCCAGCAGCTTGGTCTCAGGCCTCCAGCCTCCAGAGCTGCGAGAAAATGAACTTCTATGGTCGAAGCCGCCAGTCTGTGGTCCTTTGTTAGGGCAGCCTTAGCAAACCCATACAGAGTGACTGCTTCAATGCCCTGTGAGTATCCCAAGTCTCCCCCTTTCCCTGGCCGGCCCCAGCCCCAGCCTGTGAAATCACGGTACTAACAGGTCTCACCCACCTCACTGGCCTGTCGTGAGGGCGGCTCGTGCTATAAAGCGGGTATAAAAAGGCACAATCGTTATCAAACCATCTTTGCCTTCCTCACCACACCCTGGCATGACAGAGTTGGCCTAGGACCTCCCGATATTAAAACTGAAATTCCCGCGTCCCCCTTCCGCACCCCTGCTCTGTGTTTGCCCCTGGCCCCCGAATTAGGGGCTGGCCAGGTGGGCTGCTGGAAGGCAGGGGCCTTGTCCATGTGCTCCTCTGTCCCCAGGGCTTCTCCAGGACCTGGGACAGATCAGGTGCTCAGCAGGGGTTTGGTGATGAGTGAGTGACACCCCTCCCACGGGGCTCCATGACTGCTGGGGGGCTCAGCGCTCTGGCTGACTGCTATCGGCCTCCACTGAGGAGGACACCAGGATAGATCAGGGGCACCCTGTGCCTTTCATAGACTCGTGCTCTATGCCTGCGGCCGCTGCCTCATCTCTCAGGTAACGAGGGTGCTGGTATTGTTCTCGCACGTCCCAGGGCCGTCCCCGTGTCCGAGGTGGCACGCTGATGGGCAGGATTATTGGGGCTCCCTGGGGACATCTTGGAGGGACACTGGCTGCCTGCAGTTGGGCTAATGACTGGGCTTTTGCACCGCTGAGCACCACTAGGCCAGCTTTTGTCTCACCAAGTGGACAATGTCTGCCAACAGGAGTCTAGGAAGGGGTTGTTCAGCTATCTGCTGCTGTGTAGCAAGCACCTCACAGCACAGTGGCACAAAACAACAGCCCTTCTATCCTGCTCATGGCATCTTCGGGTCCGGAACCCAGACGGACACAGGAGGGAGCCTGTCTCCGCCCCTCAACACCTGGGGCTTCAGCTGGGAGGTCGCGCAGAGCGTGCCGGCAAAGCCGCAGCAGAGCAGGCACCGTCACACATTGCGGTGGAGTGGGGGGCAGCTCGGCACTGTTTATCAGAAAGACACGCGCCCTGCCCTCGGCCCAGCCAGTTCTCGTCAGGCAGCCATCCCTGGGAAACGTGCCGGGCACCACGAGGCTGTGCGAGTGCATTCACCGCAGCACCCCTGCCACTGTAAGCACCTCTCGGGGACTGGCGGCCGAGGCCACGGCCTGTCTGAACACGGACCGCCGTGGCCGGACTGTGAGAACAGATCCACGTGTGCTGATAGTGATCTCCTAAGACACAGGTGGAAAAACGAGACAGAGCAGTGTGTACATACGCACCCTTTGGGTGAAAGGACAGTTGTTTCACGTGCGTCCACTCGCCAGTGTGTGGACTATCTGTGGAAGATGCGCAGGACGGGCCCCAGTGCCGGCCTTCAGGGTGCTGACGAGGTAACGTGGAGACAGGGTAAGGGAATTGTATTTTCACCACGTATTGTTTTGTAATTTGTTTTATACCATGTGAACATATCACCCATTCAGAATTAAAATTCTATTTTTAAAATGCTTATTTTTGATGCTTTTAATTGTAAGTTCAAAACTTTCTTTTGGAGGATGTGCCTTTCCCAAATGCCTACTGTTGCTACAAAGCATAAGGACAGGATAATTTGTTGAGTACATACTCATTTCTACTCCTCAAAATGGCCCTGCAAGGTGGCTGGTGTGTGAATGGTGTCTGCTGCCTTCATCCCACACTTATCTTTCAGGACTCTTCTCTGCAGCCAGGGCTGGAAGCCCGTAAACTACATCCCCAGACCCCCAGAGCTGACTGCTGGTGGGAGGCCCTGGCAGGGGTTCGGAAGATGGGAGGGAGGGAAAAGCCGTCCCAGTCCGGGATTCTGGCGGCACCTCAGGCCACAGTAGTGGCAGCAGCCGCATGTCAGTAGCGTCCCCAGCAAGTGCAGCTCCCAGCTCCTGCTCAGGCGGCAGGAAGCACGGTTTCTGGGAAACACTATTTTTCCTTTTGCTCCTCCAGCTGTGGGGGCCGGTCCCCGCCAGGGACTGGTCTGTGGGTGTCCTTATTGTCCCCTGGCTTCTCTAGCCCTCCCAACACCTCTGCAAACAATGCCCTGTATTAGATTCCTTGTTTGAAATATGTAGGGTGGCTTCTTTTTTTCCTGATTAGACACTAAGTAATATAGGTAAAATTACCCCCATTTTACAATTAAGAAAATTGAAATTCAGAGAGAAGTGAATTAACCAGAGGCAAACCCAGTACCTCTCCTTCCTCAGCGTGCTCCAGCCACCCCAGTCCCGTTACTGGAACACACCAAGCTCCCTTGAACTCCAGAGCCTTTGCACCAATGCCTTCTGTGCGGAGCATTCCTTCTGTGTGAACTCTTCACGCTCACACTCTCTTCATTCAGGTCCTATGCAAATGTCACCTCCTGAAAGAGACCTCATCTAGCCAACTGCAATCTCCAAGTCACTCTATTACATCGCCCTGCCTAATTTCTTCTTCGTACTTATCACTCTCTGAAAATGTTTATTTACTTATTTATCCTACTGGATTGGAAAGCCCACGAGACCAGGAACAGTATACTCGGTACCTGGCACTGAGTGTGCACTCAATAATTATTTGCTATAAGAATGAATGAATCAGGGCCAGCCCAGTGGCATAGTGGTTAAGTTCACGTACTCTGCTTCGGTGGCCCAGGGTTCCCGGGTTTGCATCCCTGGCACGGACCTATGCACCACTTATCAAGCCATGCTGTTGTGGCATCCCACATATAAAGTAGAGGAAGATGGGCACGGATGTTAGCCCAGGGCCAATCTTCCTCGGCAAAAAGAGAAGGATTGGCAACAGATGTCAGCTGAGGGCTAATCTTCCTCACAAAAAAAAAAAAAGATGAATGAAAAGGGTAGTAAGAGAAGTGGCAGATTATCGTGAGCACCGTCTCGGAGCCGCCTGTCCTGCGGGCTGCCTCTGTGCCAGCAGTTCAGAGGCCTTATCAGGAGTCTCAGAAATTCCAATTTCTACCATCCAGGTTGTGCCCTCATGTAGTCGATGTAAATCAACCTGCCTATGAACCTTCCAGAAGATGTCTGTGCCCTAATAGTGATCAAGAGACAACATTCTGGGGATCTCAGCTCAAGTCCGCAGACTGGAAACAGATGGCCTGTTAGAAGTTAAGTGCAAGAGCTGGGGAGACGGGAAGATCATCCTAGGCCCACAGCTGTTTGAGCACTTACACTGTCTGTGCACCAGATATTGGCCTGGGACCTGTCCTCCTTGACGACGGCAGTGGCACTGCCGGGGCTCTTCCTGAGAGGCACCACGGCATAGTGAACTCCCTGCAACCGCTTTGGGTTCCGATCCCAGCGCCGCTGCTGACCCGCTTCGTGACCTCGGCCAGTCACTCAGGTCCTCTGTAACTTGGTTTCCTCATTTGCAAAAGAAGAATGTTGATGATAACAGTATCACTTTCACAGGGTTGTTGTGAAAATAAAAAGAGTTACATCACTTAAAACATTGAGGACAGGGCTTGGCATGACAGAGCCGTCAGCTGTCATCGTTACCAGTGTGCTGTTCGAGGCCCACACCCGCGTCATCGTATGTGGTCCTCAGGGCAGTCCTGAGGGAGGCACTGACATCCCCCCCACGGTACACACCAGGGAGCTGAGGAACAGGGGTTGTCTAAGCAGTCCCAGACCCAGAGCCTGAGCCATTCTTCAAACCCAGCTGTTCCAGAACCCCTAGAAACTCTTCACCACCACACTGGTCCAGAGAAAACCACCTCTCCATAGGCAGTGCCAAGGCAACGTGGTAACGTTGTAACTCTAGCACACGCTACAGTGGCACTGGGAGGCACGGTTGTGCGACGCGATCCAACAGGAACAGCAGGGACTTCCAAGGGATCAGACAGGCCCAAGGTCTAGGAGCATAGTCGGCCAGAAGAGAAAAGCATTTTAGGCAAAGCGTGTAACATCTGGGGGCCTACAAACCCTGACTCTGCTAGTCTGGCAAGTTCCATGCAGGAAAGGGGCAGCTCAAGCAGGAGAGGTAGACAACCTCCAAACCATGGCGTGGGGGGGAGCTTCCAGATTGTGCTAAGGAGCTTGCATTGCGTCTTGCAGGTAATAAGGGACTGTGAGAGGACCTCAAGCACTTACGAGTGTAGAATGTGAGCTGGAAGGAAATCCCAAGGAATCCTCAGTGACGCGAGTCCCATGGACACCCGACAGCCCTCCCGCCCTGGCTCGCCCAGTTCCGCTAGACTTGGGTGCTGAGAGCATGCGCCATGCTTCTCCCCATCTCCGAATCTGGAGCAGATTTCGGCATGTAAGGAGTTGCTTCAATACTTAATGGGATCAACTAATATGACTAGCAACATCGTCTGCGGAAAGCAGGAGAGAGACTGGAAGTTTAAAAACGGCAAAGGATCCCCCCAAAATAGCCCACGGGTCTGAGGGAGCAGCATCTAGGAATCTCTGGGCTCCGTCTGGTCCATCCTGACTCTGCCTCTGCAGCGGCGTCCAGGCAGGGAAATGCCAGGTCCTGGGCAGGGCTCCCGTCAGGAGGATGGTTTGCCCAGCATATGTCTCCAAAGACACCGGAGGCGGCGGCTGTGTTCACGTCACCGCAGGACAGGGGTGGGGTGCGTGGCGGGGCCTGAAGGGGCCTCGTGGCCCATCTAACATGGGCTTTTCTCTATCGCAGAACCCCATTTCTCTCGTGGCAATGATCACGTGGTAGTTCCTCCTCTTTGCTTTCAGACTCTTCCTCCCACCAGCCCGCACGCAGGGCCCTCCGTGGCAGCGGGGGCCGCGTCCGTCTCGTCTCCCAAGTGTCCCTGGAGTCCAGAGAGTTTGGGGGAGCGGAGGGGAGCAGCGACTGCCTCCGAGCAGGGCCCGGCGGCACCGTCAGCCCGCGGTGACCTTAGCGGGCAGAGGCGGCCGTGAAGGGCAGGTCGGGCCGCCCCGCGGAGGGCGAGGCCGAGGCGCCGGGCTGGGCGCGCGGGCGGCGACGCAGGCAGGGCGGGACGCGGCGGCAGAGAGCGCGGCGCCCCCTCGGCGGCGGGGCGGGCGGCGGGACTCTCCCGCGCGGCGCTCTGGGAATTGTAGGCGCTCTCCTCTCCACGCTCCTTCGGCTCCGTGCTCTCGAAGCCCGAGGGCGTACAAGCAGGTGGGCCCCTGTGATCCTTGGCTGTGCACTTTGGGCATCGTAATTTCCAGAAACGTGCACTGACCAGGACTCTTGCAGGGGCGCCCTCCACTCTGCCCGTTTTGAGGACTGCATTTCCCAGGCGACCTCGGGAGGCGGGGCTTCCGGCGCGCGGTGCATTGTGGACGCTGTAGTCCTGCGGGGCTCGGTCTCCTCCTCCCGGGCTGGCCGGGGCTCTGGGCCGAACTACATTTCCCTTCCGCCCGCCCGCTCTCCCGAGGCCGCCTTGGCGCGAGACAGTGGCAAGCAGAGTGTCTCCAAGATGGCCGCTTGGGGAAGGAGGCGTCTTGGCCCGGGCAGCAGCGGCGGCGGCGCCCGAGAGAGGTGAGATCCACGGCCGTGTTGCTCCCCTAGGGCGGGTGGCTCAGGAGCTGGGGAGCCGCTGGGGCCTCCGGGGGCTGCAGCGCCCTCCCTGCCGTAGCCCCCGGGCTCCCCCTCCTCGCTCGCCCGCCCCCTCCGTCCCCGCGCCAGGCACGCGGGGGTCCAGCCCGGGCCGATCCGGGATCGGCTGGGAGGCGGCGCCCGCTCGAGCCGGGCCGAAGCGGCCTCCCCGAGGGCTCAGGAGAGGGAGCGATGGCGGGCCGGGCGAGGTGGGCCGCCGCCGTGCAGGGTGGGGGCCGAGGCCGGGCCGCGCGGAGAGGACCGGGCGCCCCGCGCAGGCCCCAGGGACCCGCCTGGCTGCCCGCGGGCCGAGCGGCGTCCGAAGCTTTCGCCTCGCCTGGCCCCGCGCGTGGCCCTGTCGGCCGCGGCCGCTGACGTGGTGAGGAATGGGTCTCGGGAGGGAGAAGGAAGGGGAAGCCTTCACAGAGCGGGCCGGGCGCGGGAAGGGCCGTGCGATCTGCACGTTTACCAGGGGGAGCCGTAACCTTCCCCACTTGTGTCTCCCGGGCCGAGAGCCGGCCGCTTCCTCGAGGGCCGATTCTTGCGACTTTTTGAGGGTTCTCTGCAACCACCCTTGCCTTGGAAGTCCTTTAAAGTGACCTTTCCCAATGAATGGTCTGGGTGGGGAGTGAGGAACTCGTTTTTTCCAAGGTGGGTCTCGATTTGGAGAACTGATTTCTAGAACATGAGATTGGAGTAGTTTTCGTGTTGAAATTACAGTTTTTATTTCTGGAAGGCAATTTCAGCTAGTAGAAGCCACTAGAAGCCGTTCAGCCACTAGAAATTTGGGAAAGGATGTGTGTTGGTGGAGTCACCGGATTAAACTGTCCCTGACCATTGTATTATGGCTTGATTGGTATAGCAGGGGGCAGCAAGAAAGGCAAGTTTTGTGTTTGCTTCTTTTTGTCTTTGTGGTGAGGATTGTTAAACAGAACAGTTCTCTTTCTCGCTCTCCCTTTACCCATCTCTTCTCTGTCTCTCTCAACTATTCTGCATTATTCCTTTTCTTTGACTGATTCCATCACACATTCATTGCTGTTGCCTGCAGATGGTTTTCCCAGCTCAGAAGATTCCTCCTGTTTGGTGATTGTGATAGACCCCCTCAGCTTACATTTTATTCTTGAGCTCAGAGTTATCCAACACTGTCTGTTCTGCATTTCCTCTTCCTTGGAAAAACAGTGAATGGCAAGCAGATATTTTTATTTTTCCAACTCCCACCTGGTGTTTCTTAGATTGGGCAATAGAAAGAAGTTAAAGAAGTGACCTCGATGGTTTCCAGATGGCCTTAAAAATTAGCAAACATTTTTGAGTTCTTTAATGCAAACAATTCTTTAGTAATAGGAAATAACCTGTTTAGAAAACTGAGTATCAGAGAGAAAGGCATTCCTCCTTACTGGGTGAAAACAACCGGAAGGCCAAGTGGAGAGGCCCAGGCATCATACAGGGCCATGCCAACAAAAGTTAAGCTCTTAGTGATCTAAGAAATTAGATGTTGGGGATTTTTCTCCTTGGTTCAAGAAAAGCATTAATTCAAAACTGAGTTTGCAAACCAGCAGCCCATAGGCTGAATCCAGTCCTTGACTGTTGACCCTCAGTTTTTCAGAGAATTTAGATTAGTTGCCAGTGCTTATAAATTGAAAGATTTTACATAAAACTCTCCTTGAAAAGTTGAGTAGGGGCGCATTTTTTTGGTCAGGGCACATGCTCTCTAGTTCATCATTCCTCCCCTGACAGCTTGACTCACTGCAGTTACCTGCCTGGTCTCCTCAGGGGTTCAGGTGGCCACCTTTGGCCTGGAACTGAAGGCTGTGCTCACACATGCAGATGTGGTATGTCAGCCAGGAAGGGGGCATCTGCTTTTGTGGTTTGGGTGGCACCATCTCTCCTCCCTCTAGATAACCTGGTGTGGCTAGGAGGTCCCCCTTTTTTTGCGTTTGCCATGGGGGCCCTAGCTGGGATCTGTTGGAGGAGTCATTTTTCTGACCCCCGTTTCCCTGAGATCCTCCCATGGTGAGCAGAGGATGGAAACATAACCAGCCCCAGGGCCAGCTAGCTCATTTCTGGGCGCACCTCCATTCCTGCTCAGTGGGTGGGACGGCTGTTTGGGTGGGGCAGACCGGATTAATTGATTGCCCAGAACCATAGACGATGAGGCCCGAGTATATTATTGGCTCTTATGACTGAAGTAGGCTGTTTATGGCTCTCTTAAATGACTTTGTTCCATGTCACATTTGTGCTGACTCAAATCTCAGTTCCACATTGTAACACCACTTTCCCGGGGTGCTGCACACACCTGGCTGCAATCTGCTTTATGTTGAAACTGAAGGAAACATTGTCTCAGCTGGGGCTGGGGCTGGGGCTGGGGCTGGGGCTGGGGCTGGGCCTGGGCCTGGGCCTGGGCCTGGGCCTGGGGCTGGGGCTGGGGCTGGGGCTGGGGCAGAGCAATGCTTTGGATAAACTTTCCAGATTTGCCAGCGGCTGCAAAGCCGGAACCATGCCTTGTATTTAAAGGCCCTGCCTGGTACTAGATTGTCCACGAGAATTACTGTCATCAGCTGTGTGTTAATGATGGTCTAGTTTAGAACACACAGCGTGTGGATTCTCGCTTTACATGGTTCTTGGGTCGAGAGCTGTGTTAATTCAGTAGCCACTAGTCACCTGTAGTAATTAAATTGAAATTAATTAAAATTAAGTAAAATGAAAAATTCAGCTCCTCAGTCACACTAGCCACATTTCCACTGCTCAGCAGTCACATGTGCCTTGTGGCTACCATACTGGATAGCGCAAATATAGAACATGTCCATCACTGCAGAAAGCTCCATCGATAGGACAATGCTGGTCTCGGCTAAGATAGGAGAGGGGTAGAAACAGCAAAGTGGTAGCTGCTTCCACGTTGATTTTTCTCTGCTCCGTTAAATTGAGGAAATCAACAGTGTTTGTAATGAAGAACACGAGACTCTGAGCTGTAACTTGAATTCTTGTCCAGAATTCAGCACACTGGCAGCGAGCACACGAGACAGACTGCTACTTGTCCTGTCGGCGTCTTTGAGACACACCTGCCCCTCTAGGAAGGCACAGTGCAGGTATCTGTGTGTTCTGCCACTTGGGTGCCAACCTGGAGCAGCTCACAGACGGTCCCGCCTGTCCCGTTGGGCTGCTTGTCTTCACTCCTTCAGGGCCCCTGAGCATCCCTGAGTTCTCCATGACTGCTGGAATGTGAGGATAGCCTTGTGCTCTCAGTTCCTGTTCTTACCATCACGTGAAGATGTACTTGATCTGATTCTGATCACGACATGATGCAGCACCGTGTAAAGGCCTGGAGTGTTTAGAGGGCTGGGCGTGCTGGACTGAATGCTCAGGTTTGAGGGTGAAGTCACTTTTTTTGTGGCTTTCCCCTCCCCTGAGTTGTGCAGCCGTCTGCTCCAGCGTTTTTAGGCAGCCAGTTCTGTGGGATCACTTCCACATCTTTCTGTATGACGCTTTACTCCCCGGGACTTGGTCCTCCTCTTGGACACCTTTGCTTTAATCTGTGAATTGGACGGGCCTGGTCATGGGTGGCCAGTGGAGGGTTTAGTTTGCAGTCCAGCTCAACAGATGGACCACAAGCCATGCGAGCAGGCGGCTCACGTTCCTGGGGTGATGTTCCCCTCGTTCTGATCTGATCCTTGCCTCTTAGAGCTGAGGACCCTTAGAGGTTGGTATTTTATTTCTCTTGAAAGACTCCCATTCTGGCTCTGGTGGGTGGTGGAAACGTTTCTTTGCTCCGGGTCTGGGTGAGCCACGCAGGGACAGCATCTGCGCCCCAGTCTGTGGGTGCAGCCCTGAGGGTTGTGGGTCCCACTCAGCTGGCTGTCAGCAGGCCGAGTCGTGCATGGTTGGGCCACACGCTAATCCCAGAAGTTGGATATTGTAGGTTAGGATCTGCTGGGGTTCATCCTCTTCAGCATGAATTTCTGTCTTGCTTGATTCACTGAGCAATCTGGATTCCAGCTACAATAACTTGTGCCTCAGTGGTTCGGTCCTTTAGGCTACATTCCAATTCAGGCCCAACTTTTTGAAGAAGGGAGGGATGATCTTGTGTCCATGGAGGTGAGGAGGAGGCTGAGACCAAGCCTGAGTTGGGCTTCTCGCCCTGGGCCTGTGCGCGTGCGTGCGTGTGCATGCCTCTGAGCGAGGGCAGTGGGAGGAGGTGGAAAGTACCCCACAGAGCGAGCACACACAGGAACCTCCCAGCTGCCACCACTATGTTCTGTCCTTGGTGCCAGCAGCAACTTATGGGCCAGAGAATTCTTGTGAAAGCCAACAGTCACTTAGTCGTCATAACAGTTCTTGAGCTCCAGGCTGTCCAGTAGGACTTGCTGCCAGGACAGAGGTGTTCTGTATCTGCACTGCCCGTTAGGGTAGCCATTAGCCACATGTGGTTGTCGAGCATTTGACAAGTGGCTTGTGTGTCTGAGGAACTGAATCTTTTATTTTACTTAATTTTAATTAATTTAGATTTAAACAGCCACATGGGCCTTACCCTGGGCTGGTGCTTTGCAGCTGTCACTTTGGTTTGCACGCCGGCCCCCAATCCCCTCTCCACTGCAGCACTCTGGGTGAGCTGGGGCCTTTGCCCCATTTGACGTGAGGGAAGCCGGCTCGGAGCAGCGAGGGCTTCTGCCCTTGGACACAAAACCAGTGAATGGTGGAGGGGGAACCTGAATCCAGGCCTCTTGACGCCCACACTTGGTGCACTGTGTGCTTGTTGCCAAAGCAGAGAGCTGCACACTCCCCAGAGCACAGGAGGAGCGCGTTCCCTTGCACTCGGCTCTCTGAAACAGGTGCAGATGTCAGGTGCCCTGGTTGGAAGTTCCTGGGCCTGTTTGGAACCGTCCTCAGTATTCGGGGCGATGTGCCTGTCCTTTCTGTCCTCACTGGCATAGATTTTACTGCTTTCTTTGGCTCCTGGGGAAGCAATTTTTTATTAGCCAAAAGTAGGTTTCCTGCACCGGGGGCAGAGGTGGAGTCAGCACCTCACACGTCACAGGTGATCAGGGACCACATGCTTTTTAGGTGGAAGGCAACCTGACATCTGGACCTAGTTTAATTTTCCAGCCACCAGCTCTCTCAGTTATTATAATTGTTTTTCTCCTCCTGTCACTCCTTTCCAACATACTTGCAGTAATGTCTGTTAGGAACCTGTCACATTCAGGCCCTGTGCTGGGGATACTGTGATGAAAACGCAGCCTGCCTTTGCGGAGCTCGGAGCCCACATCCTTCTGTGTTTCGGAGGGGAGCTCACAGCTCAGTCCTGCTGCGGGCCTGGCTGCTCCAAGAGCTGGGCCCACAGCGCGTGCTCCACTGCACTTGGATTTGCTTCCTGCGGGTCCAGCGTGACCAGAGAATGATGGTGGCTTGCAGGCAACTTGGGCAGTGCTTGCGTGAGTGAAGCGGGACTGGAATTCGCCTCCTGCCTCTCACTGGCAGGACTGCAGGGGTGTCAGAGCAGCAGGACACCTCAGCCCTGAGACGCTGCCTGTGCCCAGACTCGGCTGCGGTGGGCTTGTTCCTGGCGGGGGGGGCTTGTTCCCCGGGAGCAGGGGCTTCTCTGCTGGCACTGAGAAGCTGCTGGAGCTGGAAGTGGCCCCCCTGCTCCCCTCAGCTCTGGAGGGCCCATGCCTGTCTGGTCTCTTCACCCCAAAGGATACAGGGCTGTTGAAGAAGATTTTTCTTTATAACAAAAAGTTTATAATTAATTTTCCCATTACAAAAGAAGCACATGTTTGTTTATTTTTAGTTTTATTTTTTTTGGAAAATACAGAAAAGTACAAAGAAAAATAAATATTTTAAAATTTTTATTTATTTATTTATTTTTTTTCCCCAAAGCCCCAGTAGATAGTTGTATGTCGTAGTTGCACATCCTTCTAGTTGCTGTATGTGGGACGCGGCCTCAGCATGGCTGGAGAAGCGGTGCATCGGTGCGCGCCCGGGATCCGAACCCGGGCCACCAGTAGCGGAGCGCACGCACTTAACCGCTAAGCCATGGGGCCGGCCCAGAAAAATAAAATTTAAAAGTCACCTGTTAGCCCACCATCCAAAGAAAACCATTGTTGACCTTTTTTCATGTATAGCACCTTTGCTACTTCCCCCCAGATATTTTCTCTTGGATTTTTAAAAATTATATGTTAAACACATCAAAATTATGTTTCTAACATGTGAAAAGTCACAAACTTGCCATATGTATGACCCTTGAAAACATGGTAAATGAAAGAAGCCAGTCACAAAAGACCACATACTGTATGACTGCATTTATGTGAAATGTCCAGAAGACGCAAAGCTGTCGAGTCAGGAAGAAGATTGGTGGTTGCCAGGGGCTGGGGAGGGTTGGGGGAAATGGGGAGTGACAGGGTTTCTTTTTTGGGTGATGAAAATGTTCTAAAGTTGATTGTGGTGTTGATTGCACAACTTGGTGAAAATGCTGAGCCATTGACCTGTACACTCTAAATGGGTGAATTGTATATTATGTGGATTCTATCTTAATAAAGCTGTTATTTAAAAAAGTACAAATCAAAACCACAATGAGATACCACCTCACACCTGTCAAGATAGCTACTATTAAAAACAAAACAAAATAACAAGTGTTGGCAAGGATGTGGAAAAACTGGAACCCTGGTGCACTGTTTGTGGGGATGG
Source organism: Diceros bicornis minor (assembly GCF_020826845.1). Classification (NCBI taxonomy): domain Eukaryota; kingdom Metazoa; phylum Chordata; class Mammalia; order Perissodactyla; family Rhinocerotidae; genus Diceros; species Diceros bicornis. Next base: position 265,722 of record NC_080757.1, read on the forward strand.
AAAATGGTGCAGCTGCTGCAGAAAATAGTGTGGTGGTTCCTCAAAAAATTAATAGAACTACCATACGATCCAGCAATGCCACTTATGGGTACACATCCAAAAGAATTAAAAGCAGAGATTTGAATGGATATCTGTACACCCATAGCAGCATTATTCACAATAGCTAGAAGATAGAAACGACCCAAGTGTCCATTGATGGATGAACGGATAAACACAATGTGGTCTATACATTCGATGGAATATTTGTCCTTAAAAAGGAAAGGAATTCTGACACATGCTACAGCATGGATGGACCTTCAGGACATTACACTGAGTGAAATAAGCCAGACACAAAAGGCCAAACACTGTATGATTTGCTTATGATTTAGCTAGAGTTGTCAAATTCAGAGAGACAGAAACTGGAATGGTGGGGTGGGGTGGGGAGGGAACTGCTGTTTAGTGGGTACAGAGTTTTAGTTTTACAAGATGAAGAAGTCCTAGAGATTGGTTGCACAGTAATGTGAGTGTGCTTAACACTACTGAACTGTCACTTAAAAATGGTTGATAGTAAATTTTATGTGTATTTTACCATAATTTAAAAAAACAATAATAAACCTGTGTGCTCACTGCTCAGCTTAACAAGTAGAGAACTAGCACTACCCTGGCCCACGTGTCCCTCCTCCAGGCAGAGGCCACCTCGCGCCTGAACTGTCAGTGGTTTCCTGGCTTTTCTTCACGGCAGCGCCTCTTTCAGCGCTGCGTGCCTCTGGCTGAGTGAGGCGCCGTCTGCGCATGCTCGGCCCCTGCTTCCCTCCGCCTGCACGTGAGGGTTCCGCGCGGAGGCTGCGCTGGACTCCGTCCTCACTCTTGCGGAAGACATCACAGTTTCTCTCTTCCTTTGTCAGTCATCTTTTGCTCTCACCAAACAGTGCTGCTCTAACTTCTGGAGAGGTGTCACCAAACTTTGGGGATCCCACGTTTGAGACTACTTCTGTAATCCCAGATTCCTTTGAGACTGGCTTCGAGACGGTGTGGGGGACCGTGGGGCCGGGTTCTGGGCAGGCTGACGGGCGCACGCACAGGGCGCCCAGATGCTGGGGGAAACAGTTTGTCCGGTCAAGTCTTCATTACGGCCACCTTTTCACTGAATGCCAGCGTTCCCAGGGGATTCCTCTGATGACTTTCCTGAGGACCACCAGGGCTGATTCAGAGGAGAGGGGAGACCAGGGTCTCAGGCTGACTGGTTGGAGGCAGAGCGAGGGAATGGGTTCAAGACCCCCAGTCACAAGTGCCCATGACCTCGAGGCAGCATCTACAGTGGCCGCTCCAGCTCAGACAGGTGGCTGCTCTGCTTCCTGGGCGGTTCAAGGCCCCCCCTGCACGGCGGTCTCCACGCTGGCAGAGTGTGGAGGAGGATGACCCTGGCCGTAAGGACCGCTGAGCAGGCCCAATTCTAAAGGTTCAAAAGGGACCCCCTTTCCCTGCGGAGCCATTCCCTTCCCTCTCCAGCCACAGTCACCACTCTCAGCTCTCTGTATGTCCATCCAGAAATGTTCTGTGCAGATGAGAGCAAACGTGCACCTTTTCAAACACACACCAACGCCAGCATGCCGTACACACTGTTCTCGCCTCACTTTTTTCACTTTATTTCTTGGAGATTTCTCCATTATCAGTGCTCTCTTTTTTTTTAATAACACAAACTGTTTTTATTATGCTCTCTTGCTGGTCATTTCATACCTGCAATGAAAAGCAAAAATATAGTCCCTTAGGAAGCCCAGGGCTCAAAAGATTCCAATTGGCTATTACTTACTATTTTTTTTTTTTAATCTGCTTTTGTGTACCAGGGTTCATGTTGGGTGTTGGCTGGTGATGCTCTGAAATGTTCAAGGCAGCCTTCTACCTGGGCTCGTTCGTTCTTTTTTTTTTAATAATTTTATTTATTTACTTTTTTTCCCCCAAAGCCCCAGTAGATAGTTGTATGTCATAGCTGCACATCCTTCTAGTTGCTGTACGTGGGAGGCAGCCTCAGCGTGGCCGGAGAAGCGGTGCGTCGGTGCGCACCTGGGATCCGAACCCGGGCCGCCAGCAGCGGAGCGCGCACTTAACCGCTAAGCCACGGGGCTGGCCCTGGGTTCTTTCTTTAGTTGGATTACATCTATCTAGAAAAAAAAGCAAGCCACACATGAGTGGGGGCTGGGGCGGCTGCGCAGTGGTGGACGTGGCTCTCCTGCGAGTACTCGGCCACGGGGCTTCTAAAGTAAGAGTCTGTCCGCCATGCGGAACTGAATCCAGTGGTCTGGGCTGCCTTGAGAACCTCACTTGCAGAGGTGGATGGTGCCTCAATGGCTGCAGCCTGGGGTGGAAGGTGCGGGTGCTGACTGCTGGGCGGGGAGCACTCTGACAAAGGGAGCCTCCTCCTTGTGTGTCTGTGTGTGTTTTGGACCTTGCCATCGCCTTCCTTGTATGTCACATGGAATCCTGGAAATCACTTCTCTAGACTTCAGATTTCATCCTTTCCCAGTGGAAACTACGAACCCCTTTCCTGAGTTGGGTGTAGCAGGCTTGGCTTTGAAAGCAGCACTGGGGAGTCTTAGGGTGGTGTATGTGGCACCACCTGCTGGCAGGCACCCGGGAGCGTGGCTCCTGCTCTTTCGTTGTCACACTGAATAGCTGGTTGACGGCGATGGATGGGAGCGGGGCAACCTGCCCGAAGCAAGGCCTGGAGGCTCCAGGAGGCCACGGCACGCTACGGCAGGCTTGGGGTTCATGGACTGGGTGAGAGCCCTGTGTCTGCGCACACTCTCAGGGCTATGCTGTTGTGACCGCCCCCAGCCGAAGGCAGAGGCTGAGGGACTCCCCGTGTCCATTGCCGTCACTCCTGTGCTGTCAGGGCTGACACGGGGCAGCACCTGAGGACAGGAGTCAGACGGGAGCCAGAGGGCACTGGCTTTTGTCCACTTCAGGCTTGATGGGAGCTGTGGACACACCCCCTGATCTGTGTGACCAGATGACGGCGGATCACAGTGCCCACCACGCCCACCCTGAGCAACCAGAGGGAGCCAGCCCCTGGGTGGGCTGGGATAGGTGGGCCTGCGTGGATATGGGTGCCAGCTGGACTTCCAGAGGCCAGGGCAGCAGGGAGCTGGGGGGGCGGGGCCTGGTTGACACACGGTGGGGGCGAGGTGGAGCAGTCTGCCAGGTGCTGGGGCTTCAACAGCATTTTCTTACTAGACCTGACGGCGTTTTCTCACCATGTTCAGGATGGCTACAGTCTGCTGGGCAGAGAAGGGCACTGCACGAAGGTAGATTTGTGTTTTGGCAAGAACATTCTGTAATCCAACCTTGACGCCCACGTTTTGCTTTGAGTGTTCCAGAGGGACTTTGGCCAGAAAGCGTGCCTCAGACGCCGACAGCAAGGCGTTGTCCTGGCCTCACTTTGATAGTCAGCAGGACACACAGCCGCCTTGGCAGTGCCTCCTCTTCAGGCCTCTCCCCGCCTCTGCTCCTCTCTCCCCTCTGCCTCTTGCCCGAGGAGCTTGAGAACACAGAGGAATTCCCGGGGCCAGGAATGTTCCTCCTGTCTGCACACGGGGGGACAGGCAGCCTTAGCAGTGACCGTCATCCTCTGTGACTCACCCAGCCAAGGGAAACCCTGCCCCTTAGGTCCGATTGTTCGCCGGCGGTGGCCTCGGCAGTGCTGAATCCACCTGGGAGGAGTGACTGACGTCACCTCCTCCCTCCCCTCTCGGAACTAAAACCCAAGGGAGAGACCCCACAAAGGCCTTCAGATGGGAAACCCGACTTTCCTCATTTCATAAACTTCCGGTGAATTCTTACAGAAACGGCTCATTCACTGTTCCTGGAAAGGCAGCCCTGACCACTGGCACACTCGCCAGCGTCCCCAGATCAGGAGGCTTCTTGTCCGCCCCCCAGGGAACGGCTTCTCCCCAGGGCACCAGTCAGTCAGGGCCTGTGGTTTAATTAGGAGGCTCCCTGCTCCAGTGTAATTACAGCTCCGTTTTCAGGATAGAGAGTTCCCTCTACTTGAGTCCCCCCCGCCCATCCCCAGGCTCCTCCCCTGCACCCGGGGCACGGTCGGCCCTCTACCAAGGACTTTTCATTTCTTTTCGTTTTTTTTTGTGAGGAAGATCAGCCCTGAGCTAACATCCATGCCAATCCTTCTCCTTTTTCCCTTTTTCTCCCCAAAGCCCCAGTAGATAGTTGTATGTCATAGTTGCACATCCTTCTAGTTGCTGTATGTGGGACGTGGCCTCAACATGGCCAGACAAGCGTTGCGTGGGTGCACGCCCGGGATGCAAACCCGAGCTGCCAGTAGCGGAGCGCGTGCACTTAACTGCTAAGCCACGGGGCCGGCCCCGGACTTTTCATTTCTAATGTGACCACAGGAGAGCATTAACCAGGCATTTATCCAACTAGAGGGAAACTTGCCTCCAGGTGGGCTTATTTGTTTGCTAAAAGTAGCTTTTATGGCAGAGTCCTGCCTGGGAGGGACTGGAAGGATCGCTCAGTGGTCTGGCTCTCCCATCACCTGTCCTTTCTCCTTGAAGTTTGCCCCTGACAATCCAGTTCCCACCACCCTAACATGGCACTGCTTTCATCTGTGAAGAAGGGCTGGAACCACCTTAATGCTGAACTTAGAGGTTCTGGGGTGACCTTGTTGAAAAGCCTTCACTGGTCCCTAATGTACATGGTCCCTGACCAGGAAGCTTGGAGCCCAGCTCCACGTGGCTTTACTCAGCAGCCGCTTGGAGTGCCGCACCCAGGACATGCCAGGCCCCTGGGCCTCGTGTCTGTGAGCACAGGGGGCTTGCTCCTCGCTGCACAAGCAGAGCTCAGGAGGGTGGGCCGTGATCACGAGGAGCGGGGCTCGTCTCCTTTGTGACAGTCTGACCAGCCTGGGGAGCAGGGGCTGCTTTTCACTGAGGCGTGTGACATAAGATGGCTCTGTACAGCTTGGTAATCATATCATGAGTTCAGCAAGTTGGTTCAGCCTCAAGAGCTGTGTCTAGCAGGGTCCCTCTCGGAGGCTGGATAAGGAAGGCCTCTTATCAGATGAACAGATGACACAAAACTAGGAGAAACACTACATGCTGGGCGGCAGTATGCAGACCCAGTAAGATGTGGACAGGTTGAAACAAGGCAAGAGAAGATGACAGGGCCCGTACAGGTCCTATTTAGGTTTGTTCACTGGGGGTGTGGGAAGTTCACACCTCAATTGAGAGGCCTCAAATTGAGAGTGTTGCCACGGCCTAAACTGCCCCATTGGCCTGTGGTCACTGCCAGGGCGGAGCCAGGTTGCTGTCTGGCCTTGATGCAGAGCCGAGCCTTCTGGAAGGCTCCGATTTGTCCTCCGCTGGAAAGAGCCATGTCAGCCCTCCCGAGTCCCACGAGGAGTTGGGCCAGCTCAGCCTCTTGAAGTGGGTCTTTGTGAACAGTGCTGCTTATGTGCGTGAGAGAAGCATTTACTGGCAGCAGACGTGGAGTCCTGGCCAGTGGGCAGAACGGGCGAGAACGTCTGGGCCTCACGTGACCCTCATGCCCAGTGACTTTAGAGGCACTGCTGTTCTTGAGGCGCTGTCTTTTGCTAACTAATCAAAGGGCTGCTTTTTCAGAGCAGTGGGCGGGGGCTCCTGGGCTGCCGGCCTTCGAAGGGCCTTGGGGGCTCTGGCAGCACGTCCTCCCCTGAGGGCCAGAGGAGTTGGTTCTGTCACCGAGGCGAAGGTGGCCCCATTCACCTTCTGTTCTGCAAGCCAAGGAGGACTACTTTTGAACTGTGTGAAGGGCAGGGGGTTGGGCATTATCTGTCTCGGGTCTGCTGGCTTCCCTCGGAGAATCCTCCTCTGCAGGTGCCCCAGTGAACCCAGAGCAGATCTCATCCTGCCGACCTCGGGCTTCGTCTTCTGTGTTCAGGTGACCCGGGGCTGAAATCATTCTTTGTTCCTTGGGGCTGCTTTGCTAACTGAGATCTATCAGTCCCCTGCACTCGGCTAACCGCCAGGCCCGGTACCTTTGTAGGCTGTCATCTTCTTAGAGGTCAGAGACTCCTTTTCCTGTGTCTTTTTATATTTCACTGTTTTATTCTTTCAGAAAAAATAAATTCTTTACTGATTATCTTGTATATGGGTTCTAAGGGAGATAAAAACATGAGGGAGGGGCTGGCCCTGTGGCCTAGTGGTTGGGTTTGGCATGCTCCGCTTCGGCGGCCCAGGTTTGTGGGTTCGGTTCCCAGCTGCAGACCTACACCACTTGTCAGCCATGCTGTGGCAGTGACCCACATCAAAATAGTGGAAGATTGGCATAGGTGTTAGCTCAGGGTGAATCTTCCTCAGCAAGAAACCCCACAAAACCTGAGTGAGATGTGCCCTCCCGAGGTCAGGCCTGCTGCGGAGCCTGAGGCCAGCCTTCCCCTCACGGCACTTCCCCTCAGCGCCTCAGCAGAGAGACACAGTAGGTGCTTCTCAGCCTAACCGTCTCCTCTCTCTCCGCCCCTCGTCGGCAGGGTGAGCGTGTCGGCCACAGACTGTTACATCGTGCACGAGATCTACAATGGGGAGAGCGCCCAGGACCAATTTGAGTACGAGCTGGAGCAGGCCCTGGAGGCGCAGTACAAGTACATCGTCATTGAGCCCACCCGCATCGGCGACGAGACGGCCCGCTGGATCACCGTGGGCAACTGCCTGCACAAGACCACCGTGCTGGCGGGCACGGCCTGCCTCTTCACGCCGCTGGCCCTGCCGCTCGATTACTCGCACTACATCTCCCTGCCCGCCGGCGTGCTGAGCCTGGCCTGCTGCACACTCTATGGCATCTCCTGGCAGTTTGACCCCTGCTGCAAGTACCAGGTGGAGTACGACGCCTACAAACTGTCCCGCCTGCCCCTGCACACACTCACCTCCTCCACGCCAGTGGTGCTGGTCCGGAAGGACGACCTGCACAGAAAGAGACTGCACAACACGATAGCCCTCGCCGCCCTGGTGTACTGTGTAAAGAAGATCTATGAGCTCTATGCCGTATGACTGCCGCGGGGCCGGGAGACACAACAACCCAGCCCACGGAGCGCGGAGGCCTCAGCCTGCCGCGGAGCCACATTTGCTCTGAGGCCGCAGACCTGGGGAGGTGTTTGGTTTAATATTGGTTATTTTAAAAAAATAACGCAGGTGATAAGTGTACTGATGGTTTTTTTAACTCATCACACTAAGACGTGGGTTTCCGTGACCCCGGGGGCCCGAGGCTGTGGGAGTCTGACGGGGCGGTGGAATGCTGATGGAAGCAACGCTGTGAGGGGTGTGGACGCGCTTGGGGGTCTTTGAGTCTGTTGTTTAATGTACCGTTCAGAGCCAGCCAGCTGTCGACTATTAAAATGATGAGAGTTTGAAGGGCAGGTATCTTCCCTCCACGACGGTGCCTGCGCTGCCGCGGCACGGTCTGCTCTGGGGGGCGGCTTGCACATGGACAGAGTGGGCACCACGGAAGCTCCCTGCTGCAGCCTGGCGTCCCCACTGGCAGCAAGGGCAGGCCTTTGAACAGGTGTTCCCGGGGCTAGACCCCTCCCAGGGTGGTCTCATGTCTCACTGTGGCCCTTTCCAAGGCCAGCAACACTCATGCTGTTCAGGGTCATGTTAGGGTGGGAAACCTAGGGGTCACCCGGTCTCCATTTGGGTTCACGTGGAGAACTGGGGCCTGGGACCTCTTGTCCAGAAATTCTGATTTAGGAAGACACAGAAACTGACATCCATATTTTTCTTAAAGCACCAAAGCTGCTGCTGATGTGGACCCTGAGTTCAGCCCACTGCCCTAGCTGAGGGGAGAGCCCTCAACACAGCCTCCACAGCACCCCCGCCTGGTGCTCCCCTTCTATAGGCGCGAATCCCTTGCCCCCCTCCCACACCAAAGGGCATACTGTACATCACCTTCCACATTCCTTCTAAGGCTTTGGATAAACAGAGAACTATTCCTTCCACAGAGGTCGGGCCCCTGCCTTGACCGCGGCTGTCTTAAGCCCTCTGCTCTCAGTCGTCCCTGAGAGCCGCACAGCACTTCCTCCTGAAGGGCCTGTCTTTCAGAGACAGCCGGCTGATGCTCACCCAGTTTAAAGGATCCACCAGGAAGAACTGACACCAGAGAGGACTGAAGGGGTGCGGGAAGGCGTCCAAGGACTCAAGGGGGCGACGGGGCCATTTTTTGCAGGGAGAGGTCCAGAGCTTTGACGATTTCAGAAGGGACCCGTGGCCCACAGAGTCTGAGGAACTTGGACTTAATTCCCAGGGCCCTAGAGCACTGGGTGGCACACGGAGTTGGGGCACACTATTGTTTACGTAGTAGTCTGGCCTTCTGGAACAACAGTAAACTGGTAGTGATCCCAGACAAGCAGACCTCGTCTCATCCGTGCAATGACACAGCCCTCGGGTGTCCCTCTGCTGGCTCCCGAGCCTGCTGGGCAGGAATGGTAGGTGTTTTTGTAACAAGCAGCCCAGATATGGAAAGGGAGCCCCATGCTCTGCCTGCACATCGGATGTCATGGGGGAGGTGGCTGGAGGCGGACGAGCAGCGGCCACCTCGGGTCAGCTGAGCAGAAGCCCTCACTAGAAATAGAAGCCAGGTGCAAACAGGCTGGCTCCAGTGCCGTGAACAAAGTGGTTCTTGTTGGGTGGACTCACCCAGATTCCGAAAGGCTGTCTTGGTTACACGTCCCGACCAAGGAGGCAAGGACGGGGTGCTGTGGTGGGCCGTAGGGCATGGGTTTGGTAGTGCAGGCCCCTCTACTTGAGCCACGCCCCGAGTCGGCTGGGAAGGAGAGTGGCAGAGCCGGCTCCCATGTCTGTAAGCCTTCCCTTCTGTTGGCACTGGCTTCTCTCTGCCCCCTTCCCACTTAGACGTCGCTGACAAGTGGGTTGTGCTCATCTGTGACAGGCCACAGGGCTCTTGAAGAAACAGCACAAAACAACTGCCAATTGAGAGGAAGCAAAGGCTGAGTTAGCTGGGTCCTGCTCTGCAAAGGGCTTGTCCGTGAGCCGTGTGAGCCCTTCGGTAAGCGCATCGTGCTCTTCACCTGGTACGTGAGTCTCGGTGTTAACTCCTGTCTCACCCTAATTTCAGGGAAGAGCAGGGGCCAACTTGTCAGGAAATGGAGATGAGCAGACCTGGCTGTCTCTGCTTGTCAGTCGTTCACCTCCCTCCAAAGTGATCACGTCTGGCTCCACAGCCGCCGTGAGCCGGGCAGCGTGCCAGGCGGCTGTGCACTCCGTGTAGTCTGGCCACCCTGAGCTGCGGCCACTCTGCAGCACACAGATGTGCAGTGCTGCTGTCTGGAAAACCTCCTTGGGTTGTGTTTTCCAGACTCTAATTTTGTCCTGAAGCACAAGAGAGCCGGCTCTGCCCTCAGCCCGGTGAAGCTTGGCGAGCAGGAGGGGGCTTGCAGAGCAAAGTGGGAAGCGCCTCTGAACTTGATCTGAAGGCAGAACCAATTCAGAATCAGGCTTTGCTTTCTCAACCTACCCAGCAGAATTCCAGGCTGAGAGAGATGGGAAGACAGACCTTTTAGGGCAGAAAAGAGAAACTGGAACAGCAGCAGCACCACCCTGGTGGCAGGTGTTCATCCTCAAACACTGGTTTCAATTCCAAGAGGGAAATGCCACGGCCGGGTCCTGGCCCAGCTCCCCTCTTCGGGATGCTCGCGTACAGCATGGGTGGGGCGCCTGCCCTCAGGAAGGTGCTGCGTCTGCGTTCAAGTCACACCAACTCTCGCAGGCTCCACAAGCCCAGCTTTACCCAGTGCTCTCTCCAGGGACGGCTCCTAACCCCAGGGGCCCCCGAGATGGCTCGAGGTGCAACGTGGCCGTTGAACACTGGATGGTTGGCCCGTTGAGTCCTCTTCCTAGCCTCCGAGGTCAAGAAGAGCATCTGTGTGGTGTGAGCACCTTTAATGCCTCTCTGAGATTGCCAGCCTCCTCAGGAGCAGACAGCCGGATCTAGCTAGACTTTAATGGTTCTGTTTGTTATTTTCTATTTATACAGAATATAAAGCTTCTCAAGTAAGTTTTAGAAAGTGAGTTGAGTTTTTTAAAATGTTAGGTAAATAAACCTCCAGTGGTCGTCGGATATGGCTCAAGTGTCGTATCTAGGTTGAGACCCTTCGTGTCTGCTCTGAGCTGTGTACCAGCCAACACATGGGCGTCAGGGCTCAGTGGGCTCCCAGCCACTGTCATATGTCATAAAACCAACAGCCTCAACAAGAGTGATGCCGTCTTTTGAGAAGGACGGGGTACGCAGCTGCTCGACCTGCCTTCCTCAGAGGGCAGCGGATCGCGTCCGGCTCCAGCTGCGGGCCATCTTATTTAATGGAGAGGAACGGGCAGCACCTGGACGCGGCCCTTTTGAGGGTGCCAGTCAACAAGCGTCCAAGGAGAGGCGTTCGCTCGTTCCCACTTAGAGGGATAGTTCCCCATCACAGCCTCTTACTGAGGACCCATTACATGCTTGGCAATTTCATTCGGCCTCAGACTTGGGCCAGGCTTTGGCGCAGCTGCTGCTGCCGCCTTGGGTCCAGCTCTCCCCTGGCCCTCTCAGCTCTGATGTGAACACTAACGAGATCTTGTCTCCCACGTCAGGGGGAGGCAGACGGTTTATGTGGAAAAGGAAAAGCCACCTACACTGCCCGTGTCCACATTTCAACCACAGCTCCTGGAATGTCCAGGCTGTGCTGGGAGCTGGGGAAGGTCACCAGATCTAATCACCCACTCCTTGTCCCCTACTCCCAGGTAACTCAAGAGCCTCGCACACCCTAACCACAGGCTGGCATGGGCCATTTGTATTTCAGGGGCAGCTGTTTAAAATAAAAGCTGCATAGGGCCAGAGTCAGGACATAAGTGTAAAATGCCCGGATCCTATGTGAGGGGATTTTTATTCCGATTCGGAGGAGCCTATACAATGGACCCACTATTTCCACCATCAGCTTCAGTCCTAGGAAAAGTTTCGTCCTAAACTTCAGGTATGAAGTTGATTTACTCAGTGAACCTCAACCATGCATTTTTAACAAATCAGACAGGTGGAGGCATGCGTCCTTTCTGGCTCTGCTCCAACAGTCACAGCTAACAAATGGACTGCTCCCCTGGGGCCCAGCCACTGCTTTAGCATCCCTCCCCACCTGACTGGGTTTCTGGGTCTTATTTTCTGGAGGACATAGGGGACCATGTGGGATTTCCCTCTCCCTTTTGGCTGCTGTCTCCTTAGTCAGTTCATCTTCTACTTGGAGTGCTGCCTGGTCCTACAGGGGCTTCGAGTGGAAGCCGACAGGGAAACTGGGGAATTCCTTTTAGGTACTAAAGCCGGTGTCACCTGGGATATGTCAAATGACCGATCACATATTAGCCCACTGTGGTGGTGGTGTGCTGAATGAGACATTGTAGGACCCTGGAAATGGATATGAGTAATGACCCTTTCACACTATGGCCTGCTCCCTTGGGTACTGAAGGTGGACCCTGCCTTCACGAGGTAAGTGGTCTTGGATAGTCAAATATGAGAACACCGGATCAAGCGATGTCAGGTGTCTTCTGATTTCAAGACTGAAACATGTTCTAGGAGCTGGCGGAGGCTGGAATTCCAAGGAAGTGTGGTTCTCCCAGTCCTTGAAGACTACAACTTACTGTTCCATTCCTTTATTTCATATTCTTAAGAGTTAAAATCCAGCTCCATATAAATTCCTTAAGGGTTACCACTCACCCCCAGGGAGAAGCCTGTTGCCTTTTTTGGTTCCCATCCTCTGCCAACAGGGTCCTAGCCAGGGACCTGCAGAAGCATAGCTCCCTCTTTCCCACCCGAGAGACCAATGTCCAGGGAAGTCTCAGCAGACAGGGCCATCCCTGTAGAGCAGCCACCAGCAGGCGCTGCGGCTCTAGGAGTTCTTCGATTTTCGCTCCTTTCTGGCCCGGGAGGCCATGAGGCTGAAGAAGAGCCCCGGAGCCAGAGTTCGCAGATAAACGGCCAAGGACGGCAACAGGTCGGCCAGGATCACATCTTTCTTCTTCTTCCCCACGGCAGCCAGAACATCTCGGGCCACCTCCACAGGGCTTCGGCCCTGGGCCGTGGTCTCATCCATAACTAAAACAAAACAAAAACACCACATGAACTTGTAAGCAGAAGTCCCCCTCTCAAGTGGAGCTGACGTGGACCGCGTGGGGTCGGCTTGCTAGCTCTGCCGCTTGGAAGCTCTTCCCACGGTCGGTCAGGAAGCAGGGGCACACCCCATCCCTGACTCTTCTGTGCGCCAAGCAACCGAGGAGCCATTCTGCGGTCCCACGTGTGAGTGGGGGTTGGGGAGATGCGGGTGGGACGTGGGCTCAAGGTCGCCGGGGCCCCAGGCAGTGCTCAGAACTGCTACTCTATGACGAAGGACGAAGGCCAGCCCAGATGGGGTCTCCAAGAGTGAGCCCCTCACACCACAGCTGAGGAGGAGCTTCCTGACCTGGGGAAGTTCTACCTACTGGAGCAACCGACGACTAAGCATGCTGCACCATCACATCTGTCTTGGGTGGCTGGGCCCGGGAGAAGACTCCCCCGGCCCGTGTGCACTATGAGCTCCCTGAAGTGAAGGTGAAGGGTCGGGAGCAGCCGTCCCGAGTCAGCTGGACGGGAAACAGGAAGCACGCCTTGGTCGTCTGAGGTGTCAGAGGCGGCCGCGCGGATGGAGGGGTGTCAGGCTGGTTCTCAGCGACTGCCACTCCTCCTTCCCTAGTAATCTGACAACTGTGCTGACAAGGCGGGACCAGGCGGCAGGCACCGAGAAGAGGGAGAGGCCATAGCCATCTGAAACCACTCGCAAGTCATCCAGACTGCCTGGATCCTCACCACATCTGTGCTCATCGTGTTTTTGTTAACACAAATAGGTTTCTGATTGTTGCTTCTTTTTAAATGCCACAGAAGGAATTTTTAAAAAGATTCTTCTAGGTATAAATAGGTATGAACCTCTCTGGCTCTGTGTCCCTGTATGGTTTCTGTTGACTTGCCAAGTGAGAGAGCAGCTGCCACCTAGGGCACAGGCAGCCCTGGTTCAGGTCTGGCTGGGGTGGGGTGTAGGAATATGGTGAACGCCACAGCACAGGCCCAAGAGATGACATCCAGGGAGGCAGGACATGCCAGGACAGTACTCAAGGGGTGGGTAGGCCCCGTGCTTCAAGCGGCAGAGCCACGTGTGGATCAATTGACCTGGGAGGCAGAAGCCAACTGGTCCTTGCTTGGCCTGAGCCTGCGTGCTGGGGCCAGGCTGTTTGGCCCACTAGTGGTGACTGCAGCTCAGCTCAGCATTGTCTTTGGCTGAGCAAAATGGAGATTCTGAGACTGGTGCACCAGCCTCACCCCAGGGGACAGTTCAGTCATTTCTCCAGCACACTGAGTGAGCTCTGGGGTCAAGCAACCCACACTTCCCATGAGGGTATTTCACTTTAACTTCCCTTTAATTTCCCGAGAAGTGGTCAGCTGGAAGTCTGGTGGCATATCAGCTTGGAGACTTTCTTTCCAGCCCTCAAAGTCCCGGGCTACAGGGGCCCTGTTCCAATAGCTGCAGTGGTGATGCTCAGGCTAAGGATGGTTCATGGTAAACGAAGATTATTCAACCGTATATATAACCAACACCCATACATCAAGTTTTTCAGTTGTAAAAATTATATTCCAAATGAAAATGACCAAAGAATTATCAGGTAAGAGCCATGTGTCTCACTGTGGCCAACAGCTTTCCAGAGAAGAAAGAGAAGCGGGGCCTCACCTCCGTATTTGGAGCCGTCAGCAGTGATGGCGTTGACAGAGAGGCTGGTGTGGATGTAGCCGGGGCTGATCACAGTCACCTCAACCTCGTACTGCTCCACCTCTGCACGCAGACAGTCAAAGAAGGCTTGGGTTGCGTGTTTGGAGGCCGCGTCTGCAAAGGTTGGTGGCCAGAGAGGCAGGTGACTGAGCTGGTGTGGCGCCTGGCCTGGGACAAGCCTACACACTCACCCTCATTCATTCTCTCTCTTTTATTTAAAAAACTGATGTTATAATCTAAGATGACAGTATTATAACAATCTTCGTTTTCTGATTTAGAGAAGTGCATTGTCTCCTTGTTCTTAGGAAACACTCTCAAGTAATTAGGAGGGAAGGAGCATCATGTCTCCAACTTCCTTTCAAATGGTTCAGGAAAATATTATAAATTTCATATACATATAAATGCGCATATATACACACATATACATACACACACCGAGAATATGACAAAGCAAATGCAGTAAAATCTTAACAACTGGGGAATCCGCATGAAGGCGACATGGGAGTTCTTTGTACCGTTCCTACAACTCTTAAGTCTGAAATTATTCCATGTTAAAAGTTAAAAAGAAAACAAGAAACTTAATGCTTAATGGGTAAAAATTCAGATGGTACAGAAGGATATAAGTAAAACAGTGAAAGGCCTCCTTCTGCCTTCCAATTCCATTCTCCAGAGGTAAGCAAAGTTAACGGTCTCTCAGGATTTTTTTATATATCCTATGTACATACGTGTGATCTTACACATAAGCAATATTTTGTTACAGAAATGAGCTCATGTTCGTATTATTCCTGCAAGTGGAGTTCTTCACCTGGTGGCACAGCCTGGAAAGTCTCCGTGCCGCACGGCCAGGCAGCCCTGCCATGCCCCTCCATGGGTCACCAGACGACAGAAGTGGCCCATCAGTGGCCTTCATGGCTGTCTCCAGGCTTTATCACTGCAACTGTGCTACGGCGAGCATCCCCGCGTGCACGGGAGTGTGTGTGTCAACTCTGTGCCTGCCTTTCCTGTGTGTTTCGTTTGACAAACTCCCGTGACATGGCTTTTCGTGTGGAAGAGCCATCGAGCTTGCTCCACCAGCGAGAACGGAGCCACCTCTGCTCCTCAGCGACGGCTCCACCACACGGTTAACGGCGCTCTGAAGGGGACAGTGACCCTACAACGGCATTCTTGGGAAGCATGGCATTTCCACTGAAAATCAGTTTCCTCCAATTCAGAGTTCTAAATGTTTTAGCCTTAGGAAAAGGGCATCTATCCGCCAAAAAAACAGGAACGCAGAAAGCAAGGAAGTGCCGCAGCCGGTCACACGGGAAGTGGAACAACACCTGGGCTCTCTGCGGCCTCCTGCGGCTAGCTCCTTTGGTTGGTGCCAAGTTGCCAGGCGCTGGGGTGAGCAGTTTGTGGGTAGGTGGGTGGAGAGAACTGCTCCTATCAGCCGTGATTCCAGGGGTGCAGCCCAGGCCCAAGGACTGAGAAGAGGGAGTCATCCTGGGGGTCCCCAGAACAGAGGGCTGCACCTGACAACTGGGCCCCAGAGCTCTCAGCCTGTAGGTCCTCAGCCGGGCGGTGCTGACCTAAACCCTCAGCACCACTGTCAACAGAACTCAGCCCCTCCTCTCGCGAGACACATGCTAACCACGGCCCCTGGATCACCTCACGACAACGTGTGAGAGACATGAAGCTGCTCTCCCATCTTACAGAGGAGACTGCTGCTCATCGGGGCAACCCGCATGCCCAGGAGGCACCACCACATTCCGTCTGGTCATTACAAAGCGCCAGACCAACCACATGTGACCTACTGCAGTCAAAGCCCAAATAGAGAACAAAATTCAGTGAGATTAAGTCAAAGTCAAGTTTGGAAATAATTTAGTACAAAGAATACTGTATATCCTTTACCCCAATTTATCTACTATGAACATTTTACCTCATTTGCTTTGTCATTTGTGATTCTTTTTTTTTTTTAAAGATTTTATTTATTTATTCCCCCCAAAGCCCCAGTAGATAGTTGTATGTCAGAGCTGCACATTCTTCTAGTTGCTGTATGTGGGACGCAGCCTCAGCATGGCCAGAGAAGCGGTGTGTCGGTGCGCGCCCGGGATCCGAACCCGGGCCGCCAGCACCAGAGCGCAGGCACTTAACCGCTAAGCCACGGGGCCGGCCCTCATTTGTGATTCTATAGATATTTATTCCTGAACCATTCGAGCAGCCTTAGATGGCTGTCCTGTGCTGCTGGAGTTGAAACAGAACACCACACACAGAGAATACAAATATGCATGCAGCACGTCACAATTTACAGAGGACTTTTCATCTCCAGTTGTCTCATTTCATCTTCAAAAGAGCTTTGTGAAGCATATATGACGACTGTAAGTCTCATTTTATAAGTAAGGAAAGGGAGGGCCAGACAAGTTAATAGCTTGCCCAAGGACATGCAGCTAGAGCCAAAAGGTACAGCCGGGGTCCCATCTTGAGAGAAACAGCGTTTGTTACATTTCCAGCCCAGAGAGCTGGCTACACCATCACCCAGCTGGATGTGAGTTACTGTGCTTTCAGTGTCCTGCTTCTCTGACAAGTCTACACCACCAGGAGGTGGTGAGACAGACGAGGCTGTTCCAAGTCAGCATTCTCTTTCCGAAGTAGGGCAAAGAGAGTAGTTGCTAGGACGGTTTGTGAAATTACCTTTAAAATCTTTTAACAAAACTAGATCCTGTTTGCTTGCTGGTGCAACATGATGGCAGACAGACGAATGAAATGATATCTGAAAATGTTGGCGTAGCCACCTGCACACATGGAGGTGAGGGTGTGAATTGGGAGTCATTTGACAGTTTTAATTTTTCGGTCCTATCTAATATTCCCACTTTTTGGAATTTACCTTACTGAAACCCTCTGGTGAGTGCCAGAGATATAAATATTTAAGGATGTTCTATGTAGCACATCATTGTTAATGATCAAAGACTGAAGGGAAAAAAATCAACTGTCCAGGAAAATGGCTAAATAAATTATGTCACTTCCATTCAATGAACTATTATATATATCCACTTAAAAGGATTAGGTAAATCCATATACGCTGATGTAGAAGGACAGACTGTCAAGTGGAATAAGCAAGCCACAAAACAGTCTGCATGACATGATCTCGTTTTTGTACATTTGATCACATGTAGAAAAAAGTTTAGAGGCGTATGCCACAGTGATGAGTGACTGTCTGTGGGACAACACATGCAAGGCAGCTCTGCCTGCACTGCCCCCACACCTCACTCGCAGCTCGCAGCGCTCACAGGTGAACTCAATCTTCCAGTGGCCCTCCAAGGCTGGGAGGGCACTGTCTCGATTATGCAGATGAGAACTGGGGTACAGAGGTGGGTCACCTCTCTGTAGGTGGGACACTTGCAGAAGGTCACATACGGGGGTAGAGTGGAGCTGGGATGTGAATCCAGGCATTCTGCTCAGGAGAACACATTCTGATGAAGTTCCTTCACATTCTGTATTGAGTATTTCTCTAGTGTCTGAATTCTGGATTGTAAACGTGTTATTTTTATAATCAGGAAAAAACAGAGAGAAGAACATCTAGGAGTGAGAAGGAAGTACTCACATGCTGACCGAAAAGGAATGCTGATCTTGCCCTGGATGCTGCTGATGGCGACGACGTGGCCCTGTCGCCTCTTGATCATGGAGGGCAGGAGTGCTGAGGAAAGGAGGCAGAGGTTGGAGAAGAGCCCTTTCCTTCAGGGCACCACGCCCAATGCTGAGAGGCGGTGGCCTCACTGATGAGATGGAGTCAGAGCAAGGGAGGCGAATGGTGAAGCCCCTCAGGGGGAGGCCTCCTGGCCCAGCATGCCAATGGGCCGGGAAGAGGGGTGGGGAGGGAGGCAGACAGAAGCCTACCCACCACCCACGGTCAGCTCAGTTCCCTTCTCCTAGGGAGAGCCTCTCCCCTGGAGTGAAATCCATGGCTGGACGTAAAAGTATCCCCACTTGTAGGGGTTTGCAAACACCCTGAAAAGGAAATGGAGGCAATGCTGTAGAAATGAAGCTGTTGCTAAGGAGAACACCTTGACTGAGGCTATAAAGCAGATAAAATGCAAACAGAGCCTGGAAAAGGCAAACCCCCAAGTGTAATGACAACACCTGTCCCAGGAGAAAACAGGACGGGGACAGGCAACGAACGTTTGCTAGAAAGGAACCAGGTGAAGTAAAAAAATGCCAACGTATCAGTACTCTTTTTTCTTTTAATCCAAGACTGTTACCTTTCGTTAGAGCAACTGGGCCAAAGTAGTTTGTCTCCATGACTCTCTTGTCTACGTCCGCGGTGGTGTCCACGATGGCACCGCGGTAGCTGATCCCGGCATTGTTGATGAGCACATCCACATAGCCAAAGCACTGCAGGATCTCGGCTGTTGCTGCAACTATGGCCCCAGGTTCTGCGAGGTCGAAGGTCACCGTGTAAGGCTTGTGTGTCTGCACCTGGTCAGATACAACAGAAACCAAATGCACCTTCAGAGTGACAGGCCACATAAGCCACGTGTCTCCACTCTTCAAAGTCTGGGGAGTGGTCCCCTGGTCGTGAAATGACAGGGGCTGCAGCACCTCTCTTCTGAAGAGACGTGGCCTGGAGGATTCCACCCCTGGGGCTCACACCTGGCCTGGGCAGCTTGTCTACTGAACTGAAAATGACTACCAGAGGCAGACGGTAATTGCACAGGGCAGCGATCACGCCTGGTATAGACTACTGTAGCAGGTCACCATAGGAGCCATTAATCACAGCGCCACTGCTGCCCTGTGCCAGCAGTACTGTACGTTGTCATTACGTTCAACAGTGCCCCTGCTGAGAGGTGCTATCCTTCTCAGGTTAAGTCATTTCAATTAATGTACCATGAAACATTTTTTATATATCCTCTATGTGCCAGACCCTGGGGATGTGGCAGAAAGCAAGACAGACATGGTTCCTGTCCTGAAGCATACAGTCTAGTGGGGAGCAGAGATGAATTCTATAATTGTAAAGAATGCCATGAAGAAGTATAAGAGGCTAGAGAAATGAATAACTGAGCATCCAACTTAGAGGGCTTCCCAATGGAAGTGAGTTTAACAAGAGATCAAAAAGATAAAGGGGTTGTGAAATCAGAGATGCGGGCAGAGGAGGAAGTGCCAGGAATCCATCTCTCCACCTGGACAATTGTCCTGGCAGAAACCCTGTGATGTGACTATTTTGGACTCTGGAGTCTATGTGAATGTTTGCAGCTTTCAGGGGATTGCTTGGCTGGCAAATTATAGATAATTTTGGTCAATTTCAGCCGTTGGCTCAGAGGTGACTCTCCATCCCCATGCATCCAGCCCTGTGGCAGGCAGCTGTAGGAAAGGCACCCCACATTTCTGGTACAGCTTGAGGGAGCCCAGGCAGGCAATAAGACCTTGTCTTCCAAACATCAGGGACTGTTCTGATGGTGGACTGCAGCTCTAATCACTGGGGTGCAGCATGGAGGCAGGTTGTCACTGTTTTCACCACCACTGGCTGAAGTGGCTTCCAGTAGATTTAAAGGAGTTGCATCTGTTGCTCTAGTTTTCAATAAATACACCCCCAGAAAATATACTTGAGGAAGCCCAGATGATAGACTTACTACACAAAGACTTTAAAACAACTGTCTTAAAGATGCTCAAAGTGCTAAAGGAAGACATGGACAAAGGCAGGAAACTGATGTATAAACAAAATGAGACTATCAATAAAAAAAAAGAAATTATAAAAAAAAATTTGGAGCTCAAAAGTACAATAACTGAACTGAAAAATACACTAGCAGGGTTCAAAAGCAGATTTTAGCAAGTAGAAGAGAGAATCAGTGAACTTGAAGAGAAGACAACTGAAATGATCAAATCTGAAGATAAAAAGAAGAAATTTTAGAAAACTGAACAGAGCCTAAGGGATCTGTGGGACACCCTCAAGTGAACCGATATACACACTGTGGGAATCTGAGAAGGAGAAGAGAGAGAGAAAGGGCTAGAAAGAATGTTTGAAGAAATAACTGACAAAATCCGAAATTTAATGAAAAACATGAATCTACACATCCAATAAGCTCAATACCAAGTAGGATAAACTCAGAGACACACAATAAGACACATTACAATCAAACTGTCAAAAGACAGAGAATCCTGAAAACAGCAACAGAGAAGCTACTCCTCACATAAAAGAGATCCTCAATGAGACTATCAGCCGATTTCTCATCAGAAACCTTGGAGGTCAGAAAACAGTGGGCTGATACATCAAAGTGCTGAAAGAAAAACTGTGCACCAAGAATTCTGTATCTGGCACAACTATGCTTCAAAAATGAGGGAGAATTTAAGATTCCCAGATCAACAAAAGCTGAGGGGTTTTGTTACCACCAGACCTGCCCTGCAAGAAATGCTAAAGGGAGTCCTTCAGGTTTGAAATGAAAGGAAGCTAGACAGTGTAATTTAAAGCCATATGAAGAACTAACGATCTCCAGTCAAGTAAATACAAGGGCAATTATAAAAGCTAGTATTATTGTAATTTTGGTTTGTAGCTCTACTTTTTATTTTCTACATAATTTAAAAGACAAATGCATTTAAAAACTATTAATGGGGCCAGCCCCAGTGGCACGGTGGTTAAGTTCGCGTGCTCCGCTTCGGCAGCCCGGGGTTCGCAGGTTCGGATCCCAGGTGCAGACCTAGGCACCGCTCATCAACCCATGCTGTGGCAGACGTCCCACATAAAATAGAGGAAGATGGGCACAGGTGTTAGTTCAGTGCCAGCTTCCACAGCAAAAAGTGGAGGACTGGCAATAGATGTTAGCTCAGGGCTAATCTTCCTCACACACACACACACACAAAAAACCTATTATTAATCTATGTTACTGGGCAAGCAATGTATAAAGATGTAACCTATGATGTGAACAGGAGAAAGGGGAGAGGACAGAGCTATATAGGAGTAAAGTTTTTGTATGCTATTGAAGTTAAGTTGGTATAAATTCAAATTAGATTGTTATAACTTTAGGATATTCAATGTAATCCCCACAGCAACCACAAAGAAAACAGCTGTAGAATATACACGTAAGGAAATGAGAAGCGAATCAAAGCATTTCAGTACAAAAAAATCAACTAAACACAAAAGAAGACAGTAATGCAGGAAATGAGGGACAAAAAAGCTATAAAACATAGAGAAAACAAATAGCAAAATGGCAAAAGTAAGTCCCTCCTTAATAGTAATTGCTTTAAATGTAAGTACTTTAAACTCTCTAATCAAAACACAGATTGGCAGAATGGATCTAAAAAAAAGGAAAAAGATCCAACTATATGCTGCCTTTAAGAGACTCACTTTAGATATAAGGACACAAATACATTGAAAGTAAAGGATGAAAAAAGATATTCCATGGAAATAACCAAAAGAGAGTGAGGGTGGCTATACTAATATCAGAAAAAATAGTCTTTAAATCAAAAAAGGTTACAAGAGACAAAGAAGGACATTATATAATAATAAAAGGTACATTACAGCAAGAAGATATAACAATTATAAACACTTATGTACCTAATAACAGACCCTCAAAATATAAAGCAAAAATCAACAGAATTGAAGGGAGAAATAGTTCTACAATAATATTTGGATATTTTAATACTCCACTTTTAATAATGGACAGAACAACCAGACAGAAGAGCAATAAGGAAATACATGATTTGAACAACAATATGAACCAACTGGTCCTAAGAGATGTATATAGAACATTGCACCCAACAACAGCACCATACATATTCTTCTCAAGCACACATGGGACATTCTCTATGTAGGCCACAAAACAAGTCTCAATAGATTTAAAAAGAAAGATATCATATCAAGTATCTTCTCCAACCGCAATGTGATGAAGCCAGAAATCAATAACAGAAGGTAAACTGGAAAATAAATGGAAATTAAATGAAACACTCTTGAACAACCACTAACTCAAAAAAGAAATCACAAGGGAAATGAGAAGATACACAGACACAAATGAAAATGAAAACACAACATACCAAAACTTAACGGAGTGCAGTGAAAGCAGTGCTGAGAGGGCAATTTATAACTGTCAATGCCTATATTAAAAAAGAAGAAAGACCTCAAATCAATAATGTAACTTCACACCTTAGGGAACTAGAAAAGAGCAAACTAAACCCAAAGCTAGCAGTGTAAGGAAATAATAGATTAGAGAGAACAGAAACAAAATAGAGAATAGAAAAACAATAAAGAAAATCAATGAAACCAAAAGTTGGTTCTTCAAAAAGATCAACAAAATTGAGAAACCATTAGCTAGACTGACCAAAAAAAAGAGAAAAGATGCAAATAACTAAAATTAGAAATGAAAGTGGGACCTCACATAGATAAAAAAGATTATACTATGAATAAGATTATACTATGAATAACTGTATGCCAACAAATTAAATAACCTAGAAGAAATGAACAAATTCTTTGAAACACACAAATTACCTAAACTGACTCAAGAAGCAATAGAAAATTTCAGCAGACATGTAACAGGTCAAAAGATTGAATCAGTAACCTAAAACCTCCTGACAAAGAAAATGTCTTAGACCAGATGGCTTCACTGGTGAATTTTACCAAACTTTAAAAAAGAATTAACACCAATACTTCTTATACTCTTCCAAACAGTTGAAGAGAGAACACTTCCTAATTCATTCTGTGAGGCCAGCATTACTCTGATATCAAGGCCAGATAAAGACATCACAAGAAAATTACCGACCAATATCCTTTATGAGTACAGATGCTAAAATCCTCAACAAAATACTAGCAAATCAAATTCAACATTATATTAAAAGGTTTATTTACCATGACCAAGTGGGATTTATCCTAAGAATGCAAGGGTGGTTCAACATAAGAAAATCAATCGATATAATACATCATATTGATAGAACAAAGGAAAAAAAGCACACGATCATCTTGATGCAGAAAAGAGATCTGACAAAATTCAACACCCTTTCATGATAAAAACTCAGAAAACTAAGAATGGAGGGGAAATTCCTCAACATGGTTAAGGGTGTTTATGAAAAACCTGCAGCTCCCATCATGTTCAATGGTGTCGGACTCAAAGTGCTCCCCCTATGATCAAGAACAAGACAAGGATGCCTGCTTTCACTATAGCTATTCAACACAGCACTGGAAACTCGGATCAGAGCATTAGACAAGAAAAAGAAATAAAAGGCACCCAAATTGGAAAGGAACAAATAAAACTACCTCTATTCACAGATAACATGATTCCATACATAAAAATCCCAAGGAGTCCACAGACAGCTATTAGAGCTCGTCAATCAATTCAGCAGAGCTGCAGGGTACAAGATCAACATGCAAAACTCAGCTGTGTTTCTATACACCAGCAATGAATAATCTGAAAATAAAATTAGGAAAGCAAATCCATTTACAATGACAGCTAAAAAAATTAAATATTTAGGAATAAATCTAACTAAAGAGGTGAAAGATTTGTACACTGAAGACTATAAAACACTGCTAGAAATTAAAGAAAGCCTAAATACATGGAAAGACATCTGATGTTCATGGATTGGAAGACTTAACATTGTTAAGATGTCTATACTATCCAAAGTGATCTACGAATTCAGTGCAATCCCTATCAAAATCCCAATGGCATTTTTGACAGAAATAGAAAAAAAAAAAAAAATCCTAAAACTCATATGGGATTTCAATGGCTATTCAGGAATAGCCAAAACAATCTTGAAGACTAAGAACAAAGTTGGAGGACTCACACTTCTCAACTTGGAAACTTACTACAAAGCTACATTAATTAAAACAATATGGTATGTCATAAGGACAGTATGGTATGACACAGTGACATAAGGACATACAGACCAGTGGAATAGAACAGAGAACCCAGAAATAAACCCTCAAATATATGATAAATTCATTTATGACAAGGGTGCCAAGACCACCCGAGGGGAAAGGACAGTGTTTTCAACAGCTGGTACTGGGGAAACCGGACATCCACATGCGAAAGAATGGAGCTGGACCCTCACCTGACACCAGATACAAAAATTAACTGAAGTGCAGCAAAGAGCTAAGCATAAGACTTAAAACTGTAGAACGCTTAGAATAAAAAATTGGGGAAAATCTTTATAACACTGGATTTGGCAACTACCTCATGGATATGACACCAAAAGCACAGGCAATAAAAGAAAAAATAGACAAGTTGGGTTTCATCAAAATTAAAAACTTATGTACATCAAACGGTACCATCAAGAAAGTGAAAGGACAATCTACCGAATGGGAGAAAATATTTACAAATCATTTATCTGATAAGGGAGTAATATTGAGAATATATTGAGAACTCCTGAACTCAGCAACAAGAGCAAAAACAAACAACCTGACTAAAAAATGGGCAGCAGACTTGAATAGACATTGCTCAAAGAAGATATACAAATGGTCAATAAGCACATGAAAAGATGCTCCACATCACTTGTAATTCGGGAAATGCAAATCAAAACCACAACGAGATACCACATCATACTTCCTAGGATGGGTATAACTGGAAAAAAAAGAAACAGAAAAATAACACGTGTTGGTGCGGATGTGGAGAAGCTGGAGCCCTTGTGCGCGGCTCGTGGGAACATAAGTGGCATAGCTGCTGAGGAAAAGTCTGGCAGTTTCTCAAAAGGTTGAACATAAAACTACCCTGTGACTCAGCAATTCCACTCCTAGGTATATATCCAAAAAAACTGAAAGCAGGGACTCAAACAGATATTTGTACACTAATGTCTGGAGCAGCATGATTCACAATAGCAAAAACATGGAAACAACCCTCGTGTCCATCAGCAAATGAATGGATAGACAAATATAATCTCCATATAATGAGATATCATTCTGCCATAAAAAGGAATGAAATTTTGATACATGCTACAATATGGATCGACCTTGATTACGCTCAGTGAAGCAGCCAGACACAGAAGGACAAAGATTGTATTTTTTCACTTACATGAGATATCTAGAACAGGCAAATTCATAGAGAGAGAAAGTAGAATAAAGGTTTCCAGGGGCTGGGGAGAGGGAGGAAGAATGAATTATTATTTAATGGGTACAGAATTTTTGTTGGGGACGATGAAAAGGTTTTGGGTATAGATAATGGTGATAATTACACACATTGTGAGTGTATTTAATGCCACTGAGTTGTACACTTATAAATGGTTAAAATGATAAATATTATGTGTATTTTTCCACAATTAAAATTTTAAAAGTCATCTCCAACCTGCCCTCCCAAAAGAGATGAGCAGGTATTATCCAGGTAAAGGGGGAGGGGGAGCATTCACAGAAGGAACTTCTTAAACTCACAGTGCTAGTAAGTGGTGGAGTGGGGATTTGAACCGTACGACAGTTCCTCCTCCTCAGGCCATGGAGCCCAGTTTGCAGTGGAGACCTGCTGCCTTCCCTGGTCAAGTGTGACTGTGTGGACACCCTGCACGTCCAGCAGCCCAGGAGTGGGTGGCTGTCTCCTCAGATGCCTACAGAGGATGGACTGCACCCCTTCCCCACAGAAAACACACCCCTGGGCTCACCTTGGTGGCCTGAGAAGCAGCCAGTTCTTTGGTGAGCTCTTCCAGGGCCTCCCTGTTCCGGCCACAGAGCACCAGCTTAGCGCCCGCAGCGTAGAAGACTTTGGCGCATTCTAAGGGGAAAGGAAAGAACCTTGACGGCCGAGGAAATTCAATGCCTTTCTTCCCCAGTGCAGTTCAGTTCAAGTTTACCCAATGTTTCCGAATGTGTACTTGTTCCTTCACGCACTCAACACATATGCAGTAGAGCCTGCCGTGGACCAGGCATGGAGCTAGGAGTTAGGGGCCAATGATAAACCAGCTCTGTTGCTGCCCTTAGTAAAGAGCTCACGTTCAGTGGTGTGACAGACGTCACAGGCAAGAGGAAGCCAGGGACCAGCAGACCGCTTTATTAGGTACTATGCTCAGAACTGTCCATAATGATCTTTAGCTCTGAACAACCCTGGGAGCATTATCCCCATTATCACAACTGAGGAAGCTCACGGAGGTCAAGCAATGTGCCCGGTGACCAGGCAGGGCCAGCTACTGTGCTGCTGTGGTCTGCCGCGGCCTGCGTTCCAGCACAACCAGGCTGCTTCCCAAGTCACGAGAACACCACAGGCACGTATCTACCGGGGGTACTGACGTGGTTCTGCAGTAACACAGCGGGCACAGGGCCCTGCTGAGAATCGGTGAAGAGGCCTGAAGGCTGTTTGCCCGGAGAGAGCTCGAGACAGAGGGAGCACAGTACGCAAAGCAGCTGAGGGCTGTGTGCAGATGCAGCCGGGGCGGAAAGCGGAGAGTAGCAGCCTGGCTGGGCTGGGATAGGACACAGCTGTGGTGTCAAGACTTGAAGCACGCTGAGTGCCTGCAACAGCTAAGGATTATTAAGCGTGGCTGCATTTCAAAAGAGTCCCTCCTGCTGAGTGGGAAGGAAGGGGACCAGAGATCAGGCTCTGCTGAGCCCAGTACCGCATTCCAGGTGACCAGTGACGAGGATGTCGACTAAGACCACAGCAGGGTAGACTCCAAAACTAATCGGGCACCTCTGTTCTTTCGGTAGTGAGAAGAGAGACTCAACTCACCCTGGGCTAAGCAAAAAGAGGATTTATCAGCAGGATTCTGGGATAGCTTAGGAATTAAGAGCAGAAGCGGGATGGCCAGGACTTGGGAGGGACAGGAGTGGTGGCTGCCCAGGGCCCCTGGCAGCAGGAACCAGCCTCTCTCAGTGCTGGCGCGTCCCTTCTCCACTTCATCCCCTCGCCTGACTTCTCCACAAGATGGAAACAGGGCCAGGGGCAGCCTTCGGCTCACATCAACACAACTCCTCTGCCAGACAGGAGAGGGGCCTCTCACTTGTCTCCTGCAAGCTCTGGTGTCAAAATCCCAGGGAGGGACTATGACCAGCCGTGGTGGGGGCAGCATCACTAGGACCACCCCAGCAAGGGTCCCACACAAATTCCCTGAGGCCATGCGGAGGGGCAGGGAGGGAGACCACCAGAACCGAGGAGCTAACTGGTAGGGGGAGAGGGAAGAAGCAGAGGGTGAGGTCCTCTTGCTTCTTGCTTGCCCTGCCTGCAAACATGTCCTAACTAAATGTTCAGTGCCCTGAAAACTTACAGCTTATGAAGGGCAGGACAGCCCAGTGGTCAAGGAAATAGACTTGAGCTGGACTTCCAACACTTACTGGTTCTGTGATCTGCAGTAAGTTACAACCTCTGTCTCTCACTTTCCTCTTCTGTAAAATGCAGATAAAAATGGCACTGGGATTGAATGAGTACAGTAGATACAAAGCACTACAGAAAAGAGGACTACAGAAGTGTTGTTTTTGTATTTCTAAGCTGCCTTTTTCAAATGTTCTAAAACCTGACCGTGGGTGAGAATTGAAATGCGAGAGGTTCAAGTATTGCCCGCCCTCAGCCGAGGTCTAGTCTCCCTCGAGGGCCCACAAGCAGGTCTGCGCAGACCCGGCGGTCCCTTGCTAACCTTGGGTCCCAGACCAGATCTCAGAGGCCCAGACAATCAAGTGGTGTCTTAGTCCCCACTTGGCTCACAGAGGGACAGGCCTGCCCTGGGAGCCACGCAGCGAGGGGTCGAGGGATCAAGGCTGTCACTTCCTCACCAGGAGGGGAGGAGGCTGTAGGGTCCAGGCAGGGTGTACTGGTCTGACAGCCCTTCCCCCACAAAAGTGTCAAAATTGCTTAAAGCTGGAAGGGTTCAAAACAGGAGGGGAGAAGAAATCCCAGCGTCCTTCAGGAAAAGAGAGAGAACGTTCTTCGATGTCTGGATTGTCTCAGGGTGCAAAGCCCTCTCCTTTTACTCTGCAGCTCCTCCTTCAGCTTCTTTTCCTGCCATCCCCAGGCCAGCACCTCCCTGCACGTCCCCAGGTGGAGCTTTCTGGACAGAGGTGCTAAGTAGACTAAATCCATACATTTTCAGGTGTGCTGTATCCCCTTCTTTGGAGATCTGGTTGGTTTGTTCACTGCCTCATTCCAGCAAAGAACGCAAACCCAGACAGAACTGCAGCCCCTCCTCTGCCTGTCTCTGGATGGTCTGGTCAGGGGCACAGCCTCCACCACACCTGCCCTGCTGTCCTTCTCAGCAGAGCAGCAAAGTCCTCACGGGGGGCCAGGGCAGGGGCGGGGGCTGCACTCAAACCCAGACGCCCGCATGCCCGAGGCTGGACCTGCTCACTCGGTTTACTAAATTGTGCCCAGAGACTAGGAATCTCCAGCCCTGCTGGCCTCCTCATCCCATTTCATCCTGTGCTGACCAACAAAATGGACGTTTTGTGAGGTACCACCAAAGGGTACAAACACGCAGAACCACAGGTGGGAGGAGGCTGGTGTCTAAACAGCTTCTGGAAAATGGTCACCTACACTCTGCTTCAACTTTGCTTCCTAGCAGAGCCAAAAAAGGAGGAAATTAAAAGTCTGTGTAGGGAGTGACAGAATGAAAACAACAGATTGGAAGGATTCCATTTTCCTTTCTTGAAAAAGCTGATACAGGGAGGCAGATGGGTCAAGGGAAAAAGGAAGACAGTCCCAACTACCATTTATCCAGGGCTGCCAGACGGTTCTCCTCTGCTGCCGGACCACTGGCTTGTTCATCAAGATCATGTTCACGGCCTCAGGGCTTAGGCTGGCTAAAGTGGGCATCCAGAACATTCTGCTCCTTTAATCTTGGTCCTACTGTTTTACAAGGATAAGCTCATGTAGCTTAAAGATACGAAATAAGGGGCCGGCCCGGTGGCGCAAGCGGTTAAGTGCGCGCGCTCCGCTGCGGCGGCCCGGGGTTCGCTGGTTCGGATCCCGGGCGCGCACCGACGCACTGCTTGGTAAGCCATGCTGTGGCGGCGTCCCATATAAAGTGGAGGAGGATGGGCACAGATGTTAGCCCAGGGCCGTCTTCCTCAGCAAAAAAAAAAAAGGAGGAGGATTGGCGGATGTTAGCTCAGGGCTGATCTCCTCACAAAAAAAAAAAAAAAAAAAAAGATACGAAATAAGAGACAAAACAGGAAAACTGCAGAAAGCTGTCTGCAGACTCGTCATGTCACCTAAAGCTTCAAAGCGGCTGACGCGGCGGGCAGAGCCCCGGGGGCAGCGGGGTCTCCTCCTCAGAGGCTAAGGAGCAGCACGCCCTTGGTGGTCACCAGCAGAGGGTGTTTGTACCCGAGATGCTGGTTAAGAATCTGTTCCTATTTTATCTGCCTGGAGGGGAAAGAAATATATGGAGTCCTGTTTCCCTAGGACGTTAAACGGGACAGAATATAAGCAGAGTGATTTGGAATTCAGAAAATGGCTCACATAATATACTATACATATACAGACAGGTTTTATTTTTTTTCAATTACATTTTCTATTCCCTTCACAATCTCGGTGTCCGGAAGAGCAAATGTGGAATGATGAAGAGGACAGTGTCCTTCTCAAACATCCATGTTTCAGAGCACCTGCAACTCACCTTCCCTCTCAGCCGACTCTCACATACTCTTCAAGGACTTTAGACAAGTGCTTCTCTCTGAGATGAAGAGAAGCAGCTGCTGACTATCCTATAAATAGTAGCTGAGTGAGGTCAGAGAACCAACTGTGGCAAAGGGCCTGGAGGCAGCTGTCTCCATGCAGGTCTGGATACCTAATGCCAGACCCAGGGTTTACCCCAGAGACCTCACCTAAACGTCACAGCGGTGTACAAATGAATGCACGCCACCCAGAGCCTGCCCAGGCTCCCCCTGGCCAACTGCAGACAAGGCCTCGCCCGCTCCTCGGTGCTCCCGTAACACCCAAGGGATTCCCCCTGCACAGCCCTGCCACTCCCAGCTCTGGGCCTGCCTGCAACGCCCACCCTGCTGGCCCACGCCCTCCTTTTCCCTGGCCATCTCCCCCTCAGGTGAGACAAGACTGTAGGTTCTGGAGTCAGGGAGACGGGTTTGAATCTTGGCTTCACATTTTCTGGCTAGAGGTCCTAAGACAAGTCATACTTTCTCTGAATCTTAGCTGTGAGGATTCAGTGAGACAAGCACAAGCCAGACAGAGAAATGTGCCTCCTCTAGCAGGCCTGCTGGGAACACCCAGGACTGAACTGGCAACACACTGAGCTAAGTCCCCGCCTCCCTTCCTCGGACCGTGAACTCCCTGAGGGAAGGGACCCTGTTTTTCACGTTTGTCCCAGCACTTGGCCCGCAGCCTTGCACGTGGGAGATGCTCCATCAGTGCTGGCTACGCTATCACCCACCGAAAGGTGCAGCATGGTGGATTTACCACAGCTCGGGGCGCCCTCAGCCCTCTGCGTGGAGCTGAGTGCGGATGATGGCCTGGGGTGGTGCGGGCCGCGTGCGGGTGCTGAGAAAGCGCGCGTGGCTGCTCGCGACATGCCTGCGCCTGCCCTGTGCCCTCCGCCAGAGTCAACACCGACGTGTGGAAGGGAAGGAGGACAGCTCTGCACTCACTTATGAGGGCTGGAGGGGACTGACGCCAGGCCCGTGTCCCAGCACACAACTCCTGGGACCTAGAAGCTCAGAGTATTCACCAAATTAGAACAGAAATAACTTGGAGAACCTGGTTAAGGAACAGCTGAGGCCTCACTCAGTCTGTCTCCAACCCTGCCAAGGCTGCGCCCAGGGCACAGCTAGAGGCACGGCCGAGAGAGGGAAAGGTGTGGAGCAGGTGACAGCAAGGCCGTAAACAGGGGAGGATGGCTGAATCCAGGAAAAGGCATGCTTTGTTTGGCCCTCACAGAGGTAAAAACATTTTTTAAATTAGTTGTCCATATGTGAAAATCGGGAGCCTTCACATAAAGACCCCTCTTTCCACAAGCAGCCGCAGCTGAGCACAGAGCCAGCGTGGGGGACACGCGTATCCCGTTTTCCAGTCCTCCTCACCAGCTTCTGCCCCCAACACTGACGCTGCAAGTCAGGGGCCATCTCTTACTGCACTAAAGATCTCGTTCTCTAACTGGACCAGGGACAGTGACACACTCTTGTTCCCAAGGTCCCTAGCCTGCTTCACTGATTCGCACCTGCTCTGGTGGTCCCTGGGCAACTTCCCTACCCATTGGACAGCACTGCCTCCAGGACCCACCTCGCCCCAGTCCTGAGGTGGCGCCTGTAATGACCACCACAGCGTTCCGCAGGTAGGCCTTCACGCGCATCTGCTGCAGCAGCTTGAAGAGGCTGAAGATCCCCACACAGCCCAACAACAGGGGCAGGATGGCCGTAGAGGTGATCCAGTCCATGACCCTCACCTTCAGCAGACTCTTCCTGGAAGAACCAAATGAATTAGAGACAAAATGGGAGAACTCAAGAGACTTGCCCACCCTCTCAGCCCTAGTCTGATACAGACCCCAGATCTCTCTTGTGCGGACTTCAGCTCTGAGCCCAGCAATGTTCTTTCCAGGCGCTGCACGTTATGCTGAATGTTCAGCATCGTGGAACTTGTTTTCTCTCACTCTGCACTGACACGAGCAGACAGCAAAGCCACAGACCTCACAATGCCTCTCAGAGGCGCAATGACCCCAGAACAAGCGGAGATGGTCATTCAGCTCAGGACTCAGGAACCCGGTGAGTGTTACCAAGGCACTGGCATATCAGTACTCACCAGATTCTCCTTCAGACACTGGTTTTGGGGAACTTAAGTAATACCCATTATCATTTTCAATCCCAGAGTATTTGTGCAACTAGAAACCTTTTTTAAAGAGAAAACCATACCAATCCTTATATTCCTCCGTGGGTAGATGGATGTTTCTGGGTGGGGCAACGCCTGGATGGTATCCAGGTATCCAGAGTACGCCTATAAGCGTACTCCTGTCCATAGGCCTCACGGACACCCAAAGGGAAGCTGGCAGACAGAGCTGCCCTTTGCCGCACACAGGCCCAGACTCTGGCTTTAGGCAGGTTGCCCTGCATGTGAGGAGTGTGTGCTCACCTCACATTCACGGTGAGCCACACCAGAAGATGAACCGGGAGGCCACATGAGGGTTTGTGCAACAGTGTGCAGTCAGTTCTGAGGAAACATATCCGCTTCCTCCCCCACTGCCCCTAATTTCCTTACCCCTCCAAGCCTCCCCCATTCTGCATCACTCCCCCATGCCTGTGCCCAGAGCAACAGCTAAGAGGGAACACAGGGTGAAAGGAGGGTCGAGGGCACCAGTGAGGAGCAACACCATGTGTGTCCCTTTGAACAAAATGCCCTACAGGCCACGTGACAAGTGGGCCAGAGTCTATTACACAAATATCCACCAACAGTGCACCCCCAGGACTATGACATTAGGAGCACAGTAACCCTCTTCAGGAAGGAAGAGGCTGGAAGCCAAGGGCAGAGTTCCTGCAAAGCAGCCTGAACTTTCAATTATTATCAGATTGAAAGTAAACACCTACTAAATATTGCATCTCTTCAACTGCACATACTGAAAAAAATACTTATTCCCTTTCCCAAGACAACATCAACTCGGGGCTAGCCCCGTGGCATAGCGGTTAAGTGCACGCGCTCCGCTGCTGGCAGCTCAGGTTCAGATCCTGGGCACGCGCCGACACACCGCTTGCCAGGCCATGCTGTGGCGGCGTACCATATAAAGTAGAGGAAGATGGGCAAGGATGTTAGCTCAGGGCCAGTCTTCCTCAGCAAAAAGAGGAGGACTGGCAGATGTTAGCTCAGGGCTGATCTGCCTCACAAAAGAAAAAAAAAAAAAAGACAACACCAACTCTGTAGACACCGTGAAGCCAGGAACCCGCTCAACTTCAGTACGGATCCACCTACATCCCGAGTTGCTTTGATCCTGAAGCTCAGGTTCAGGGTAGGCTGTCCCCATCGAAGCTAAATGGTTCCCCTGTAGAAGGGTTCTGCTCCGATTTGAACTGTCGACTAACTCAGTATTTAGTTCAATTTTTCACCTGCCTTTCCAAATACACCTAAATTCCTGTTCACCATACAAAACTGACAACACTCTTGGACAAACATCTGTAAAAATGACTGTTTCCCATCAACCTGCACTTAACCTACTTCTGAAAAATGCCCAGCTACTCTCTGCTAAGTGGATCCATTCCCTCTCACCCCACCTGGTGCCAAGCCTACACCTGGATGAACTGGCAATTAAAGTGGTTTCTCGGGCTGGCCCCGTGGCTTAGCAGTTAAGGGCACGCGCTCTGCTGCTGGCGGCCCAGGTTCGGATCCCGGGCGCACACCGACGCACTGCTTCTCCGGCCACACTGAGGCCGTGTCCCACATACAGCAACTAGAAGGATGTGCAGCTATGACATACAACTATCTACTGGGGCTTTGGGGGAAAAATAAATAAATAAATAAAATTATTAAAGCAGTTTCTCAAGTGCCAAGCTCTCTCCCCAGATACTACTGGCACCAACCCTCTCCCAACAGGAAGCTCAGGCAGGTGTTCTGGCCCCAGGCCAGGCCGAATCCTGAGGGGGGAATGCCAGGACCCAAGGATCCTTTGTCTAGCACCTGGGATACT
Organism: Diceros bicornis minor; assembly: GCF_020826845.1. Classification (NCBI taxonomy): domain Eukaryota; kingdom Metazoa; phylum Chordata; class Mammalia; order Perissodactyla; family Rhinocerotidae; genus Diceros; species Diceros bicornis. The sequence continues at coordinate 298,990 of NC_080757.1, forward strand.
CAAAAAGACTGAGAGCAGGCTCAGTGCCTCTGACATCCCGTGGGTCTGCGGGCGCTGCCTGGGGGCCTTCCCAGGGCCCAGCTCCTGAGGAACGGCAGGGTGTGCCAGTGTTTCTCGGGGCGGGAGGGGTGACTGCTAGGGGGCAGGAATGACTGCCAGTTTGATGGTGTAGCTTTACCAGAAAATTATAGCAACTGACAGAAAACACAGGCCCCAGGGTAATTATAGCCCAGAACTTTCAAGTAATAGACTTGGGGGGATTTCAACCAGCAGGATGGCTGTTTGGGAAGCCTCTTTCCCCACTGCAATCCCAGATCCTTATTCCAGGCAGGTCCCAAGGTGGGTCACCCTGCCGGGCCCAGAATCACCTGGGGCCCGGCCACTGCCCGGCAGGAATGACCAGGGGGTGGGGACGCTGCTCACCAAAGGAGAGCAGGGCTCGGCCCCGGGCTGCAGCCCAGAGCTCCATGAGGTCAGCTTGCGGAAACAACTCTGCACACTCCTCCACAGCCCCTGGAGACCAGAGGCCGCAGAATCTGCGCGTCTCAGACCTGCACCCTGGGGCTGGGCCAGAATTCCACTGAAGGCGTGGGGGCCAAGCACCGATATGCAGCCTGCTGCCTCTCAACATTCTGAGGTTTCAGAGACCACCTGGAAAACACAAACTAACTGCAGCAAGATGACCACAGTGCAGGGCCTACATAGGGGACCCTCGAGCCAGCTCGGCTGCGCTCCCAGCCCGGCCCTGCCCTTTGCCAGCCTGGGTAAGGGCCCTCACCACTTTGGGCCCCAGTATCCTCATCTGTAAGATGAGGGCATGTGAGTACCTACCTCCGGTTTGTTATGAGGTCAGAAGAATTAACACATGGAAATGTGTGCACAGCCCCTGGTGAGGTAAGTGCTCAGTAAATGCAGCTGCCATCAGCATCATCGTGACCCACAGCCAACTCAAAGCTCCTGGCCCAGGAATTAGTTTTACAGCCATCAGAGTCCCAAGGTTGTCTGAAAAAGTCCCTAGTTTATGAAAACTGGTTTCTTCCAAATAAAGGAAACTCATTAAACATATAGTTCACTGTAGTTTAATTTTTATATCTTCATAAACCCTTTAGTTTAATTAAATTAACAAAGAGGGGGAAAAACAGAAAACCATCCCCATTTTTGTCAGAAGTCAGGATCCCACATCCCAAGGTTTGTATCAGAAACTGTGGCTACCATAAGTCATCGAGGCCAACATGGCAGAGAGAGAGCAGACAAGTGCTGAAATGTCCCTTCGACCCTTTTTTCACACCCAGGGAGGAGCAGGATGAGAATAAACCCCCCAGCAAGGCCCCCCCACCCTATAGACACAGTCCCCCACCACTGTCGACACAGCCCACCCCCACTGTAGACGCAGGCCCCCCACTGTAGACGCAGGACCCCACTGTAGACGCAGGCCCCCCACTGCAGACACAGGCCCCCAGGTAAGACAGTTACAGCTCCCAACAAACTGCGTGTTCATGCACCTGTTTAAAACCCCAGCCAGCACTCGATGACATGAAGAAAAGAGAGAAGACTACACACCGTCTCGTATGCTTCTGGGATTCCTCGAGCACCTGACACAACATCGCATGCCAGCCTTGGTCTCCTGGCCCTGTGGACCACTTTGCCCGAGGCAAATATGGCACCAGGTTAATGGGATCCATCCTCGGCCCACGGGCCGGCCTTCTGTGGGGAAAGCGCACATCTGCTTTCAGTCTAGCGAGTTGTTACAGAATCAGAATGCGAAATAAATTAGAAACCAACGCCGACCTTGCCCAGCTAACTCAGGATTCTGGTGGGAAAAGACACTCCAGAGCAAGTTATTTATTTGAGAGAATCAGGTTCAATTTCAGGATAACTTTCCTGAAGTTATATTTCCAGGTAAGGCTGGTCATATTGGCAATCCCGACTCTATCTGGGAGTTTTTCAAATTCTTAAAGACCTCCCAACTTTTATTCTATTCTGCAGTGCACGTGGCCACACCGCTGGGTCCCTAGGCCGATGGGCCTCCTGGGCTCTCAGAGACAGCTGTGTCACTCCTTCCTGTCTCACCCTTGGCAGTCAGAACGGCCAAGAGAGCTCAGAGACACAGAGATTACTCCACTGCCTTGCTGTGGTGACAGGGGCCTTCTCTGAGCAAAAGGGACCGCTCCAAAGTGGAAGACAGGAACTGTGTCCCGGATGAGCACATTTCCAGGTTAGGAAATAAATCTCCTATGTGAAGCAAGGCCAAGGGGACTCGTTTTCTTTGAAAATGACATATAAGAAGGACTTTAATATGTTTATAAATTTTGCATTTGACACTAAAATGCTTCTTACCTGCTAGTTTCAGACATAAAGGCAAGATTGAAGGTATAAAAAGGAAGTGGGAAAAAAATCTTGCTCACGATTTCCAGCATTTCAGATCAGCTTGTAGAAAGAAGGGAGAGTTGGCCCAGCACCACTGTGAGCCAGAGCAGAGCAGGACAGGTATACGGGGAGACAGAAGTCACAAAAGGAAGAAGGTGAGTAAGCCCTCCTTGAACAGAAACCACACCATACATGGTTGGGAAGTAGAGCGCACACTGCCTAACAGAAATGTGCGCACGCACAGTCACGCCCATCCTCTTAACCGCCAGGGAAGTGACGTGAAGCATGACGTTACACTAATGAGCCCCATCAACCGCGTGGGGCAGTCAGAGAGCTCTGGTGCTCACGCACTCAGCCCGTCTGCTGGTATTTTCATATATCACAGACTACGGTCACCACACCTAAGAGAACAGAGTCAAGTCCCTTCACCGCTGAGTGCTGCTCCAGAAAGGTCATGGTCTCTCACCGTGACTTCGGAATTCAGCTGCTCCCTTCTTTTCCACTGAGAGGTTCTTTAAAGGGCTTTTAGGATCTCAAACGAGAAACAAGACTGTACCAAGAAATCAACTCTGAGCAGAAATGTAACCTTTTATGCCATCTATTCCATTCCTCATCCATTACCCAAAATTCTACAGTGCATTCCTAAGATTCCTTTCTTCTCTCAAGCAATTATAAAACATAAAATAAATTGAACCATCAGCGAAAACAGGTTGTTGGAATCTACTCAGAAACCACACACAGAAATTAAATCATTGACACCACATCTGAAAATCAAAGGAGGAGATTTGAAAACCCTCCAAAGCACAAAACTAAAAATGATTTCAGGTTGGTAAGAAGGATTAGCTATGAAATAATTTGCCATGTTACGCACAAGAGAATCAGGCTAAAGGGCAGAGAGGGGTTCCAGCTGGAAGCAGGACGCTGAAATCCTGCAGCAAGAAGTGGCTCAGTACCACCAAAAGCAGCGAGGATCCTGTTCCCACAAACCTACACCCACGCTTCCATTTTGTAACTGACGACTGGCTCTAAACAGCTGGTCTATTAAAGGTGACATAAGCTATGGGTCGTGCTTACGATCCATATCTGAAAATACTTATCTATTTTCAGAAAGGAAAAGCAGAGTAAAGCCGCTCTCTTTTTTGGTCGGAAGCGTATGAGAAGCGGCAGCTAAGGCTGTCTTCGACTGGAAAGAAAGAAAAAGGTCCTACCTTAGGTGGCAGCTACTGTGCCAGTGGTGGGTCCTGGTGCCAGTGTCTTCTCTGGTCTTTTGACCTGGAGCAGAGTGACTAGACTAGAGGCCAGAGGATACCTTCAGGTCAGCAGGCCCTTCCTGGAATGCTGGCACAAGCCACGGACGAGTGGCCTGTGGGGTGTATTTTCGGATGCCAGCCTTAGGGCCCCCAGTTTAAAGGGGTGCAGGCTGGCAGTGGTAAAAATAAAACCAAAGGGAAGGCCAGAGACTATTTCAGACCAGAGTCCTGAATGCCCAGTCCTGGGAAGAGCAACCAGGCTGAAGCGAGTGCTGCTCTCCAGTGAGACACGGAGCACAGGCTGCACAGCAGTCCCACCAGGGAGGGCGGGACGCGAGGGGCCAAGCACAGCTCCAGACCCTGCGGTGTGGGCTGCCAACACAAGAACAGGGGGCCGGGGCTAACCACTAATACAAGCCAATGT